>NC_141398.1:60675733-60720886 GCF_034619465.1 Leptosomus discolor | reverse complement strand
TGAGCACGTCGCCCTCCTTGCAGAGCTCGCACACGAAGCCCTTCGCCTGGCAGCGCTGCGGGGAAGGGGGGGCGGCAGGGAAGACACGGCGTCCCCGATGGCGCCCCAACGGGCACCCCGGGAGGGTGACAGCCACCCCCCCACCCCCCGGGAACCGAGTGGCGGCCGTCACCTCGCAGTCCAGCTTGATGTGCTTGGCGAAGAGGGTGTGGATCTCGGTGAGGGAGCAGCTGAGGCGCCCGGCCTCGATGTCGATGAGGTCCTGCAGCGAGTACATCTCGTCGTTCTCCACAAAGTGCTGCCGGTCCTGCAGCTGCGGGCGGGCGCCACGTCACCCGTACCGCCGGCACCGGTACTGCCGGTAGCGCCGGGGTCAGGGTTGGGGTCGGTTCGGCCGTGGCCGGGCCCGGGCGCGCCCGCGCGGGGCCTGACCTGCAGCAGCAGCCGCGCCTCCATGGCCTCCTTGCAGGTGATGAAGTAGGGCTTCATGAGGAGGATGTCCTGGCGCAGCTTCTGCGGGGGGTGGGGTGGGATCGGGGACAGGGATGGGGATGGGATCGGGGGACAGGGATGGGATGGGATTGGGGGAAGGGTTACAGGGGTGAGAATGGGACAGGGATGGGGATGGGATTGAGGACAGGGATGGGGATGGGATGGGATTGGACACGAGTGGGATGGGATTGGGGAAGGGTTACAGGGGTGAGAATGGGACAGGAATGGGATGGGAATGGGGACAGGGATGGGGATGGGATTGGGGAAGGGTTACGGGGTGAGAATGGGACAGGAATGGGATGGGAATGGGGTGGGATCGGGGACAGGGATGGGGTGGGATGGGATTGGGGACAGGGATGGGGATGGGAATGAACAGGAATGGGGATGGGATTGGGGGAAGGGTTACAGGGGTGAGAATGGGGCAGGGATGGGGATGGGATTGGGGACAGGGATGGGGATGGGATGGGATTGGACACGAGTGGGATGGATTGGGGAAGGGTTACAGGGGTGAGAATGGGACAGGAATGGGATGGGAATGGGGTGGGATTGGGGACAGGGATGGGGTGGGATGGGATTGGGGACAGGGATGGGGATGAACAGGAATGGGGATGGGATTGGGGGAAGGGTTACAGGGGTGAGAATGGGACAAGGATGGGGATGGGATTGGGGACAGGGATGGGGATGGGATTGGACAAGAGTGGGATGGGATTGGGGAAGGGTTACAGGGGTGAGAATGGGACAGGAATGGGATGGGAATGGGGACAGGATGGGATTGGACAAGAATGGGATGGGATTGGGGAAGGGTTACAGGGGCGAGAATGGGACAGGAATGGGAATGGGAAGGGAATGGGGACAAGGATGGGGATGAGATGGAATTGGACAAGAATGGGATGGGATTGGACAGGGATGCAGATGGGATTGGGTGAGAATGGGACAGGAATGGAATGGGAATGGACAGGAATGGGGATGGGATGAGAATGGGACAGGAATGGGGATGAGGTGGGATTGGACATGAATGGGATGGGAATGGGATGGGATTTGGGACAGGATGAGAATGGGGAAGGGTATAGGGGTGAGAATGAGACAGGAATGGGGACAGATGGGATGAGAATGAGGACAGGAATGGAATTGGACAGGAACGGGATGGGAATGGGGACGGAGATGGGACGGAGTGAGGAGGGGACGGGGCAGGAATGGGGAAGGGGACAGGGACAGGTGAGGAACGGGATGGGATGAAGGCAGGGAGAGGGGTGGTGGCAGGGGCAGGGATGACAGGTACAGCGCGGGAACGGGGCCGGGGTCAGGACGGAGACGGGGTCAGGCCGGGTCACGTTCAGCCCCGGTGCTGCCGGGGTCGTGTCCCCCCCCGCCCCCGCTCACCCGGATCTCCACCAGCTCCTCCACGTAGTTGAAGAGCAGGGGGTTGATCTCCCGCAGCTTCAGCACGGGCCGCGACACCATCAGCGCCAGGTACCGCATGCTGCAGCGCGACACCTGCCCGCCCGCCCCCGCCGTCACCCACCGGCACCGCCGCCCGGGGACCCCAGCGCCGGGGACGCAGCCCCGGGGACACGGGCACCCCCCGCCCGAGTGCCTGCTACCCCAGGCGTGCAGCCCCCAGGGACCCCTGCCCAGGGAGGTGGGCCCTCAGGTGACCTCCAACTGGGGACACAGCCCCAGGGACCCCCATGAACAGGCACACAGCCCCCTAAGTGACCTCCAACCAGGGCCACAACCCCCAGGGACCCCCATGAACAGGCACACAGCCCCCTAAGTGACCTCCAACCAGGGACACAGCCCCCAGGGACCCCCATGAACAGGCACACAGCCCCCTAAGTGACCTCCAACCAGGGACACAGCCCCCAGGGACCCCCATGAACAGGCACACAGCCCCCTAAGTGACCTCCAACCATGGCCACAGCCCCCTAAGTGACCTCCAACGAGGGCCACGGCCCCCAGGGACCCCCATAATAGGCCCACAGCCCCCTAAGTGACCTCTAATCATGGCCACAGCCCCCAGGGACGCCCATGACAAGGGCCACAACCCCCTAAGTGACCTCTAACCATGGCCACAGCCCCCAGGGACCTGCATAAACAGGCCCACAACCCCCCCACGTGACTTCCAACCGGGGCCATGGCCCCCAAGGGACCCCCATGACCACAGCCACAGCCCCCTAAGTGACGTCTAATCATGGCCACGGCCCCCCAAGTGACCTCCAACCGGGGACACAGCCCCCAGGGACCCCCATGACCAAGGCCACAGTCCCCCCCCCCCAGGGACCCCGGGCGCCCCCACGCCAGCGGCACCTTGCGGGGCTCGAAGTCCCAGTTGTGGATGGCGCGGGCGGGCACGACGGCCAGGTCGTTCCAGTGGCAGCTGCTGCAGTAGTAGAGGCCGGTGTAGTCGCACTGCCGGGCCTCGCTGGGCACCCCCCCTGCGGTGGCACACGCGCCGGCACCGGCGTTGGCACACGCGCCGGCACCGCGCCGCGCCCCGCTCGCCCCACGCCGGGCGCCCCCCCTGCCAGGGGACAGCGGGGGGGCCCCGACGGCGCCTTCCCGCCCGCTGTGGAACCCTCCAGCCCACGCAGCCCCCAAAGAAGCCCAGCCCCAGACACCCCCCCACCCCACAGCACCCCAGCCCCAGGCAGCCCTGGCCCCCAGCCCCACAGAGCCCCCAGTTTCCCAGCCCCACAGAGCCCACAGCCCCCCCCCCAGCTCCAGGCAGACCCCAAAGGAGCTCAGCCCCACACACCCTCCACCCCACAGCACCCCAGCCCCACAGAGCCCCAACCCCAATATTCCCCAGCTCCACTGAGCCCCCACCTCCCCCCAGCCCCACATATTCCCCAGCCTCACAGAGCCCCCCAGGGAGCCCAGCCCCACAGAGCCCCCAGCTCCCCCCAGCCCCACGCAGACCCCAGCTCCCCCCAGCCCCATGCAGCTCCAAGCTTCCCCCAGCCCCACGCAGCCCCAGCTCCCCCCAGCCCCACGCAGCCCCCAGCTCCCCCCAGCCCCACATGTTCCCCAGCCTCACAGAGCCCCCAGCTCCCCCCAGCCCCACGCAGCCCCAGCCCCACACAGCCCCATACAGCTCCAAGCTCCCCCCAGCCCCACACAGCCCCTAGCTCCTTCCAGCTCCTCCCAGCCCCACGCAGCCCCTAGCTCCCCCCAGCCCCACGTAGTTCCCAGCTCCCCCCAGCCCCATGCAGCCCCCAGCCCCATGCAGCCCCCAGCCCCATGCAGCCCCCAGCCCCATGCAGCCCCCAGCTCCCCCCAGCTCCCCCCAGCCCCACGCAGCCCCCAGCAGTCCCCAGCCCCACGCAGCCCCCCTCCAGCCCCACGCAGCCTCACGGAGGGAGACGGGGGCACGGCACTCGGCGCAGCGGTAGTCCTGGCTGTCCAGCCCGCTCTCGGGGCAGATGCTGAGCTGGTACTCGGCCTGATGGCTGACCTTGGCCCGCACGCAGGCCTTGCTCACCAGCGGCAGGCACTTGCTGTGGCACCGGTAGTAGCAGCCTGGGCAGGAGGAGGGGACACGCACACACACGGGTGGCCATCAGCGCGGGGACGGGGATGTGGGGTGGCTGGGGGGGCGGGGGGGGGAGTGTCCCGGCCCCACCTGTGCAGGTGTACCAGGTCTGGATGAGGCCCCAGATGATGGTGCTGCACTTGTCGCACGTCTGCTTCACGCTCTTGCTCTTCTCCTTGTAGAAGCGATGCTCCAGCACCACCCGGATGTTGGGCTCGTCCTCGCCGGGATCCTGCGGAGCGTCACCGTGACCCCCAACACCCCCGATGTGGAGGAGACACCACCCCCACCCCCCCCCGCCCCGGTCCCAGCCCCACCTTGAGCTCCTGCAGCTTGAGGCGGAGGTGGATGAGCCTCACCACCGCGTCCTTCTGCCGCTCCGAGTGCTCCGGCAGCGCCAGGATGGCCCGCTTGCACTCCTCGATGGCCTGGCGCAGCTGCGGCACGTCCGACGCCAGGATCAGACCCTGCGGCGGCGGGAGGAGGAGGAGGAGGAAGAAGAAGAAGAAGAAGAGGAGGAAGAAGAAGAGGAAGAGGAAGGGGGGCTGTCAGCCCCAAAATCCCCCCCCCCCCCCCAACACCCCACCACCCCCCAGCCCCACTGTCCCCACTCACCACGGGGCGGGAGAAGTGGTCCTCAGCCAGACCCAGGTCCAGGCCACCTTCGGGGTCCCCCGGGGGGGGATCCGGCCGTCGGGCTGCACCGGGGGGGGGGGGGGGGGGTGAGAGCCATGGGCGGGGGGCTCTGGGCCCGCCTGCCTCCCCCCCCCCGGTGTGTAGGGGGAAAGGGGGTGGTTGGGGGGGGGGGGGTGTGTCAGCACCCACCTGGGGCGGGGGCGTCGGGGCGCTCCTGCTGCTCGGGGGTCTTGTTGAAGGGGTTGAGGTGGGCCTGGCGGAAGCGGGCCAGCCGCTCGTCGTACGCCATCGCCGCCCGCCCTGCCGGGACCCCGCCCGCCGCCTCAGCCGCCGGTACCGGCACCGGCCTCCCGTGGGCAAACCCCTCCCTCCGCCTCCCGTCCCACCCCCCCAACCCCGCCCAACCCCCCCCCCCCCCCGGCACACGCTCAGCCCGGCAACCGTACGGCGCCCCTCTCCGGTGCAGACCCCCCCCGCTCCGCCACCGCACGGCCCCGGTGCAGCCCCCGCCCCCGGTGCAGCCCCCGCCGCACGTTGTTCCCCATCGCGGCGGGGGGGGGGTCCCGCATCCCCGACACCCCCCACCCCCCCTCCCCGGCGCTTGCACGGGCCTGGATGGCAGCGCCCCCCCCCCCCCCCCCAGCGGAGCCCCCGGTACCGGTTCGCCCGCCAGGGGGCAGCGCCCCCCGCCCCCGCCGCGTTCACCGCAGCCCCGCCCCCTCCGCTGCGTCACCGCCCAGCCCCGCCCCGCCGGGACCCGCCCCGCCCCGCCGCGCTGTCGCCCCCTGCCGGCCGGCGGATCGCACCGCACCGCGCTCGGGCGGGGCTGCGGCGTCCCGACCCACGGCTCTGCCCCGTGGCCTCAGCCCCAGAGCCCCCAGCCCCATAGCTCCTGGTCCCCATAGCTCCCGGCCCCATAACCCCCAGTCCCTGTAGCCCCCAGACCCATAGCTCCCGGCCCCATAGCCCCCAGTCCCTATAGCCCCCAGACCCATAGCCCCCAGACCCATAGCCCCCGGTCTCCAGAGCTCCCGGCCCCATTGCCCCCAGACACATAGTCCCCAGTCCCTACAGACCCCAGACCCATGGACTCCGGTCCCTATAGCTCCCTCCCCCACAGCACCGAGACCCATTGCTCCCAGTCCTCATAGCTCCTGGTGCCATAGCACCCAGCCCCCATAGTGCCCAGCCCCATAGCTCTTGGTCTCCATAGTCCCCAGACCCTATAGCCCCCAGCCCCATAGCTCTCAGTCCCTGTAGCCCCCAGCCCCATAGCTCTCAGTCACTATAGTCTCCAGCCCCACAGACAATTGTCCATGTAACCCTCAGCCCCATAGCCCCTATCTCTATAGCACCCTGCCCTCAGAGCCCCCAGCCCCTTTCCTTGCCCCCCCAGGAGGGAGCAGCAGCCCCGGGGACAGCACAGCCTGGGCCCCCCACCCTGGGGTCAGGCCAGCACCCAGGCTGGGGTGTCCCCTGAACCAGGAGTCTCAGGGTGCCCTGAACCCCCCCCTAGATCCAGGCACGTGCCCAGCCCTGGGGGCTGGAGGAGCACTCTGGGGGCTGTGTCCCCACAGTGGTTTGGGGGGGACAAGGGCCAGAGGGAGGGGACAGCCACCCCAAACACACCCTGGAGAAGGGTGACAGTGGGGACAAAGGCACAGGCACCCCCTTGGGCGTTGCAGCCGGGCAAGGTGGCGCCTGCACCGCCAGTCCCGGGGGGCTGAACCTGTGGGGCAGGAGGGTGTGGGGCACAGGGACACGCTGGGGAGCAGGGCTTGGGCATGGCCACTCTGGGCATGTGGGGTCCCCAAGTCCCCCCGTTAATGGGGTTAATGGCCCCCGAGTTGCCCCCAGCAGAGGGCCTGTTCCCCCCCACCCCCCCCAAGAGCTGCAGACGGGTGGTACCTGGACAGCAATAAATTTATTAAGTATTCAAAAAAAATAATAGACACGAACCAGTAAAAAACGAAAAAGGGGGAGGCAGGAGGGGGGGGGCGGGGGGCCGAGCCGGCTCAGGGGGGCACGGGGTCAGGAGACACTGAAGGGACGCACAGGAGGGAGCCCGGCCGGGGCCTGGGGGGTTGCAGCAGCGCGAAGCCGTGGGGGGCTGCGGGCGGCGGCGGTGGGGGGACGGCGTCGGGCATCACTTGGCGCCCTGCGCCTCCGACTCCTCCTCGTCGTCCTCGTACATCTCGCCCTCCTCCTCGGCCGTGGCGTCCTGGTACTGCTGGTACTCGGACACCAGGTCGTTCATGTTGCTCTCGGCCTCGGTGAACTCCATCTCGTCCATCCCCTCGCCCGTGTACCAGTGGAGGAAGGCCTTGCGGCGGAACATGGCGGTGAACTGCTCGGAGATGCGCTTGAAGAGCTCCTGGATGGCCGTGCTGTTGCCGATGAAGGTGGAGGACATCTTGAGCCCCCGGGGAGGGATGTCGCAGACGGCCACCTTGACGTTGTTGGGGATCCACTCCACGAAGTAGGAGCTGTTCTTGCTCTGGATGGCCAACATCTGCTCGTCCACTTCCTTCATGGACATGCGGCCACGGAAGACGGTGGCCACGGTGAGGTAGCGGCCGTGGCGGGGGTCGCAGGCGGCCATCATGTTCTTGGCATCGAACATCTGCTGGGTGAGCTCGGGGACAGTGAGGGCGCGGTACTGCTGGCTGCCGCGGGCCGTCAGCGGGGCGAAGCCCGGCATGAAGAAGTGGAGACGCGGGAAGGGCACCATGTTGACGGCCAACTTGCGGAGGTCGGCGTTGAGTTGGCCGGGGAAGCGGAGGGAGGTGGTGACGCCACTCATGGTGGCCGAGACGAGGTGGTTGAGGTCCCCGTAGGTGGGGGTGGCCAGCTTGAGGGTACGGAAGCAGATGTCGTAGAGGGCTTCGTTATCGATGCAGTAGGTCTCATCCGTGTTCTCCACCAGCTGGTGGATGGAGAGCGTGGCGTTGTAGGGCTCCACCACCGTGTCCGACACCTTGGGGGACGGCACCACGCTGAAAGTGTTCATGATGCGGTCGGGGTATTCCTCCCGCACCTTGCTGATGAGGAGGGTGCCCATGCCGGAGCCGGTGCCGCCGCCCAGCGAGTGGGTCAGCTGGAAGCCCTGCAGGCAGTCGCAGTTCTCGCACTCCTTCCGCACCACGTCCAGCACCGAATCCACCAGCTCGGCCCCCTCCGTGTAGTGCCCCTTGGCCCAGTTGTTACCGGCCCCGCTCTGCCCTGCCAGGGGGAAGGGGGAGGGACAAAAAAAAAAACCAGTGTGACACTCAACAGCCGCCGGCACCCTTGCACCCACGCCAGGGAGGGGACGGGGAGCTGCCGCCGGCGGCATCGGCGAGATCTGAAGCCGGGGCGGGGTGGGAAGGGGAAATGGCAAAGGTTTGGCAGCGTGCCGGCTGCGCCGGGGCCCGCGGCGCGGGTGGGGATGCACCCGCTGAGAGCCCTGGGGACGGAGATGGCCCGGGAGGGGTCTGGGGCTGCGGGTGAGCGTCCCCCTCCCCGGGGACCTACCGAAGATGAAGTTGTCGGGGCGGAAGAGGTGGCCGAAGGCGCCCGAGCGCACGCTGTCCATCGTCCCTGGCTCCAGATCCACCAGGATGGCGCGAGGCACGTACTTGTGAGCTGCGAGAGACCCCGTGCCAGGAGGGGACCTGCCGCTGCCCCCCACCCCACCCCACCCCGGGGGTGCCCACACACACCCTCCGGGGTCCCACGGGGTTGCGTGCCTGTGTTTGTCCCCCAAAACTACGGGGTCCCCACGGGGCTGGGTGCACGTGTCTGTGTGTTCCCAAACTACGGGGTGTCCCCCCCAAATAATGGGGTCCCTAACAGGGCTGGATGCACGTGTGTGTGTGTTGCCTAAGTTATGGGGTCCCCCCCAAAACAATGGGGTCCCCATGGGGTGGGGTGCACACTTTGCTCCACATACGGGGGGGGGGGTGTCCCATGGGGCTGGGTGCACGAATCTGTCCACCCCACGCCCCATCCAGCACTTCGGGGCCCCACGGGGCTGGGTGCACATATTCCCACCCCCCCACCCCCCCCCCCCAGACCACAGGACCCCAAGGGGCTGGGTACATGAGTGTGTGTCCCAAACACCTCAGGGCCATACAGAGCTGGGTACACACGTCCCGTGCGTGTGTGTGTCCCCCCCAAACCACACGACCCCACGGGGTGCATCCACATAGCTGCCCCCCACCCCCCACCCCGGACCCCGCCCCAGCAGCCCCACAACCTGCCTGCACCGGGGAAAACGGCCAGCGGGGGGCAGGGGGGAGGTTCCCCAATCCCACAGGGTGCCCTGCCCGGGGTGGCGGGGGGGGTTGTCGCGGTTTTGGGGGGGGGGGGGGGATCCCCTCTTACAGGAGGCCTCATTGTAGTAGACGCTGATACGCTCCAGCTGCAGGTCCGAGTCGCCCACGTAGTTGCCGCTGGGGTCGATGCCGTGCTCGTCGCTGATCACCTCCCAGAACTGGGGGGGGCAAGGGCATCAGCGGGGGGGGGGGGGGGGGGGGTACACACACATAAACCCCCCCAAACCCCCCTCCCAAGACACCCCCCCCCCAAGATCCCCCCGCGGGTTGAGGCGCCCCCTGGCGGCGGGGCGCGGCGGGCGGGCGCTGTCCGCGGTGCTGAAGGGCGGCGGCTGCGGCGGGACAAAGGACCGGGGGGTGGGGGGGTGGGATGGGGGGTGGGGCGGGTCCCTTTGTCCTCCCGGTGCGGCGGGAGGGTGGGGGGTGGGGGGTGGAGGGGGTGCCTTTGTCCGCCGCCGCAGTTCGGGGCGGTGCCCGCCGTTACCTTGGCTCCGATCTGGTTGCCGCATTGCCCCGCTTGGATATGGACGATCTCCCTCATGGTGCTGCTGCCCGGTTACCGGAGCGCGGCGGTGCGAGGGGCCGCGGGGACCGGGGGGTTGTGGGGAGAGGGGGGGAAGAAAATAAAAAAAAAAAAACCCAACCAGCCACAAACCCACAGCCCCAAAACCCGCGAGGAGGTCAAAGTCGGCGGTACCGGGAGAGCGGGGGGCGGCTCCGCCACCGCCGCGTCTTTTATAGGAGCCGGGAGCCGCACCGGGACGGGCGCTGACGTCACCGCCGGCCCGCGGCCAATCGCAAGGCGCCGCCGCCGCAACGCTGCAACAAACCCTGCGGCACCGGCGCCGCCGCCCCGGACACGCCCCGGACACGCCCACCCCCCCACCCCCACCCACCACACCACCACCCCCGGAGCGGGGACCCCCCTGCACCCGCGGAGGGAGGGGGACACACACACCCCCCCACCCCCCCCAACCCCCCCGCACCTATGTAGGGGGTTCCCGGTGTGCGGCGGGACCCCGGTACCGGCGCGAGGAGGCGGGGGGGGGGGGGGGGGGAAGGCACGGACCACCCAGGAGCATCCCTGGGCGGCGGAGGAGATGGGGACACACACACCCCCCCCAACCCGCGTCCCGTCAAGAGGGGGGGGGGGCAGCAGGGAGAGGACACGGGTGGGGCCGCCCCGGGGGGGTCCCGGGGAGCCCCCCGCGGGGCCGGGGAGGGCGGCGGCGGGCGCGGCCCGAGAACAAAGGAGGCGGCGGCGGCGGCGAGGGGGGCTCTTTGTGCGGGGGGCGGCACCGGCTGCCCCCCCCCCCCCCCCCCCCCCGCAACTACGGCAGGGACCGACCTCCCGCCCGCGGCCGCTCCAGCGACCCGCCGGTCCCTCCCGGTATTTCCCCGCCACCCCCCCCCCGGCCCCGACAACGGCAACCGGGAGCGATTGATCTTTGAATCAACGGTGGGGCTGGGAAGGGCCGACATCGCCCCCCACCCTGCCCCTGCCCCGGGGGGCTGCACGGGGGGGTGCCAGCCACAGCATCACTGCAAAGGGCCTTTATTGGGTACGGCGGGGCCAGATCGGGGGTTGGGGGCGGGGGGAGGACACGGTGCGTCCGTCTGTCCGTCTGTCTGTCCCGTGGCGCGGGCGGCTGTGCCGTTCACCCCCGTCCCGTGTCCTACCAGGAGCACAGCACCACTTCCCGCAGCGTCCGCCGGAGCTCCCGGCTCCGGAAGGCGTAGATGAGGGGGTCAATCACCGAGTTGCAGATGATGAGGATGTGGAAGAGGTTGAAGTAGCTGAAGAAGCAGGTGCAGAAAGGGTTGGTGGGGCAGGTGACGATGAGGATGAGGTGGAAGAAGAAGGGGCCCCAACAGATGAAGAAGATGCCCAGGAGGATGGTGAGCGTGACGGCTCCCTTCAGGCTGCTGCTGCGGTAGACGGTGGGCTGCTTCTGCTGCCGACAGATGCTGCGGAGGTGGTGGCGGGCCAGGGCGAACATGTGGATGTAGAGCACCAGCATGAGGACCAGCATGAAGAGGAAGAAGCTGATGAGGCAGAGGAGGATGGCGTTGTTGTGATAGTAGGTGATGAGGACGGTGCTGGAGACGGTGCTGGCCAGCCAGACGCTGGCCATGGTCACCACGGCCCGCTGCAGCGTCATGATGCTGTGGTAGCGCAGGGCGTAGAAGATGGTGATGTAGCGGTCCACGGCGATGACCCCCAGGAAGGAGAGGGAGGACACGACGGAGCTGCAGATGAGCATGTCGATGACGTTGTCCATGTGGCGGACGACGCTGGCGCGGACCACCAGCACGCCGTGCTCCATCAGCAGCATGAAGAGCGTCTCCGCCAGGTTGCTGATGCTCACCAGCATGTCGGAGATGGCCAGGCAGCAGATGAAGTAGTAGGTGGGCGAGTGCAGGTTCCTGTTCTTCAGGATGGCGGCCACCACCAGCAGGTTCTCCACCAGGCTCACCAGCCCCAGCGTGAGGAAGAGCTCGTTGGGGATGTCGAGCCCCTGGCACCAGGTGCCGCTGGCCCCGGCCGTGGCGTTGCTCTGGTTGCCCTCACTGGCGTTCCAGGGCTCACGCAGCAGGCGCAAGGGGGCCAGCGTCGACATGGCCCCCGCCTCAGCCCCACGGCCCCCCGGCCAGGGGCCGAGCCCCCAGGGCCCCCCGCAGTGTCCGCAGGCCCCTCGAGCCCCCCCGCCAGCGCTCCCGCAGCGAGGCCGAGGGGGACGCAGAGGAATCGGGGACGGGGCGTCACCGCCGCCTGGGGATGCGACGGGGATGCCGCAGCCCCCGCCGGGACCCCCGGTGGGGCGGCCGCCCTCCTCGCCAGCCCTGCCCGGTGTCCCCGCAGCCGCGCACCCGCCGGCCCAGGGCGATGGGGAAGAAAGGGCCCTTTCTCTGCCCCACTTTAAAGCTGGCTGGCGCGGCTCCTCCTCCCGAGGAGGGTGGGCACCCGCATGACGGTGGCACCCCGGCAGTGAGGGGAGATGCTGTGGAGGCCGGGGGTGCCGGACCCCCCGGTACGGCCCTGGGGAGCCCGATCGCTTGGGGTCACCATGCGCCCGGGGGGGTCCACACGCCCCCAGAGGCTCTGGTGCCACAGGGGTCCCCACGCACCTTGGGGTCCCCATGTGCCCTGGTGGGATCCCTGCGCCCTGGGGGACCGTGTGTCTTGGCGGGGGGGGGTCCCCTGCGCTCTGCAGGCCTGCGTGCCCTGGGGTGCCCGCGCGCATCGGGGACCCTCCCCACCGCAGGAGCCGAGCCCTCCCAGTCCCCGTGCGCGGAGCCGGGAGCCCCGTCCCCTTCCCACCGGCCCCCCACGGGCACCCCTGGCCTCGCCTGACTCAGCCGCGGGGAAGGTATTTTGCGGCGGGGGGTGGGCGATGGGTCCGATAGGGATCGTCAAAGGCGCGATTAAACGCGATGCAGCGCCTGTGCCCCGGCGAAACCAGCGCCGGAGGGAGCCCGGGGAGGCTGGGGGACGCGGGACCCATCTGACCGTCATGTGCCTTCGGTCGGTGTTGATGCCTGGAGCCGCTCGGCTGCCAAAGAGCCATTCACGGCGGCATGAAAAGGCCCCGAATCCCGCGGGTCGTTCCCACCAGTCGCTTCCGTTCCTTCCCCGGGGGGCCACCGGGAACCCTTCCCCACGGTGGCGGGAGTACCCCCCCCCCCGCGGCTCCGGCCCAGGCTCAACTGGCAGCACTGGGAACGGGGTCGTGGGCTGCCACGCTGCCTCGCACGCCCCCGAAACGTGGCCAACACGTGCGCGGAGCCGAAATCCCGGGGCTGGGGGTGGCGGGAGGAGCGGCGAAACACCGGACCCAACAGCTTCCCCCCCCCCCCCCGCCCCCCAGCCCCCACTCCCCACCCTTTTTCCCGGCTGCCGCTCGGCGAAAGAGCGCGCCGGTACGTGCCATGAATTTTTTTTAGCTTTATCAACAGAGGCTTTGAGAGAAAACGCCGAGTCTGCAAATCTGATCCACCGGGGGTTCTGTGGGATTGGGATGCACCGGCGGGGATGGGGACGGGGCAGGCTGGGCTGAGCCCTGGGGTCTGCGCTAAAGCACAGACCCCAGGGCTCAGCCCAGCCTGCCCCGTCCCCATCCCCGCCTTGCAGGAGGGAGGAGGATTTATTCCGGGCAGCCTGGCTCAGCAGCACACGCCCACCGCGTTACACAGCAAAAAAAAAAACCAACAAAACCCAAAAAAACCCTTTGCAGGCAGCAAGGTTAAGGGTTGGAGTCGCTGACCTCATTCCTGCCTTCACAAGGGCGAAAACAAAGGAGAAAGGGATCCCACCCCTCCAGCAGCGCAGCCCCCCCCCCCCCTCGATGCTGAGCCCCTTCGTCAGCGAGGTGGAAAGGTCCAGCGCTGCCAGGGAGCGTTTTGTGGAGGGAAGGTGGTTTGAGGGTGGGGAGGGGAGGAAGAACAAAGGGGAGGCCGGGGTAGGAGAGGGCAAAAGCAAAGCCCGCGGGTCGGCGGAGGCGAGGGCAGGCAGGGGAAGGGCGCAGCCACCGTCCTTGGGGGAGGCCAGAAGGGGCCTAAGCGGGCTTGGGGCCGAGGGACAGCTGCTGTCGATTAGCCGGGCCACGGTTCAGCCGGTCCTCGCCCCCCACCGAGAGATGGGGAAGGCGGCGGCGTCAGCATCCCCCCTTCCCCGCGCCCCAGCCCCAGCCCCAGCCCATCCCCGCAGCCGCTCCTGAGGTTTGTGTCGTTTTTATTGGAGCGCAACGGGGTGACAATGACAGAGGGTTGTGTGAGGGGGGGGGTGGGGGGGGGTGGGGGAGACACAGGCGGCTCAGTCCCAGTCCCAGCTCAGTCCCAGTCCCCATCGCCTTCGGGATTGTCGTCGCGGGGGGGTTCCTGGAACTGGATGTTCGCCAGCATGTCCCGCATGGCTGCCATGAGCCTGTTCACCCCCTGGTTCAGGTCCTGCCCTGCTCCGGCCTCTTCATCCCCGTCGTGCCTGATGTCCCCCTGCACGAGAGCAAGAGCTGGAGGGGCCGGGCAGGGAGCTCCCCGCCGGGCTGCAGCAGGCAGAGGAGCGAGACGAGGCCGCCGGCCAAAGCGGCAGCCGGCCGCTCTGCAACCTGACGTCCACCCGCTGCCTCCGCCAAGAGCCACTCCCTTTGCAGAACCACCGCGCGCGGCGGCGGCGGCACCGGCAGCGAAAGCGCGCTCCGGTGTCCCCCCGCTCCCCGGCACGTACCTGCAAGTTAAAATTGGGCAGCAGGGAGCGGAAGAAGAGCGATAAAGTGCCTCCGTTGGACGGGTAGGGCGTTCTGAAAGACACAAGTCACGCCCCGCTTGAGGGGGCAGCTTGGCACCCCACCTCTCGCCGGGGCCGAGGTGGCGCGGAGATGCTGGAGGGATCCCCGCTGCCCGGACCGCCGCAGGGCGCCTCCCCAGTCAGCCCCCGGCGCAGGGTATGGGGGGGAATCTCCGGGGATTTCTCAGCCCAGCAGCTGGCCCTGGAAAGCCAACGCCTGCTTTGCTCGGAGCTGGGCCAGCGCAGGAGGCGGGGAGGGGGTCACCTCGAGCGCCGGCGCACCCCACCGCCGGCTGCGCTTCGCCCTGTTTTCCCCCCAAACCACCGCCGTGAAGGAAGAGCCGAAGTTTTTCAGTGGCTTTTGCCTTAATGGCTGCCAGCAGCCGCCGTCTCCGGCCGCGACGGCCACGGGAAAGCGGCGGGACCGGTCGTGCCCGTCCGCGGTGCCAGTCGGGAGCGCCGCAGGCCAGGCTGCTCTTCCCCCAGGGGCAGGAGGGCGGCAGCTCCGGGCGTCCACGTGCGCCCAGGGCGCGCCAGGATCGCGCCGGCTGCGCCAGCACGGAGACGAGGGGCGGGGGAGGTACCTTTCTGGTCTGGTGTAGGAAACGATGGAGTCCAAAGGGGGTAAGGGGTCGAAGCCCATCACAGGCTGCGAGGTCACCTCCTGCCGGGGAGGAAGAAGAAGAAGGCGGGGAAGGCTGTGGCGGCAGCAGCGGCAAACGCCGAGGCCCTTGGTCTCGGGGAGCACAACAGAGGCGGGTTTCAGACGTGCCCAGCGCCCGTGCGGCAGGGACACAAGTGCCATCACGCCGCAGACCCCCCTGCGCCCCGTCGGCGCCCCTCACCAGAGGCAGAGCTGCCGTGGCCTCCTTCATCTCCGAGAGGATGACGTGCCGGTAGATATTCCTGGGCGCGCTCTGGTACCGCATCTTCCTCCTGGAGCGGGGGGAAGGGGGACAGGATTGCACCGAGCACGCCTCGGCACGGCCGGATTGCCGGTTCTGCTTCTCCCGGTGGGTCGCCAGCTCCATCCCTGGCTCCGGGGGGGGGGGACGCGCCGTAGCGGGCAGAGGCGGCTTAAGGCGAGGGCAAGGCCACCCGGCAGCCGCTGGCCTCCGGAGGGAAGAGCAGAACGGCTCAGGGACACGGCCCGGCTCCCTCTCCGCGGGTCAGCGGAGCAAACCACCTTCGGTTTAGGAGACCGAACGCCTCTCCCTCCCCCTGGCAAGGGCCTCTAAGCGCTTGTGCCAAGCAGGGAAGAGCCTCTGCCCTCCCGGCCCCAACCCTGGGCGTCAGCAGGCCCCATCAGGGCGGCTCTGAGCGAGCCCCCCAGCCCAGGACGGAGCACCTCTGGTCCGCAGAGCCCCCCAGCCCGCTCTGCCCCCACGCCCGGTACGAGAGCCGCCTGCCTCCGCCTCGTCGCGCTCACTTGCGCTCGGACTCCTCCACCAGCGGGTCCCCGGCATCCACCACGCGCAGCACCTCGTGGACGTTGGTCTCCAGCCACGCCATGACGGCCGGGTCCTTCCACAGGGAGTGAGTCCTTCCCACGTAGAGGGCCGTCAGCTGGTTCAAGGCGGGAGGCTGGCTACGGGAGACGGCTGCTGTTCAGGGCACTCTCCTCCTCCCCGCCCGCAGGTCCCCGCGCGGGCTCGTCTCCGCCCCGCGCTTCGGCGCGAGAACCCCAAGAGAGGACTCGCAGGCTCCCTGCCTCGCCATTTCCATCCACCTCCACCAGTTTTTCCCGCCCCCTCGTCTATTTTTGGGGGGCAAGCGCCGCCGTGAGAGGAACGTTACGGCCGCCCTGACCCGAGGGGGAGACCGTTCCCGTGGTGGGGAGGACCACGTGCCAGGGAAACCCAGACCGGCAGGAGACTGCCGGCCCCGGGAGCAGGCACACGCCGTCCTCTCTCGCTACGTGCCTCGGTGCGACCTCCTGCCACCCCCCCCCCCCATCGAGGTGAGGCGGGTCTGTTGGCGTTAGCTGGTGGCCAGGATGGAAATCCACGATCAAACCATCCAAGAGCCTACTCAGGAAAACCAAGCACTCTCCTCCGCAGCGCCGTAACCCCATCAGCTGCCTGAGCAAGCAAAAGCCCCGGTGCCGCCGGCAAAATCGATTCCTTCTCTTTGCCGAGAACACCTCCAGGGCTTACCTTATCTGGGCGTTCAGCCCAAAAAAGGAGTGGGACGCGACCCTGGCATCGGGCTGCACGCTGCAGCGATCCAACAGCGGCATGAGAACTGCAGGAGAGAGTCAAGACAGCTCGCTTGCAGCAGCCCGGCGAGGAGCGCCGTGGCGCGGTCCGTCCCCGCTGCCAGGGCCGCAGAGACACAGCCCCATCCCGGGGCGGGGGGCCCAGCGCCCCGCCGGGGCACCGGCCGAGGCCCCACGCCAGGAGGGTGGGAGGATGGTGCTGGGGGGTTTGTGCTGCGCTTCAATCTCTGCCCAGAGAGATGGAAACAGACCCAGAGGAAACAACCCCCAAACTTTTCCCCCCGCCTCCCAGTGAAAATAAGGTGCAATTTTCCGCACTTCACGTGGGTTTTATCTCAGTCGCCACCGCACGCAGCGAAAGATGGCTTCAGCCCACCCAACCCAAACCTCTGGGCGAGAGCTGGTTGTTCCTGCCTGCAGACACACCCTCCCCCGGGCCCAGAGGGGCTCGAGATCTCCTTTGGCGGAGAGCAGCACCAGCCGAGCGATGGGTGCGCGGGAAGAGCCCAACCCAAGAGGGACTTGCTGTCTCTGGTCGGGGCGACCCTGGCCTGAAACATTTTCCTACCCCCAGGTTCGGGATCTCGGCCTCGCCCATCTCTCAGGAAGGGGCCGCAGCCGCTCCCCCCGCTCTGGAGCCCACCGCTGCCACCCCAGAGGCGGGGAGAGCCGGACCTGCCCCCGCCGGCCTGCGCCACCCTCTGAGTCAGGGCTCCCAGCTCCCACGGACCGAGGCGAACGCCGTTGGCAGCCCACAGGCAAACTGCTGCCTCTGCATTTGGCCGCCTGGGATCCAGCCTTCGCTCTCACAGATGAAACCAGTGACAAAGCCTGCGGGGACGGACTTACCGGTGGGGACAGACTTACCGCTTGGGAACATGATCAACGCGAGCTGGATGAGCCGGGCGGCTCTCTCCCGGGCTTGGCTCAGCTCCACCTCTGAGCGCTCCTCCTGCTGGCTCAGGAAGAAATAGGCCAGCGGCACCGAGAAGGCAAAATTGGGCAGCTGGGACAGATTCCGGTGACTCTGCAGGATGAGAGAGACGGGTTTACCGAGAACTGACGCCCCGCAGAACGATCTCGATGCGGCCGGGCTGCACGCAGGGTGGGGTTTCTGGCTTGCTGGCTTCCAGCCGCTGGCTTGGTGCCCCCACAACTGAGTAAGCACTTCTGAGCTCGTGCAATCGTTTGCAGGACACCAGGATGACAAGGAACAGCAGCCCAGCGCCTTTACGGGCCGTTCCGACGCCGCTGGGGTGCCGGCCTGGCCCTGCGGCAGCCCCCGAGGGGGTCACCTCGTTCCGAAAACCTCATGCTCTGTGGCCCAGGTGGGGAGAGCCCCAGAGAGCAGCTCTCCCCTCTCTGCCCGCCCCCTCTCTCGGCAACTCACCTCCCACTCCTGGAACAGGCGGGTCAGGAAGGTGTATTCTCTCGCCCGGAGGGACAGAAAGTCGATCAGCAGCAGCACGCACAGCGGGTCGTTCTCCGGATCGAGGCTTCAGAGGGAGGCGAGCGCAAGGGGAGGACACAAAAACCAGCGTCACAAGAACCTGAACGGACTGTCCTCGTTTTTTAAGCCAAGCAAGACTTTCCCACTAGCACCCAGAGAGCTCCTGTGCCTCAGCAAGCGGAGGGAACAGCAGCACGGTTGTGCCCGCGTGGCCAGCGTGACAGTGCAACACCCTGCCCGCCCCGCGTCCCTACCGGCGGGTGACGGCCCCCTGTCAGCACCCAGGAGGATCGACGGCCACCGACCCAGCAGGCTGAAGCTCCGCAGAGACTCCGCGCACCGGCCAGGCCCACGGCTCAGCGGGCAAGAGCCAAAAGGGCCACCTCGGCCCCGTCTGTTGCAGCCCCCCTCCTCAACCACCACCTCTCTCCAAAGCAGCGCCACAGAGAAGAGCACGTGCCCCGGACTGGCCTGTGACACCGCCCCGGTGGGCGGCGGGAGCAGCAGCAACCCCCTGGGCTGCCTGTCCCACCCGCGTGCTCATCCCTGAGATGCCCTGCCCCACCCCCCAGGGAAGGCCTCGTCTGGGGGGCACCTACCTCAGAATCAGCTTGCAGAACTCCAGGGCTGTCCGGGGACAGCCTCTCTTCTCCAGGAACATCAGGTGCTTGAAAAGAGCCAGGAAGAAAGCCCTGCGTGGGGAACGGGAGCAGCCGTTAGAAGCCAGGTTTGGAGAGAAATACCTCAAGGCGCTCGACAACGGGGACCCACGGTCAGCCCCAGCTCCTCGCCCCCCCTCCCAGGGCAGCCAGGGGGGTGCAGGGAGCCCAGCCCGGTGCAGTACAGGGTGCCACAGACCTTCCAGGGACGGCAAAGCCATGGCCTGCTCCCTCCCTGCTCCCCGAGGCCCTGCAGCCTTGTGCTCTCACAGACAACTCGGACAACAAAAAAAACCACAGGTAAATCCCTGAAATCTGCATCCTGCCTTGTCCCAGCCTGCCCAGCCCTGCGGGGACGGTGACACAGGATGCACACCACGCGTACTGGGGGGGGGGGGGACACACACGACACACTAACACCCAAACTGGGCGAGATACAGCGTTGAGGTCACGGGCAGGACGAAGCCCGGCAGCGAGCGGGTACTGGAAATGTGAGCAACCTGCAGGTACAGCAGTTTGGGAGAGGTGACTCGGGTCAGGTGACTGGAAAATCCCCAGGATAAAGTCACCTTTCCCCGCAGCTGCATGCAGAGCTGGCACGACGTGAAGAGCCAGGTCGGGAGCGGCGCTGGGGACGAAGCGGCACGCGGGTGACGGAGCACGGCCGCCAACGCTCAGCGAGTGGCTTTGTGACCAAAAGTCAGTGCCACGGGGGCTAAGGGGGACGGATCCCACGAGAAGGACGCGACGGGGAGGAGCAGGTCACGCTCCAGTAAGAAATCCCTCGGGAAAGAGGATGCTTTGCGAAGAAACCTCAGCACCAGAGCTGCTGGTACCCCAGCACCCAGCCCGGGCGCCCCGCTGCTGCCTCGCTGAGGGGCACGGCCACCGCCCGCCGAGGGACACAGCTCGTTCCGGCCGAAAGGGACGTTCGAGGTCCCGCCAGCGCGGCCGCCGTTGCGAATCTGGGTCCCCGTGTCCCGAGTAGGCCAGGGCGCGGCGGCGGCTCTCCGGCAGACGCGGCGCTCACCTGTTCTCCGGCCGCCGGTAGTCCAGCCTGCAGGTCCCGCTGGTGAGGCTGAAGACGGGGTGGAAGGCGCACTCCAGGCTGTACAGCGCCCGCTCTGCAGGAGGACAGCGTCAGGGCACGCCGCCACCCCGGCAGCCGGTTCAGCCCGAAGGCCCCGATAACCGAGGGCTCTGGCAGCCGTGGAACCGGCTCGCTCGCGGCCCAGCATGGCCCAAAGCCGCCCCGGTCGCAGCGGGTAGCCAGGCGAGCGAGCCCCGCTCCCCTCTGTGGGCTTCAGCTCACGCCCCAGTTGCGAGAAGGAACTCTGCCGGAGGAGGCCGGGGATTTGGGCTGCCTCTGCTGCAACCATCTCCACGCAGGGAAGCCAAAGATCCTGCCCTCACCTCGCCTCTGGCCCCCGCCGTCACGCTGGGCAACACGTGCCCCGGCTGCGTGCATCCCGTAGCTGCTAAACCAGACCCTGCTCCCGCAGGGAACGTCCCGCAGGTGGGACCCCGCCGTGCCCAGCCAACCCTCCCGCTCGTCTGGAGCACGCGGACGCGCTTTGCCCCAGACAAACAGGCCCAGCTCTACCGAAAAGCCTCCAGCAAAACCTGCTGGCCTGCAGGACCGCACGAAGCCGAGCGCCCCCGGCCGCGGCGGCGCAGCCACGGAGCCAAACCAACCCTTCTGGTTTGCTGCTGCCCTGCCGAAACGAAACCAGAACCCCGAACCGAAAGCCTTCGGTCGCCAGGGCGCCTGCTCCTCACCTCAGCGCTTACCTATGAGGTCCCGGGCCATCTCCTGATCCTCCTGCATCCGGCACACGTCGCTGAGCTGCAGGAGGGAGTCCACGTGGTAGGGGTTCATCTGGAGCAGCAGCTGCAGGAGAGCACGAGCTCGGTTACACGGCGGCACCGAGCTGCCTCAGGGCGGCAGGGAGGCCACCACGCCTGAGGGAGAGGGGCTGCTCTCGGTGAAGCCGCCCCGTCCCACGGCACCGGAGAGCCGACGCTCAGGCTGCGGCGCGAGGCCGGGGACGCGCCTCACGGGAACGGCTGAAACTGCGGATGAAAAGAACCCACGAGGAGCGAGGCTGGGCGAGAGCAGAGGTTCCCCTTGCCCCGTCCCCAAAAGCAGAGGGGTGAGAGCAGAGATTCCCCTTGCCCTGTCCCCAAAAGCAGAGGGGTGAGAGCAGAGGTTCCCCTTGCCCTGTCCCCAAAAGCAGAGGGGTTAGAGCAGAGGTTCCCCTTGCCCCGTCCCCAAAAGCAGAGGGGCGAGAGCAGAGGTTCCCCTTGCCCCGTCCCCAAAAGCAGAGGGGTTAGAGCAGAGGTTCCCCTTGCCCCGTCCCCAAAAGCAGAGGGGCGAGAGCAGAGGTTCCCCTTGCCCCGTCCCCAAAAGCAGAGGGGTTAGAGCAGAGGTCCCTCCTGCCCCGTCCCCAAAAGCAGAGGGGCGAGAGCAGAGGTCCCTCCTGCCCCGTCCCCAAAAGCAGAGGGGTTAGAGCAGAGGTTCCCCTTGCCCCGTCCCCAAAAGCAGAGGGGCGAGAGCAGAGGTTCCCCT
Organism: Leptosomus discolor; assembly: GCF_034619465.1. Taxonomy (NCBI): domain Eukaryota; kingdom Metazoa; phylum Chordata; class Aves; order Leptosomiformes; family Leptosomidae; genus Leptosomus; species Leptosomus discolor. The sequence continues at coordinate 60,699,730 of NC_141398.1, read as the reverse complement.
TGCCCCGTCCCCAAAAGCAGAGGGGTGAGAGCAGAGGTTCCCCTTGCCCCGTCCCCAAAAGCAGAGGGGTGAGAGCAGAGGTTCCCCTTGCCCCGTCCCCAAAAGCAGAGGGGCGAGAGCAGAGGTTCCCCTTGCCCCGTCCCCAAAAGCAGAGGGGCGAGAGCAGAGGTTCCCCTTGCCCCGTCCCCAAAAGCAGAGGGGCGAGAGCAGAGGTCCCTCCTGCCCCATCCCCAAAAGCAGAGGGGCGAGAGCAGAGGTTCCCCTTGCCCCGTCCCCAAAAGCAGAGGGGTGAGCAGAGGTTCCCCTTGCCCCGTCCCCAAAAGCAGGGGGGTGAGAGCAGAGGTTCCCCTTGCCCCGTCCCCAAAAGCAGAGGGGTGAGAGCAGAGGTTCCCCTTGCCCCGTCCCCAAAAGCAGAGGGGTGAGAGCAGAGGTTCCCCTTGCCCCGTCCCCAAAAGCAGGGGGGTGAGAGCAGAGGTTCCCCTTGCCCCGTCCCCAAAAGCAGAGGGGCGAGAGCAGAGGTTCCCCTTGCCCCGTCCCCAAAAGCAGAGGGGCGAGAGCAGAGGTCCCTCCTGCCCCGTCCCCAAAAGCAGAGGGGTGAGAGCAGAGGTTCCCCTTGCCCCGTCCCCAAAAGCAGAGGGGCGAGAGCAGAGGTTCCCCTTGCCCCGTCCCCAAAAGCAGAGGGGCGAGAGCAGAGGTTCCCCTTGCCCCGTCCCCAAAAGCAGAGGGGTGAGAGCAGAGGTTCCCCTTGCCCCGTCCCCAAAAGCAGAGGGGCGAGAGCAGAGGTTCCCCTTGCCCCGTCCCCAAAAGCAGAGGGGCGAGAGCAGAGGTCCCTCCTGCCCCATCCCCAAAAGCAGAGGGGCGAGAGCAGAGGTCCCTCCTGCCCCGTCCCCAAAAGCAGAGGGGCGAGAGCAGAGGTTCCCCTTGCCCCGTCCCCAAAAGCAGATGCCTGGCCAAGAGGGCACAAAGCCGGGCACACCTGATGCCCCCCAGCACGCTCCAAGCTGCCCCCCTTTAGGGGTTCAGGCCTCCCCCCCCCCAAGGTGCCATTCACAGTATCTGCATCTCCCCTGGTGAATTTGCTCCCCCACCGACCCGGGTGCCCCCCCAGCCCCCCAGCGGCACCCAACGCCAAGAGCCTCCCTTAGCCCCGACCCGCCAGCTGCCCCCCTGCCCCGGGCGGGACGGCAGGGAGATCTCTCCCCGCCCCACGCGGGATCCCAGCCCTCCATCGCAGCTGCCCTCAGGCAGCTCCCTCCCAGCCGACCCAGCTTTTCCAGCGCCGAGGCCGTGCTGGGCCTTTGATCCTCTCTGCCGTCCTGCCCTGCCTCTCTCCCAGCGCCACCGTCCCCTTCCGAAGGCGAGGGCCCACAACAGCACACGATATCCAAGATGCAGGCACCAGCCATAATTACTGGTTTTATTCCCTAGCCCTTCAAAATTCCGAGCGTTTGATCCGGCTTTTGCTCCCTCTGGGTACCGAGGGGACCTTTGGACACGGCTATTACAACTCCAGGATCCAGCTCCTCAATGGTTGTGGATTCAAAATATTTTTTTCCAGGCTTCAGGATACAAGTTTAACCACCCCTGAAAACCCTCTGCGCCCACTAATGGGCTCCTTTTTCCAACTACCTAAAGCTCAGTTTCAATATGAAAATAACCAAAGCTACTTCAAATCTCCCCACAGCTTAGTTTTGGGATCCTCCCCCCGCCAAACTGAAAGACTACAGCTCCAAAAGCTCCAGAAGCCGTCCATCTGCAGGGTGGCGGCCACCACGGCCACCTACGGCACAAAGCCTTTACGTTCTAGGCTGCCCCAGCCCAGCGCCTTCGCCTCGGTGCCACCAGCCCGATGTCTGACCCCTTCTTTGCTCGCTCTCCAGTCCCCTGCTCGTCCGCTGCAAGAGACGGAGCAGCCAGGGTCACCGCGAGGGGCCAAAGCGCTCCTCGCACCCTCCCAGCCTCGCCAGCAAGGCCCTTTAACCCACTGGCAAGAGCAGAAAACACACTCGCTGAGCAGCACACCCCCCCCCCAAATTGGTGTTTGGCGCCAGCAAGGCACAGCCGGGCTCCAGCTACGCCGAGACCGTGGTTACCACAGACTGGGGGGGGGGGGGGTTTCAACGTCCTCCTGGCACCGGCAAACCCACCCACTAGGTTTGGCCCTCAACAGCAAAGGGGAAGGCTAAAGCTGCAGGGAAACCTCCGAAGCGGCCAGACCCGCTCGACAGGGACGGGGCACAGAGGCTACGGTGCACCGGGGAAAGCCGGTCCTGCTCGGCCCAGGCGGGCGAGCCGCGCGGCAGCCGTCCTTACGGTGCCGGCTCCGGCGCCGGGCGCTGCTGCACCGAACCACCCGGCAGAGTTGACTGCCTCTCCCTCAGCCCAGGCAGGGCCGGAGACAGCAGCAGCCAGCAGCAGAGGGTGGGAAAGCAGAAGGAAGGCAACTTTATTTAGCAGACAATGGCCTCTTTAACAAACTCCTCCGGGGCACGTATCCGAGCTCATGTGGCCAGGGTTTTTAGAGCAAAAATACCTCAGTTATGGTTCAGGAGGGTGCAGAGCAATTTTACTGTTGCTTATCACTACGAATCACAAATGTTACCAGTTTAATAAGCTTGGACACGCATGAAGGACTTCCGACACAAAGACCGTTTTGCTGAAATCCCGAGAAAAGACACATTTTTCATCCATGCAAGAGTCTAAACTAACAGCTGTTGTACTTCGAGATTCCCATTTCAAGTATTTTTCCTTTCCCAGCTGAAGAGCTGAGACAAGGGAGCTTTATTCCCGCCGTTTCAGCCAAACGGCCGCTTCCGACGGGCTCCTCTCTCCGCTGGCCACCTGGCGAGCTCTCGGGCAGAGCCACCGGGGCTCGGCCACCAGCCCCTGGGCCTCCCTAGCCCCGAGGTGGACACTTATCCCCCTCCTAGGGTGACCGCAGAGCTCAGCAAGCAACGCTGCCTCGCCCCCACGCCGAGGGGACACGGGGCTTGACTGCTCGAAACAAGACTGGCCGAAAAATAAAGCCCTGGGACGCTCCAGCCCCAGCCCCCCCCCCCCCCCCTCCCAGGGAAAGGGGCTGCGGGGACGGGGGAGCCCCCAGCACGGGCAGCGCGGCTTCCCCACGTACCACGATGTTGTTGGGGTCCATGGACTCCACGGCGTGCAGGAACTTGAACTGCACCTGCTGGTACTCGCGGTGGTGCTCGAAGGCGAAGTGCTGCACCCCCCTCCCGGTGTCCAGCAGCTGCATGGCGATGCCTGGCGGGGGCAGGGGAGAGGAGAGGCGGCTGCGGCCGCTGCTGCCAGCCTGCGAGAGCAGCTCTTCCGCCTTCCCACCGCGCGGAAACCTCACCCACGCCGCTGGGGCCGAAGCCAGACGCGTTTTCAGGAGCCCCCAGAGGATTTCACTCACGAGTCAAAGCCCAAACCCCCTCCCCGAGAAGCCCAGGCGGCGCGCTCTCCCCGCGGGCGCTTCTCATCCTGCTGTTAAGAGGGGAACCGCTCATCACCTGCCACCTCCAATAAGTGGGGGGGGGGGAAAGCTCCAAGGCCAAAATCCGAGAGGACAGAGCTCTCCCTGCTGGGAAAGGAGGCGTTCCCAACAGCCGACGGGCAGCCCCCCCCCCCCCCCCGTTCCACACCAGCCGCCGAGCGCCGGTCGGTCTCGGTGCGCCGAGGCCGCGGGATCGCCGGCGGGAGCAGGCAGGGGCCGGGGGCAGCGCGGTGGGGCGGGCAGGGGGGGCAGCGCCGGCCTCACCTGTTTTGCTGTAGCGCGGCCAGGTGTTCTTGGGAGCCGTCAGCCACGTGCTGCGGACGTACTGGCGCTGCCGCTGCCTCGGCCTGGGGAAATACAACACGGCAGGTCACAACTTCTCTGCACCAACAGGACGAGGAGGGCTGAAAGCAGCCAGAAAAAGGATGATTCAGGGGAGGAGAAGAAAAAAAAAACCCAGATCCAACTCCTTCCCCAGCTGCAGCCCAGCCACACGGAGCTTTCGCCCAGAGCTTTGCCATGTTTGCCTTCCAGACACAACATACCTTCGCTCAGGCTCTGCCTTACTTGAACCATTCCTCCCTGGGCCAGCCAGGGCCTCCAGCATTTCCACTTCAATAGCTTCGCTCCCCTGTTTTTATTCCTGCCAAGTTCTCAGCTGCCTCTCTGCTTCAAACAGCTTCCCAGGTCCAATTAAGAGCCCCACATCCCTCTGACTCATCTCTCTTCCCAGCAGCGCCTTCAAACGCCAACTGCTTCAGCTGAGGCCGCGCTCACAACACGACCGAAGGATCGGTTCAGGGCAGGGGGAATTCAGAAGTCAAGGCTACCCTAAGAAAGCCACGTCTGGGACTGCTGCTTCTTCCTCAAGCACTAAACATTCTTCCACAGGCTCTCTCAGAGAAGGTTTCTGCTGCCACCATCGCTGCTCGGAGCTTACACCCTTCTCACGCTTCCCAGCCAGCTCAGGACAGCGACCGCAGCGCAACGGGCGACCGCGCGGAGGCCTCGCGCCCCAGAAGCGGCAGGTTCCCCGGGCGCCCCCCCCCGAAAGCAAGTGAGTGTATGAGACCCCCCGGGAAGCATTCAGGGTCCGCTCTGTGAGACACCAGAGACTTTGCAATTGCCACAAGAGACAAATGCTGGAGAAAGAAAACAAAAACACAAAAATAAATCTAAGAGTCTATATGCATTTGAGTGAAAGGACTTCAGGAGGGCGTGTGACAGTCAACGAGGGGGGAAATCAGCAGAAGAAAAAGCAAATGCTGGCAAAAGCCTGGGGAAGTCTTACTCCCCCCACCTCACACACACACAAAAAGACGTCCTCCTGTCCCAAGAAGCGGCTGCTGAACGAGCGAGACCCCCTGAACGCTGGGTTCCCTGCCCAGGCGCGGCACTGGGGGGGGTCGCTAACCCGCACCAAGGGAAGGACAGACGCCCCGACTCGGGTTTGGAAAGGGTTTAAGACGTTAAATTCCGGACTGACCTCTGATCCCCAAGAACAGCGCGAGCCCCAAAGTATCTCTTCAACTCGTTCTCGGGGTTCAAGTTTCTGAGAAGGTTGGAAGAAGAAAGAAAAGCTCCCGTCAGCGAAACGCAGCCGAAAGGCTCACGCCCGAGTCCTCTCCATCAGCACCACGGGCTCTGTACCCCAAAGGCCTCTGGCACCCGAGCTGCCCCCCACACCCCTGGTCTGGCCCCACACACAGAAAGGGAGACTCCAAACGGGCAGGAGGCACCGAAAGCCCCGCTCCACCGGGCGCAGACTCCCTTCGTGCGCTGCCCCAAGGGCGGCGCGGAGCTGGGGAACGCTCCTGCTGCCCTCTCCAGGCTGCCGGGGCCTTCGGCCGGGATACTGCCGGCACAGCCGCGGCTCGGGAGCGCAGGGGGTCTGGAAAACACGCGGCGCCCGCCGCCGAGCGGAGCAGCGGCCTCCTGCGACTCGGGGCGAGCACCCTGCCCGCTGCACCGGGGCTGGTGAGGATTCAAACGCAATTTTTTTTTAAGTGCAAAGAGCTTGTATCAAAGCAGGACAACAGCCACGGTTTTCTTGATCCACCACGTGGCCCAGAGAAGGGAGGGGGGCTGGAAATGAGGGAGGGGGAAGGCTGAGATCCAGCACTGCCAACCCTCACCCGCTCAGTTATCCGGCTCTCGAAGGTTTCTGGATAATCTTTACTCGACCAGAGGTTCCCTGAAGTTTAAAACCGCCCCTGATCAAACCAACATTCTGCCTGGATGCAGCGGCCCCCCCCCCGGGCCGCGCTGGCACCAAGCACGCACCGGCCCAGGCTCCGTCTGGACGCGGCGTTGACCGGAGGTCTCCAAACCAGGAGCGGGAAGCGGTCCCAGCCACGAGTCTGAACGCTCTCTCCCACAACAGAAAGAGCTGCCGGCGCCTGCACCAGCGCAGGGCTCCGAAACACGCTGGGCAGCCCGGCCAGCCCCTTCCCAGCAGGTTTCCCAGTGGGACCCAGGCCCAGGCGTTATCCCGACCCCGAGGCAGGGTCGCTCTCCAGCTCTCGGATGCGCTCCAGAGGTCGGACAAGGCTGACCCGCTCCCCTGGGGAAAGGAGCTCCCGGCGGTGCTCGGCCCTCCCGGGAGGGCAGCACACGCTGTCCTGGGGCCTGCTGCTCGCAGCGCCCGGTCACCTGGGCAGCGGGATTTGGGGCGAAAGCTGCACGCGCCGGGGCTCTCGGCAGCTCCGCAGGGATTCTCCTATGGAGCAGGAGGCACCTCGGGAGGTTAGTTTGGTCCAGACACCCGCTCCAGCCAGGCGTGGCAGCAGAGAATGCCAGTCCCTGCTCAAACCCGAACCCAGCTCCACGAGCAGCGGTTAGAACCGGAGCTGTGCCCAACCGTGACCCCAACCCCTTCCCAGCACGGACCGGAATTCACACTGGTAGGCTCCCAGCTCCCTCCCTTGGGGGAAGGGGTATCCCTGTCACACCCCAGGCCAAAAATCAGGAAGGAAGCAAGCGCTACCTGTGCTCGACGTAGAGCAGAGGCCTGCTGTCAGCGATGACCCCGCTCGGGGTTTGCTGCGACAGCCCGTTGGTGTCCTCGATCCGCTCCAGCAGGCTGTCGATGTCTGCCGGGGCATCGTCTTCCTTAAGACAGGCACAGGCAGAGAGAAGGTGGTTGTTACAGCCCGAGGCACCGCGGCACTCGCCCGGCAGAGATCACACCCAGCCACCTCCGCGTCCTTCGGCCGGTCCCCATCGCCGGGCGCGCCCCCGATGGAGGCCTCCTGCTCCCCACTCCCCTCTCTGCCCGCAGGAACGCCGCCCAGCGCCTGCCCGCCCTGCCCCACCGCCCCCCAGGGGCCTGTCCGCCCTGCCCGGCTCGCTCAGGGTATCAGGGCTGTCGCTCTTCGCGCCATCCCGAGCCCGAACGCGCCGGCTGAACGGATCTAGCGTGGAAAAGAGCGGGCGGGCTGTCTGCTCTGCCCCTTCCCACCCAGCCTTCACCCAGCTTCGTCTGGTTTATTTATACCACAACCCCTGTAATATCATGAAACGTTGGGGTGGGGATTTTCATCCCCAATATTCAAACCATCAGCCTTCACCACCTCCTTTCCGTGGCAACGCTAAGTTACGGGGTGACCCTTGCAACAACACGCCAACCACTCGCCTGATTTTCACCCAGCTCCACCGCGTCGCGCTCCCACTGTCCGCCCCCTCCTAACGACCACATCCAGCAGCACACACCCGACAGCTGTGGGACACTTTTGTCCCCATTCTCCTCTCTTTTCCCCCACAAACAGCAAGAGACGCGCTGCTTATGCGGCCGCTCCGCACCCTCCTCGCGACGGCCGTGGGCGGAACGTGGAGTTCCACTCCCGACACTCCGACGGCGCGGCGAGCTCGCCTCTTCCACCTAAACACAGCCCCTGCGCGTGGAGAGGATCCCTGGAGGGTTCAGAACGTGCTCTGCACCTCGGTGCGTGAACAAAGGCAGCGTTATCTCCACTCCGGCCCGGTTCTACCAGCAAACTGCCTGGTTCGGGGCATGAAGCCCCCCTACAGCTGGCTGCTGTCCCCCCATCGCTCGCTCTCCTCGGGCTGGCAGAGGAAAGGGGCTCTTTGGTCGGGTTCTCTGCCTCAGTGGCTCACCCTGAGCCCCCCCCAGCTGAACCCCTGGGCAGGAGGTGGCGGCCAGGCCGCTCGCCCGCTCAGCACCTCAGCGCGCTGCGGCTCAGGACGTTTCGCAAAGGCTCTCCCCCGGGTGAACACTTCAGACCCTCAAACCTCAGCAGAAAATTAGTTCCTGCTGAAACTCGATTTCCACGGAATTTAAAAGCCCAGCCCGCTCGGTCCCCCGGCCGAGCTCACGCGGACAAAGCTGACTCACGCAGACGCTTTCGCCTCCCGGTTTTATCCTGGGAATGAACGCAGACACCGGATAAAGTTCCCACTCCAGCAGGCTGCCTTAGGGGACACGGCTTGGCCAGAGAGAAGCGCTGTCCCCTGGCTCCCTGCCCCGCCGAGGGCACACGGGAAGGGTCGATACGGCCCGAGCAGACGCTGCTGCCGGGCGTGAAACCCCCGAGCAGGCGTGGGGCCGCACCCGGGGGAGGAGGGAACGCGGGCGACCGCCGGCACCAAGAGCTCCTGCCGGGAGGGCGCCTCAGCGGGGCGAGGGAAGAACGTGGAAACGCCGCCAACTCCCTCGCCGGCGGAGGCTGGCGGGGGAGACGAAAGGAGCCGCCGCCACGAGGATTTCGGCCCGAAGCAGCTGCCGCGGGGCTGCGCCGGCCCCGGCGCCGTGAAGCAGCGCGGCCAACAGCCACTGTTGCCGCTTTGTAATTTTCAATGAGCACAACGCAAAAAAGGAGGTTTTTCGCCTCAAAAATCTTTTCTGGAACCGCCTCAGAGCTGCTAATTCGCCGACCCCGACGGAGAAAGGGGCACGGCCGCCAACTGCCGGAGCGAACGCGGACGTACCAGAGCTTCCCCCGCCGGAGTCCTCTTGGTTTTCCTTTTCTTTTTTTTCTTCCGTGGCTTGCTGCTCAGCGCCGGCTGCAAAGAGAAGCGGAGCTGGGGTCAGAGCGGGCCCTCGGAGTGCGGGGCTGAAAGCTCCCCGGGGAGAAGGGCCCGGGCCAGCGGGCCCAGCGGGCCCTCAAAAGAAACCCAAATTCATCCTTTCGGGTTTGTCAGCGAGCGGGAACTAAGACACGGGAAAAAAATGGAGGAAAGCACCAGCGAAGGGTTACAAACGTCAGAGTTAAACCTCAGCTGACTTTCATCCACGTCCGAGACAACAAAATCCGTCAAGAAACAGTTCAGATGAGCCAGGTGTGGAAGAACTGCTCCCGCCCACCAACAAACCTGATTTCTGCCTCTCTAAGGAGGCTGAGAGCTTCATCGGTCGCTCCCATTTCCACAGAAACCAACACCTGCCCCGAAGCACCACAGGACAGAGGCTCCTCGAGCTGCGGACGCAGCTCTCCCAGCTCCCGACGCTGCGTGGCAGTCCCCAACCCGACGGGCACGCTGCTGTCCCCTGCCCCAGGGCACCCTGAGCTAAAAAAGCCCATTTCCAGCGCAGAGCTAAAAAAAGCCCATTTCCAGCGTTCCCAGAACCACCCCGCAGGTCCCGAGGCGATTTCGGAGCCAGGGGAACGCGCAGCCCCGCTGTGGCTCTACCAAACGGCGGGGGGGACGCCTGCTGAGGGCTCCCCCGTCTCTCCCCGGGAAGCAGCAGCTGCCCCCCGCGGTGGTCACACAGCAAATTCGCTGGGTCAGGGCCCGCCGGAGCCACCGCCCCCACGGGGAGCGACCGAGCGGGGCTCACGCCGGAGCGTTCCCGAGCCCCCGGGGTGGCCGAGGCCGCCAGCACAGCGGGGCCACGCACGGACAGTGGTCTCTGCTCCTCTGGCCACGCCGTCCTGGCACCCCAACCCCAGGGACACCCCAACCCCAGGGACCCCCACCCCAAACGCTGAGCCCTGACGGGTGAGGCCAGGGGGCCAAGCTCCTTTCCCTCCCCCTACCCTCATGCCGGGAGACACGGGCCAGACTGCCAGCGGGGAATCGCTGGTTAAAGGGCCCCTTTCCTCCCGTGCTCCTGCGAGCCGTCTCCTTGTCAGAGCCCAGGCTGCTCGGGAGGACACGGCACAAAGTCTCCCTCAGGAGCCTCCCCTCTGCGGCTGTCAGATCTCCTCAGCTGCACCCCCAACCCTCAGCACCAAACCACTCGTTCTCCTCCAAATCCGGAGCCCCAAGCGCCCGGGTGGAAGCTCCCTGCGTGGGCCCCTCCCCTGAGGCTCCCCCCGCTCAGCCTCTGCCCACACCCAGCACATCATCCACCCGAGTGCAAGGAAAAAGACACTTGTGTGTCACCACGAAGCTCCTCAGCGCACACAGAGACAGGGAGGTGAGAAACCCTCCCTCCCCCCCCCCACGGGGTGACCGCCACCGCCACGAGAGACCCGCTCGGTTACCGTTCGGTCCGGCTGCTCGGCCTCCCCCCCGGCTCTCTGCCCGCTGCCGTCGGCCTCCTCAGCCCCAGCCCCTTCGTGGGTCCCTCCCGCCGCATCCCGCTCGCTGAGCCGGGCGTCCGCTCGCTCCTCCCTGGGCGGGGGCTCATCCTCCGACTCCTCGGCGGGGATCTGGGGGAACAGAGGGAGAAGCTGCAGGAAGAGGGGGCGCGGGGCTGCGCTCTGCCTCCTCCTGCGCCCCGGGGGACGGGATTTCCCAGGGCTCTCACCTGTTCCACCTGCAAACAGGGGAGAAAAACGTCACAGGGCTCAACCGCCCGGCTGGCTCATCCGACAGACGGACAGGGATGACCCCTCATTTCGAGTGTGTCACCCAGGGGGTGCCCAAAGAGCCCCACACCCACCGAATCGCCGGAGGGGAGCACAGGGCCCCAACAAGGCGACCCCGGCACAGCTGGCAGAAAAAAAAGCACGGCCTCGTCTGGACTCTGGTATTCCATGGGCAGAGGCTCCAAGCCCATCCCTGCCTACGCTCGCACAGCCAAGCCTTGGGCAAGGAGAGGGGGCTGCTGGGGCCGGCCAAGGCGCCCAAAGAAGAAGGGCCGGGTTCTGCCACCCCAAGGACCCCTCCGTGCCATCGCGGCCTGCCTGACCCCTGAGCTCCAGCACCGGGATTCTCACGGCTGGGACAGTGGCAGGACCCCTCCTCAATCCAGTTTCCCCCACTGTTTGACCACCCCGAGAGCGAGACCCAGCTCTGACAACACCTGGACCCAGACCACCCAGCCCCTCCCAGGCCTCCCGCCAATTCCCTCCCAGTTCAGCCCCAGTCACGGCCCCTTCAAGTCCTCCCTGACACCCCCCAGCTCCCTCCCTTTCCTACCCCCGCCAGCCGAGCCTCCCCTAGGCCCTCCCTGTCACACACCACCCCAAACCCCTCAGTCCCACCCCAGTCACTGACCCCAAATCACTCCCTGCCACAAACCATCATCTCAGTCACCCCCACGCCGCCAACACCACCCGGGTCACTGTCACCCCCCTCGGTCGCTGCCACCCAGCCCCCCCCTCAGTCCCTCCCCCCAAGCCACCCCCTCCCAGCCGCTGCCACCCCAGCTGCCCCTTCCCACAGCCGCTCTCACCCCAGCTGCCCCCTCCCAGTCACCGCCCGCCCCCCCGGACCCCCACCCCCGCAGGCCCCAACCCCTCCCGGGCACTGTCACCCCTCACCAGCTCGAAGCGGTTGCTGACACCGGTGCGGGCCGGCCCGCGGCGTCCCCTCCCGGCAGCCACCGGCGGCGGAAGCTCCTCCCGGCCGCGCTCAGGGCCGGGGTCCAGGCCCAGCTCGCCCAGGCCCGGCTCCTCCTGGCCCCGCTGCTCGCCCCGCAGCCGCCGCAGGGCCCGCCGCGACATGGAGCCCCGCGACGCGACGCGACGCGCCTGCGCGCGACACGCCCCCCCCCCGCGCCTGCGCCGTCCCGCTCCGCCCCACTACGCCTGCGCCAGGGTGGCCGACACGCCTGTGCAGCTCCTCACCGTCGGCCCGCCCCACTGCGCTTGCGCGGGCTTCTCCTTCCCTGCCCGCTCCAGCGGGGGGGGGGGGGGGGGCCCCCCTACGCCTGCGCGTCGGGTGCATCACGCATGCGCACTCCGTCCTCCGTGCCACACACCCCCCCCGTGCTGCGCAGGCGTACTGCACAGCGCGAAATATGTCCCGGGGGGGGGGGGCGTGGGACCGTGAATGTTCCCACGGTCCCTGTGCGGGGTCACGGCCCGGGGACACGGGTGGGACCCGGGGGACAGGCTGGGGAGAAGCCAGGAGGACAGGCCGGGGTGGGCCCGGGCGGGGGGGGGGGGCAGTTGGGGGGGGTATGGGAATGGGGGGGGGGGGGCGTGTCCCCACGGGCCTCGTGCGGGGTCACGGGTGGGGACCAGCCGGGGGGGGTGGGGGGGGGCAGCGAGGATGGCTGGGGGGGCACCACGCACACGATCAGGGAGGCCACGGTGGGTGGTGGGACACCCAGCCCCGACCCGGAGGGGGGGGGGCGAAGCCGCTCACACCTCCCATCCCCCCGCAGCACCTTCCACCCGAGGCGTGGTCGTCGTCCTTCCCCCCCCCCCCCCCCCCCCCCCCCCCACTCAGGAACAGCCCCGCAGCCCCACGGGCAGCCCAGCGCGTTTATTAACCGGGGTGGGGGACGTACAGAGCGGCCGTGCCAGCCCGCGGCGCTGGGCACCCCGGCGGAGCCGGCACAGACGCGGGGCCGGGGCTGCGGGGCAAAGCCCGGCGGCTGCGGGTGCCCCACGGCGCGAGCCGTCCCCGCAGGGGCCGTGCCAGGATCGGTCCCCCCAGGAGGGGCCGGCAGGCGCCGCCCCCCCGCCCCCAGGAGGGCCCATCAGGTATATAAATATAGAGGCTGTGTGTGTCCACCCTATGTATATATGTACATCCGCGGGCGGGGGCCGCGCCGGGGCGGCCGGCACCCCCCGTCCCCACGCCGGGGACCCTTCACTTGTGCCACGAGTCGCCGTAGAGGGAGCGGGCCTTGGCGGCGCGGCGGGGCGCGGCGTTGAGGACGGCCACGCTGCGGCGGCTGGAGCGGACGACGTCGGTGACGAAGCCGGCGCAGTCGCTGCAGACGTCGCGCAGGACCGAGCCCTGGGCGTAGATGTGGGGGAACTCCTCTTCCACCCGGCGCCAGCACGTGCCCGGCAGCGAGCTGCGGCACAGGGCACGCCGTCAGGGCGGGAGGAGGAGGAAGAGGAGGAGGGAGGAGGAAGGCTCAGGGCCGCGGAACTCACTGGAAGGTCTCTCTCCTCCGCAGCGGCAGGGCTTTGGCCAGCAGCGAGCCCGGGAGGCTCTCGAAGCCCAGCGCGTAGACGGGGATGTGAGCCAGCTTCTTGGAAGGCATCTTCATCTGCCGGGGGGGCGGGTGGGCGTCAGGACGGGGACGGGGGGGGGGGACGGGGGCAGGGGCGGGACGGGGACGCGGTGACACCAGCCAGAGCCGGTCCCTTACCTTCAGGCTGCAGGAGCCGCAGACAGACCTGGGGACGCAGAGAGAGGCGGGTGAGCGGGGCCGTGGCGGGCGCCCTCCCGCCACCCTCCCGGCCCCGCGGCGCGCGGCGCTCACCGTTTGCAGAAGAGGCACGCCGCGGGCCAGGAGAAGAGGGGGAACTTGGCCCGGCAGCAGCAGCAGACCTGCGGGCAGAGCGGGGGTGAGAGCCGGCGGGGGGGGACCCGGGCGGGCGGCGCTCAGCCCCTCCGGCCCCAGCTCCCACCTTGCCCTTCCGCAGGCTGCTGTACAGCTCCTTGCTCTGCAGGAACTTCTCCATCTCGGCCTTGACCAGCACCTTCCGCACGTTGATCATCTCCTCCACGGTGAGGGCCAGGCTCTCCACAGGGTGGCTGAACTCCTGCGGGCGAGGGGGGGACATCAGCCCGGTTTGCCGCGGGTGGGCAGAGCCTCCTGGTGCAGGCAGAGCCTCCCTGGCACGGGCAGAGCCCCTCTGGCACAGGCAGAGCCTCCCTGGCACAGGCAGAGCCTCCCTGGCACGAGCAGAGCCTCCTGGCACGGGCACAGGGCACAGGGCACGGGGTGCCTCAAGCCCCACGTCCTGTGCAGAGGGGGCAGGGAGGCCATGAGGACCCCCCCGGCCACCTTGTGCACCCATGCCAGGCCGCCGTGTGCCCATGGTCATGCCCACACGGTGCCCCCAGCCCGGCCAAGCCCCACGCCAGCACCCACCAGCCAGAGGTGCTTGGAGCTGGTGCCGGGGGCAGCACCGGATCCATCCTCTGGCCTCTCGTCCACGGCACCGAGGGCAGCCCGGGGCGGCGCTGAGGCGTCCGGCAGCGGGTGGCAGCTGGCGGGGACAGAGCCTGCAGGGAGGGACGGGGAGGCCGTGGCAAGGCCACGCTGCCACCGGTGCGGCACGGCCGCCCTGGGGCTGGAGGGGCCGGGGGTGGTGTGGGGCTGGGGAGCCCCGTTGGGTACCTGAGCGGGGCCGGGGCTCGGGCTGCAGCGGCTCCGGCTCGTGGGGCGCATCCTGGCCCCCCCCCAGCTGGCTCTGCAGCTGCGCCAGGTCCTGCTCCGAGAAGGAGCGGTCCCGCTTCAGCGGCACCTCCGTGCCCGGAGAGTCCTCCTCCTGCAAGGCCACGAGCACCGCGTCACAGCGGGGACGCCCTTGTCCCCCCCTGGCATCTCCTGTGTCCCCCCTGACCTCCACCCTCCTGCCCCCACCGGGTCCCCTCTCTTGCCTCGGAGATGTTCATCTCCTCCATCTCGGCCAGGGTGGGAGCCTTGAGCAGGACGCGGGGACGTGGGTGCACCGGCGCGGCACTCGCCGGGGTCCGGGAGAGCTCGAGGCAGGAGCTGGAGGCCAGGCGGCCCGAGCAGGCGTGGGGGATGCAGGGCAGGGAGCTGTAGCCTGCGGACGGGGACGGAGCTCAGTCCCGGCGCGACGGCGACCTGCCGCGGTGCCGGGCACATCGCCGGCGGCCTGGTGCGGTGAGGAGGGGATGCCGGTACCTTTCTGGCCGCGGTACGACATCTCCACGGGCCGAAGCTTCCTCTCCTGCCTGATCTCCTCCAGGATCTTCTCGTGGAGCGTCCTCTGCTTCTGGGGCAGAGGCCGCAGCCGCCGCTCCGACGCCTGCGGGACACACGGACGGGACCTCAGGCGGTGGCCGCAGCTTGGGGCCGAGCACCCTCGGGGTGCCCGGCCAGGTGGGGATGGCACCCATGGGACCCACCAAGCCCAGGCTGGGCGCTGCCACGCTGTGGAGATGTCCCGGTGCCGGCGCTCACCTGCTTCAGCGGGGGCCGGGAGCGGATGAAGTCGAGGATGAGCTCGTGGGCGTCCTTCTTCACCCGCGGGGGGATGTCTCCGTCCACCTGGGAGAGGGCAGAGGGGCCGCGGGCAGCGTCAGCGCCGGGGCCGGTGGGGCACCACGGCGGGGGGGGGGAGCCGGCGCCGGGGCAGCCCTGCCGCGCTCACCATGACCTTGCGGAGTTTGTAGTTGCGGGCGCGGATGTCCTGCATGAGCATCTCGAAGGGGGTGAGCTGGTACTCGGTGGGCAGGGGGTTGTACTGCTTCTCCTGCACCTTCTTCAGCTTCACGCCGTGCCGCAGCTCCCGCATCAGCTGCACCCACAGCCGGGCCTGGTGGTGGTGGGGGGGGGTGATGGACACGGCATCAGCCCCCGCATGGCCCCGGCACAGCCCCCCGCGCCCGGCCACGCCGCCGTACCCAGTCGGTGTTGCGCAGGCTGCCCAGCTCCGCTGCCGGCCGCTCCTCTGCCTCCTCATCCTCCTTCAGCTTCTGCAGCATCTGCCATGGTACGAGACGCCGTCACCCTGCCCCGGCACCCAGCAGCACCGAGGGTCCGGCCGGGACGGTGCCACAGGGCTGCAGCACCGACGTGCATCCCGGTCCCCGCTACGAGCCGTCCCCACCGGCAGCGGGGCGGGCAGGAGCCGGCAGTGCCACGGCACAGCACCCACGGGGAGGGTGTGTGGCCAAATGCCGGCACCGGCAGCCCGGGTCGCCCCAGAGCCCGGTGCTCGCCCCAGCGCTTTGGGCCCACGGGTGGTTACCCCGTCCAGGCAGCGGTGCCGGCTGTGCCGGCGGGCGCCTGCGCTCACCTCCTTGGCATCCCGGATCTTGGCGAGGAAGGCTTTCAGCTCCACGGTCTCGGCGAAGAGAGCCCGGCAGACAGCCTGGTAGTGCGCCTGGGCCTCGGCGGGGTCGGCCAGGCGAGCGGCGCAGCACCGCATGGCCTGCCCGAAGGTGCGCACGGAGCGCGGCGGCCCCTCGCCCCCCTCCTCCTCCTCCTCCTGCCCCCCGTAGCCCTCATCGGCCGTGCCGCAGCCGCTGTCCTCCGAGTCGCTGTTGGTCATCAGGTCGATGAGCTGCTCCAGCCGCGGGCTCAGCTCCCGCTCCTCGTTCTCATCGAGCCCCCAGTCCAGCGCCCGGTAGATGGCGAAGCCCAACGACTGCACCATCTGCGGGGAGACGGCACCGGCTGGGCCCCGGCCAGACCCCGGCACCGGCTGTGCCGCAGGGAGCCCCTCGGCACCAGCTGCGCCCCTGCCCCCCAAGCGCTTGGTGCTGGGTCTCATCCCCCCCCGCTGCCCCCCAGGACCCCATCACCGCAGGGCGAGGGGGGCAGGCGGTGGTGCCCACCAGGGACCCCTGCACCAGGGTGCAATGGCAGACGGGTCAGGTCACCAGCAAGCTGTGGTGGGGCCGGGTGGGTGTCTGGCCCCCACGTACCTGGGCTTCAGCGGAGGGCGTCAGCAGTGGGGGCAGCTCTGGGGGGAGGAGGGCAGAGTCACCACAGGCACCCGTGGCCCCATACCAGCCATCCCCACTGGTGTCACCTCCTGTCCCGCCCCCCGGGGATGCTGCACCCACCCGGGCCCAGCTGTGGGGCACCCAGCGTGGCCACCCTGAGTGAGTCCCAACCCCAGTGGCTCCTACCCCAAGCTGGGACACCCATCCCCAGCAGGTCCCATCTTGACCCAGTCCCAGGACACGGCCCCACGGGGCAACGGGGACCTGCATGTCCCAGCATCGGGCAGCACTCGCAGCCTCCATCGCCCTCCTTGCCCGGTCAGTGCCCAAACAGGCACCAGCCACTTGGTCCCGCTACCTCTGGCTGGACCCAGGAGGCACATCGGGGGTGGCAGCGTCACCCCGTTACCCCTCACCCCTGGGGATGGATGGAGCTGAGAGCTCTGCACCGCAGCGAAATGCCCCCGGTGCTGCTCCGGGCTGTGGGCACCGGCGGCGTGGGCACCGGCAGCGGGTTGTGCCCACCAAACCATGCTGCTTTCCACTGCGGAGCCAGCACGGCTGGAGCATCGCGCACACACACACACACACACACACACGCAATCCCAGGATACACTCGTGGGCAGCTCGGACCCTCCCGGCAGCCAGATGGCCACGGGACAAAGAGCAGGAGTGGCTTTTGCAGCGCCCCAGGGACCCCGGCTCTGCTTTCCTGACAGCAGCCGCAGAGCCGCTTCGCCGGCCCAGGGGAGCGCCGGCCACCAGCTCTCCGTTTAGCTGGTCGATGCGGCAGCCGTGAGGATGTGCCGGCTGCGTAGGGGCCGTGTGCCAGCTCTGTACCGGCCGTGTGCCAGCCAGGCCAGGGGCTGCACGGGAAGGGCAGTGTGTGCGGCAGAGTCACGGTGTCCAGCCTCGCCGTGGTGCCACGCACGAGCCCGACTTCATCCCCTCCTGCTGACTGCGGCTCGGTGCGAGCCAGGCCGGTGGGCTGAGCCTGGCTGGTCCCAGTAGCTCCCTCCAGCCGCTGGGGCATGGCTGAGGAGGGAGCTCCCGTGGGACAGGGAATTGGGGCAGTTCAGGTGAGTGCTGCCAGCTCAGCTGGCCTGGACCCGGCCCTGTGCCCCGGTGGAGATGCCGAGCCATGTGCCAGGGCCGGTGCCGCCGCCTGCAGCAGTGCTGGGAAGCGCCTGGAGCCCCCCCAGCTTTGGGCTTCGCTGCAAAGGGCCCAGATTCATCCCCGGGGAGATGGCTCGGGCTGGCACGGCAGGGTAGGAGGTGTTGCGGTGGCACCGGCTCCGGCACAGCAGCCGTGGTGGCTCAGGGAAGGGTGTGGGGCCGTTCCCGTGTGCAACCGGTGGAGCTGGTGTGACCACGCCACGCCCGGCCGCCGCGGACACGTGCCGTGCCTGTGCGCGGCCCTGCCCTGGGCACCGAGCTGCCCCACGCGCCCTGACCCCCGTGGGCTGCCTGCGCCCTGCTCCCCACCTCCCACCTCAGCTCCGCGCTCGTCCCCCTGCCACCAGGAGCATCCCCTGCCCGGACACCGGCAGCGAGGACACGCGGTGACACCGCAGCGTCCCTGCCCGGCCGTGAGCCTCCCGGGAGGCCTTGCAGCATCCGGCGGGCGCTGAGCACGGGGTGCGCTGGCCTCCCCGCGGGGCGAGGCGGGTGAAGCCGTTGGCCGCGCTCTGTCATTAGGCGCAGGGGCGCTCCTCGCCGCGCCGAGCCGCCTGGCATCACCGCTGGCAGCCGGCCGAGCTTAATGACAGCCCGTAACCACCGCGGCCCTGCCCAGCAGCGCCAACCGCCCGCAGAGAGGGCACGGCCCCGGGTCCGAAGGTCAAGGACGGTGCTGCCCCAAAACGCCCCTCCCGGGGGGTTGCGGGGGGGCACAGGGTGAGCCGGGGTCCTGCGGGGACACAGCGGGCTGGGGACGGGGTCTCCTGCGGGGTCCGAGGGGGCGGGTGCGGCGGGTGTGCCCGTGGGCGTGCAGGCGGGTGTCCCCGTGTCTGTCCGTCTGTCCTTGCCATGTGTCCCGCCTGTCCCGACGGGCTCGGTGTCCTCCAGCCCCACGGTGGGTCCCGGCCCGGTGAGCCCCGCACCCACGGGCACCCTGCACACCCCCACACCCCCTGTCCAGCCTCGCGGAATCACCCGGCCAAGCCCTGCCGGTGCTGGTGCCCGTGCCGGTGCCACACCAACCCTGCACCCCCGAGTCACCGGTACCCGCAGTGACAGCGATGGGCCAGTGCCGGTGCCGACGCCGGTCCCCCCCTTGCCAGGGCCGCGCTTTGGGGTTCGCCCCCATCCCTGCCGGTGCCACCTTCCAGCCCTCCGGTACCGGTGCCGTCCCTCCCCGTCTCTTCGGTGCCGCACTCCCGCAGCCAGTGCCCCCCAGCGACGCCAGTGCCCCCCCCCCCCCCCCCCCCCCATCGCCCTGCCGGTGCCGCTTCCCCTGCGCACCCCCCGCTGCCGGTACCGGTTCTTCTCCACCACCGGTGTTGTGCCCCCCCCCGCGCCTCGCGCTGCCGATACCCCCCGTCCCCAGCGGGCGGCGCGGTGCAGCACCCCCTGCTGGCGCCGGTAAACCCCGTTGCCGATGGCGGCGCCGGTAAGCCCCGTTGCCGGTAAGCCCCGTTGCCGGTAAGCCCCGATGCGGGTAAGCCAGCCCCGGGTGCCGGTAAAGCGCCGTTTCCGCCCCGCGGCGACTTACCCGGCGGCGGTGGAGGAAGCAGGACGGTGCCGTCGCCTCGCAGGCGGATGTCGGCGGTGCGGAGCGGGGCGGCGGGGGCGGCGGCGGCGGCGGCGGCGGCGCGGCAGCCCTGGAAGCAGAGGGCCCAGGCCTGCTCCTCGTTCAGCGGCTGCTCGTAGCACTTCAGCACCTCCTCCAGGGACAGCTCCCGCGGGGCCCCGCCGCCCGCCCGCGCCATCGCCCCATCCCCGCGCGCCCGCTCCCGCCGCTCCCGCCGCTCCCGCCGCTCCCGCCGCCGCCGCACGGGCGGGGCGGGGCCCCGCGGGAGGGGCGGGGGGAAGCGGCTGGAGCGGAGCGGAGCGGAGCGGCTGGCGGAGCAGCGGACCCGCCCCCCCCCCCCCCCCCCCCCCCGCGCGCACACACACACGCACGCGCGCGCACACGCCCTCCGCCCCGCCCGCCCGCCCGCCCGCCGGGGGCGCCCACCGGGAGGGGACGCGGCGGCGCCGAGGGGCACGGGGGGGGGGGGGGGGGGGCGGGACGCGGCGGCTCGGGACGGCCCGGTTTGGCACGGTTCGGTTTGGCTCGGCTCGGCACGGCACGGCACGGCTCGGCACGGCACGGCACGGCACGGCACGGCTCGGCACGGCACGGCTCGGCACGGCACGGCACGGCACGGCACGGCTCGGCTCGGCACGGCACGGCTCGGCACGGCTCGGCTCGGCACGGCACGGCACGGCACGGCTCGGCTCGGCTCGGCTCGGCACGACTCGGCTCGGCTCGGCACGGCTCGGCACGGGCTCGGTACGGCGTGGTACGGCTCGGTATGGCTTTGGCACGGCTCAGCATGGCTCACCCCGGCTGGCAGGGTGCAGGGTCAGGGTGCAGGACTGAGTGCGGGGAGCGTGACAGGGTGCAGGGTACGGGGTGCAGAGCGTGGGTGCCCCCAGGGTGCAGGGCACGTGACGGGGTGCAGGACGCAGTGGCCAGGATGAGGGCTGGGTGCTGGGACACCCCCCCACCCCACCCCCCCCAAGTGACATGGACACGGCTCCTGCTCCCCGAGGGGTCTGTGGTGGCCCCGGCCCGGAGGAGCGAAGGCGGCCGTCCCACGGACCAGACGTGCCACGCGTGGGGCAGGACACGACACGGTGTCAGGACCGGGGGCTCTTCGGGGGAAACACGGCCGGGGGAGCTGGGCTTGGCTCCGGGGAGCCGGCGGAGGGAAGGGTCCGGGCTGGGCCCAGGAACCTCCCCGGGAGGGAAGGAGCAGAGCTGCGGGTGCTGCAGCACGGTTTGGACACGGCCAGGAGCCGGCTGAAGGCGCCGGGATGAGGGGCTGGAGTCTCTGGGGAGACGATGTCCCACGGGAACACGGTGCCGGCAGCGGGCTCACACCCAGGCACCAGTGGGTCCCTCTGGATCCGTGGGACGGGCAGGATGGTCCTGGCGGAGCAGAAAGGACGGCCGGCCCGCCTTGAAAGGTCAGCTAGAGCAAATTAAAGCTCTTGTCATGATGAGCTTCCCATTTCCATGATGGAAGGAGCATAAAACCTCGTTTCGGCTCCATTAACCCATGAGCATAAACTGGGGCCAATCCCAGTGCCGTGCCAGGAGAGGGACGGAGCTGGCACACGGGCGCTGGTCTATCCCAGGACGGTGCCTGTGGCACCACAGGAGAGAGATGCCCTCCAATGCCCGTCCCGGAAAACCTGAGCTGTGCCAGCTCCATCCCTGGGGAAGGGAATGGGAGAAGAGAGCTGGAGAGCTGGGAAAGGCAGCCCCGCGCGGCACCCCGGGGCTGGGGAAGGGACGGGTACGGGTGATCCCGAGTGGCCGTGCCTCCCCGGGGCTACTCAAGTGCCCCATCGCTGGGATGGGAGCGCAGCGCCGGCCTCAGCCCCGGCTGGATGCACCTGCTGCAGGATTGCCGCGTGGCTCCGGCCCCGCCGGAGGAGCAGCTCTCGGCCGCGACGCCGACGCCTGGCTCTGGGCTTTCCGCACCGACAACTGGGATTTGAACGCGAGGTTCGCCCCGGCATCAGCCGGCTTGGGAAGCGCCTTCAGAGGGAGGAAAGCTGCGTGTGCTGCCCGCCGCAGCGGGTCTGTGCCGGGCCGAGCCGGCTGCCGGCTCTCCTGCGCCGCATGCACCTGCCAGCGCCTCCGGACACAGCCAGGGCGGCACCGTCGGGGAGAGGACGCGCGGCGTTTGAAGCCGGCGATAACCCAGCCTGCAGGATGAATGGGAATGCGTTTGAATTACAAAGCACAAAGCCCTTTGCTTTGGGTGAAACTGTAATTAATAGGAAATCAAGACGTAATTAAAAGCTACCGTCTTGGAAAAAATCCAACCAAAGCCGAGTGCGGATGTGCATGGGGGAAATATAATTAAAAAAGAAAGAAATAGGGGGAAAAAAAACCCTAAACCGGTTGGGAAATGGTTGCAGAGCGCTACGGGAGGGTTAGATTTCCCATCTGCTCCGTGTGTGTTTGCAGGCAACACACGCACACGGGTTTCACCTGCCAGAGGCAATAAATCTCCTTAAAAAGCCCCAGGAACCCGAGCTGAGCGCTCAGAGCACCGGCGGGGCTGGGTGCCCCCATCCCACTTCAGACAAACCACGGGCCGTGACGGGAGAGAGCGTTTGACAAGGTGGCTCGCTCGTGCTGCACGCCCGAGCCCGAGGGGCTCTGCCCCGCGTCGCTGCCTGGCGTGCAGCCCCCAGCCCCGGGGGGCAGCGATGCCGAGCTCTCGGCTGCACCTCCCCGTGCCCCCTCGGGTCGGTTCGGCCCCCACAGCGGCGGTTTCCCTCTGGTTTTTCTTTGGTCAAACCAGAGATGAGTCCCTGACTGTGCCCGGTGTAACGGGCCGCTCGCTGCTCACAGAATTTCTGGTTCCCCAAAACGCCCCTGCCCCCGAGTGGCGCGTTGGTCTCCCCGAGGGGGACGCCGAGCCCCGTCCTGCTGCCGTACGCCCCGGTCCGGGGCAGGAGCAGGTCGGCAGCGGGTCTGTGGTGCAACGGCGGCACCAGGCTCCTGGGGGGGATGCTGTAAGAGCTCCCCGCTCTCCTCTCGGCACTCCTGGGGCACGCCGGAACCCCAAGCTCCTTGCCTGAAGAGACCAGGCCGGCCCCTGCAAAGCCGCCCGCCTCGCCGAGTCGCTTTTACCGCGAAGGTCTCTGGGGTTTCGCGCTCCACTTGCCCAGGACGAGCCTTTCTCCGAACAAGGGGAGCGAGCCCCCCCCCAACGCCCGCTGCCCTGCCCTCCTCCAGAGCCGCCAGTCCCACGCCCCAGCCTCTGGGCCAGCCCCGCTCTCGGCACAGCCGGGCTCTGCCGGATCTGCCCCGCTGCGGGAGGAGGGCAAGGCACCGCAGAGGCCGGGAGAGACAGAGACGCTGAATCACAGGGCGTTTGTCAAAGCTCCATTTCCTTGCTGGAGTCCTCTTCGTTAATATTTTAATTAAACCCCATTCTCTGCGCAGGCTGCGTTGACCTCCCCGATAACGCACGGGGGATTAACCACCGCGAGCGCGGCTCTTTGCAGGCCAGCGAGGCCGCGGGGGCCTGCCAGCAGGACCAGTAACGGACATCCACTGTTCCATTGGCACCGGGAAGAGGGACAGGGGCATCCCAGCGGCCCTGAGCCCCACATTCCCAGGCCATGTCCCGGCGGCTGGAGCTCAGCTCAGTGCCGACCCCCAGCTCACAGACAGGCAGCTGCCCCTCGCCTCCAGCCGAAACTACCCTCCCTGCTCCAGCCCACGCTCTCCTCTTTGTACCTTGCTAAAGAATTCCTTTTCTTCTTCCCTCCTTATCTCCGAGAGGTTTGGAGGCAGCTCCTTCCCCCATCCCTCCCTTTCCCCTTCCCTTTCCCCTTCCCCTTCCCTTTCCCCTTCCCTTCCTTCCCCTTCCCTTCCCTTTCCCCTTCCCCTTCCCTTCCTTCCCCTTCCCCTTCCCTTCCCCTTCCCCTTCCCCTTCCCTTTCCCTTTCCCCTTCCCCTTCCCCTTCCCCTTTCCCCTTCCCTTCCTCTTCCTTCCCTTCCCTTCCCTTCCCTTCCCTTCCTTCCCTTCCCTTCCTTCCCTTCCCTTCCCTTCCTTCCCTTCCCTTCCCTTCCCTTCCCTTCCCTTCCCTTCCCTTCCTTCCCTTCCCTTCCCTTCCCTTCCTTCCCTTCCCTTCCCTTCCCTTCCCCTTCCCCTTCCCCTTCCCCTTCCCCTTCCCCTTCCCCTTCCCCTTCCCCTTCCCCTTCCCCTTCCCCTTCCCCTTCCCCTTCCCCTTCCCCTTCCCCTCTATTTCATTCTCACGCAGACAACTCCCTCCTAACCGCGTTAATTACTGGTTCCCCTCAACTCCTCCAGTACCAACCCCCAATCTCACCCCACTCCCCTCGGAGCCCCTTCCTCCCGGCCCTGCCTTCCCACGTCCCACAGCCCCGCTCCCGCCCACCGTCCCCGCTCCCTCGGCCGTCACCGTGTCCTCCATCCCCACCACCTGCCAAAGGAGCCCCCCCGCAGGCGTGTGTCCCCCCCCCGGCAGGCTGCTGCGGGAGAGGCGGCGATTCGCTTTGCCACCTCGGGGCTCCCCCAGCCAGCGCCCCGGGGGGCAGAGGGGACAAACGCTCCCTCTTTTGCTGGGCCCCCGCCAAAACCTGCCACAAATTTGGGGGGTTTACAGCGATTCAGAAACGATTCTGCGAAGGGTTTCGCTCGCGGTCTCCAAGCCGAGATTCGGCGCCGTGGCGACCTTTCGGCAGCCCACGGCACCACCAGTGCCAGACCCGCAGGCTCGCCTTCCCCCGGCGCTGCCGGGAAAGGTTTTCCCCGGCTCTCGGCAGCGAGTGCCGCTGAGTCACCCGCTCCCCGGGGCCAGCGCTGCGATAAAAACCTCCCACGGCCAATTCCAGCACGGCGTTTCCAACGTCCGCAAAGAGCAGCCAACAGCCCCGCGGCTGCTCACCTGCCCTGCGCTGCCGGGGCAGCAAGCACCAGGTGCAGGATTGAGGAGGGTGCTTAGAAACCCCCTTACTTCCCCCGTCTGGATTTAAATATCAAGAATTCTAATTAGTGGATA
>NC_141398.1:60373720-60675533 GCF_034619465.1 Leptosomus discolor | reverse complement strand
TAGGTGTCCTTGGGGGGCTGTCGGAGCAAGCTGTGGTTCTAAAAGGCATCCCAACTTCTTAGCAGGGAGAACCAGGAAACGAAAAAGCACCTTTGGGAGCGAAGCAGAGCTCCAGGAAGAGGTTCTGCGCCTTCTGGATCACCATCAGAACCTGAGCGACCTCCTTCTGGAGGTAGGAGCGGGCGGTTTGGGGTGCGATGGGCAGGCTGGGGATTGTGGGAGATCCCAGCTGGAGGCGGGTGCTGGCAGGATCCTTCCTAGGGCAACTGTAGAATTAATGCCCTGGGAACACAGTTTTAATGACACATGGAAAGAAAAAAACAGCACTGTAGGAGTAAGTTGGAGTTTAGAGGTCTGTGTTGCAGAAATGAGGTTGTTGTGCTTTTTCCCCCCCCTTTATTCCTCTATGTTTTGTTGTTACAGACTAAAAATGGTGAAGCATCGTTCGGATTTGGGACAAGGGGAAATCCAGCACCTTTTCCTTAGGGTCAGAGCTGGCTTCTTGTGATTATAGGAAAAAAAATCAGGAGAGACCATTGGGTTTTCTTTGAATTACCAAGTATTTCTGACTAATGTGACTGTCTCCATGAAAACCTGTGTCATCTGCCTACATAGGTGCTTGAGCCAACGTTCTGACTTGGCCACGTTCTACCATCTCCTCACGCTAGAGAGAGCTTTTGATTTTGATACCTTGAATAGACAACTCACATACTTCCCACAGTTCAGCCACAAGGATGCTTCTTTCTGCACAGAATATCTGTCTTTTTATAAAGAAAAAAGGGGGTTTAACTAGAAAAGGATCCAACATTTTGACGTGTTTCATCAAATATTTATGGCAGCGTGGCTTCGCAGAAGGGACTTGAAAGACAAATTCTGTTCCTGGTGGTGCTGCTGCTGCTCTGTTGGGTGACTGGGGACGAGTAACTTTGTCCTGTGTCTCCTTTTCTCTGCATAAAATGACAATAACTAGACATGTGTCTCTTGTGAGGTGCCCTGAAATCTCTCCTTTACCAGGACCGTGTGGGAGCTTGGTGTTAATTTTCCTTTCACTTGCTCCAGCCCCCGAGAATGCCAGGGCGGCTCAGCATGCTTTGGAGGGAGTAGGGCTGTAAAATGGGTGGAACAGCCATCTAAGGCTGTTGTGGTTTTGTTTGGCTTCCAGGTGGAAGATTCGGCCGAGCCAGCTGGGCTGGATGGTGCAGAGCACCAGGAAGCGTCGTCAGGATCGTTTATAGGTGAGTGAAAGGGAATCTGTTGGAGACAGAGGTGGGAAAGAACTTTTCTTTCTGTGCTGAACTTCTGCCTGTGAAATGCAGTCCCAGTGTTGCTTTCTCCTCGTTGGTCTGGTCTCCCTTTTCTTCCTCATTTCTCGCTTGTCCGGTGATGACACTGCTGGCCAGGTCTGGCTGTGAAATATTTTGATTATCTGAAAGTATCACTGTGAGCCCCACAGGACTAAAATACAAAAGCCTGCTTAGCAGATTCCACCTCTGCTGCTGGTTGTTCTGCCCCTGCTTTATGTACAGTAAAGGAATGACGCATGGAAATAAAAACTATTTGCAACAGATGCCATCTGTGCTGGAAGGAGGTGGGACTTCTGTCTTCATAGTTGTGTGTTCAAACCCTTTTTTCTCCCAGGCTGTCAGCTTTCTGCCTTTTTTTTTTTTTTTTTCCCTTTTCCCCCCCCCAGTCTCTGTTCTGGAGGACCAGGCCTCAAGGCTGGGCGTACCCGCGGCAGTCCTGGCAGCCAAAAACGCTGTCACCAACATCGAGCGGATCTGCCAGCCTTCTGCAAGCCCCTCTCCAGGCCCGCTGCTGGATCTGGACCAGAGAGTAAGGGAGAAGGTTTACGTTTAGTTCAGCCAGCAAACGGAGTTGTTTGGTTTGCCTTTACCGGAACAGATAAGTGGGGTTTAACGTCACCCAAACGCGCTCGTCTCCTGCGCAGGACAGCGGCTGGTTTTGACAGCTTGGAGGTGACGTTTTTTGTCCGCCGCTGAACGGCAGCGCCACGTCGGTGTCTCTGAGCAGACCCCGTTCTCGCCCCTGGTGTGCCTCTGCCTCGGGCTCCCTAATCCGGGATCCCATCGGTATCCATCGGCTGGGTTTGCGGTGTAGCCACATGGGGTGGTGGCCCTCTGTCCAAAAGCTGTGCCGTGGCTGCTGGCTCACGTCCCCTCTGAGGAGCTGTCAGGCGTCGCTGCCATCAGCCTGGCTGCCTTCAGTTCAGCCTTAAGATGAAAGGCGTGGGCCTTCCCCGTGAATTCTCTCCACCATTCGAGCCTTTAAAAAGCAGTAAACAGGGAAAGGCAACAAATTGGTTTTCTAAGAATGTGTTATTTACAAAGGAAATGATTTCTGCTTCATTTCTGGGGTGATTCCAGGAGAGGTTGTCTCGCTTGCTTCAAACACTCGGGGATTTGCTGGCCAGCAATGTGTTCTGTCGCTCGCGCTTCTGTCAAGAAATGTGGAAAACGAAGGTAAGGACTCCTGGAGCAGCGTTGGTGAGTTACAGACCCTTGAGACTTCATCCATGTGAGCTGGTGATGTGTTTTCAACCCTCCTCTCCCGTGAAGGCCAGGGATAACCGATAAATGGGCTCGTGAAGGGCTGTGGTTTCCATTCAGTTTCCCTCGCTGGTTTTTTGGTGACCTGGAGCCGTCTGGCCACCGCTCATCCCCGCTCATCGTCGGCTGCGGTCGTGAACTCCTCCTGAGAATGGCCGTGGTGGCTCTGACCTTTTGGAAGCACGAACTGAATTGTAAATGCTGCGTTTTGTGGAGTTCACTCGAGTCTGTGGCGGGATTTGCTTTTTTTTGAAGAGGCCTCAGGAGAGAGGTTTGGAAGTAGGTGAATTGTTAAAATTGCGGGGCCGCTTCTGGGAAACTGCCGCAAGGGAGAGTTTTGTCGGGCACTGGGTTTCGGGGAGCGCTCTTGCCTCTCGTTTCGCTCTTCCCCTTTGTGCTCAGTGCCTGGCTGGGGAGGGCACGGCAGCCTGGTGTCTGGAGTTCCAGCACGGGCGGTGCCTTCACCTCACCTGGGTGACACGGCGGTTGATAGAAGCTTTGGGGCGTCGTTTTCTTTCCTCTTCGGCTTCGCTGCCTCGCTGTTCTCCGTGAAACGCCCTGGACACTCTCTCCAGCAGCTGGTGTGTAGGTTTGCTGCCAGGGCTGAGCAATGCAGATTGGTGAACCGGGGGGTGCCGAAGCTCCCGGCTGGCTGTGGGGTGGCGTGGGCCTGGAAATCCTTTACGTGCTTCACCAGCAACATTCTGGTGTTCTGGTTCCCCGCTCCGTTTGCCTGGGGCCGGTGATAAGCCCGAGTGAGTTCATGCAGAAAGTGGCCTGAGAGAAACGGGCGGGCGGGTACCAGGTTGCCTTGCTTCACAAACGTGTTGTCTTGATTTCCTTTGGCTGTTTTCTGAAGAAAAGTGATGCTCTAAGTGGAGTTGAGGGCTTTGTGTGAGCCAGACAGGTTTGATTGCTCGCTGCTCCGGTGGGAAAGAAGGAAGAGGCTGATCTGGCAGGATAAAGAGGCGCACTCTGGTCTCAAATATCCGATCCTGGGCTGAAAATAGAACCCTGTGTGTTTTGTAGGCTGATCAAGATCTCCTTGTTCTCCTGTAGACACGGAGATCGAGTGCTGCTGTGTAATTGAGATTGGTGCAGCACAGAAGTAGTTTGTCGAAGACAAAGTATGTGGGTGAGTCTAGGGTCACACTACGAGGCAGCTCCTGGTCACCACCAAAAGCTCGTGGGGTTTTTGTCCTGAATGGCTTGTGTGCCCAAGGCCCCCAAGTGGCTCTTCCTTCACAAGGTGGGAGGACTTTGCTTCTGTCCGGAGGCTGGAAGGAGCCGAAGCCGCTGCTGTCCCCCTTCCCCTGCCAGGTGCACCCTGCAGCCCTGGTTTGCTGGCACAGGACACGCTGGGCCGGGTGGGAGCTGGGAGGGGTGTTGCAGGGCGGCACGAAGGGCGGCAGGTTTGGAAACGGTGCCTAGTGCCGAGTTTGCCGATGGCGAGCCTGGCCTTTGGGAGCAGGACTGCCCGAGCGGGGCTGGCCTCTCCTCCGTCCCTCGGCCTCGAGGCCCGTACGGTTGCAGCGTCGCTTTCTGTCATCTCCTGTCGGGGAAATGCACCTGAGAGCAGCAAACTCACCTTACAGGGGCTAATAAGGAGTTAACAGGCTAAGCGATAATTCTCTAATCTGGTTCTGGATCTGAAGTAGCAAGACTTGGAACTTGGTGGCGTCACCAGTTTTCTGGGGTAGCTGCTGCTCCTTTGGATGTGCAGATTCAGCACTATGCCGGGGTGGCAGTTATTTATTGCTTGACTGTAAAAAATTTAAGATGCACCTACAACCATTCAAAATTTGTAGGAAGGAAAAATCAGGTGTGATCTGTCCTCATCTGGTGTTTCCTGTGTTCTCCTTGTAAATGTCAGGAAGTTCTGGATGGTTTCAATAAACGGGACTTACTTTTATTTGTTCTGAGCAGTTTCTGTTAGCCAAAGGTGGATGTGGACTGCTATGACTATGCCCTAATTGTGACATCTCGTTAGGACCCCCCAGTGCTGGAAGCTGTGTGGCACCTGCACCGAGGGGACGTCGTTGGCCTGGCAGAGCTGCTGGAGAGGTGAGCAGAGGTTTATAGGTTTGCAGATGTATTTAATCTCTTAAAGCCTATCGAGGTGTAATCGGGGATTACTCCCGAGTATTCTGGACTAAGAATATAGTCAGATGATGGCGAGGGATCAGATTAGCAGGATTTCAGAAGTTACCCGGGGTGTGGGAGGTTACTCTGGGTTAATTAGCGCAGTGGGAGGGGCGGGGGATGGCTGATGGTTGCCCAGCCCGCCCCAGCGTGCAGCGGGAGGCTGCCGGGCCTCCTCGGTGGTGCTTCGTCTCGAGGGCTTGGTAGCCCAGTGCCTTCAGCTCCCCTGGGCTGCTTTGGAAACTGGCATTTAGCCCCTCAAAACGAGTGCTGGTTTCACCGGGGAGTCTGGCTTTGCAGAAACAGTGTGCTCCTCCCCTCACAAAACCCTGCGGTTCCGTCAGGTTTGGCCGAGTTAATCTCCAGAGAACAGTTATTCCAAGGATTGATTTATTTTATTTTACATTTTTCCCGATACGGAGCTGACACCAGTTACCCTTTGTGAAGTGCAGGTGGCTTTCTGAGGGTGTCAAAGGAACGTTACAGCAATCTTTTAGGCTTTTGGTGTTGGTTTACTTGTCCGTCAGTGGGACAGGAAAACAGCCTTCAGTGCCCACTGTACTGCAAATTTAAGGAAACCAAAGGGATCCATTAAGAGCTCGGTGGTTTTTTTTTTTTTTGGTGTGTTGTTTTTCTTTTTAAAGCATTTTTATCTAAATATCTTAGAAATAAGAGCTAAAGTCTTTCTTCTAGCAGAACTTTTTAAATGGCAATACTTCCATGTCGGAGATGAGGCAACACTTGAACGCACAACTTCACCTGTATTTTTTCCTTGGGATGTGTTTGTTGTGGGATCTTTTTGTAAATCAAATAAACCTCTTGCTGGGCCAAACTGAAGAAATGAAATGCTCCATATAGGGCAGAGTCCTCTGCAGATGGTTCCTTCCTGAGTCCAAGGAGGCGTGGTGGAGCAAAAACCTTCCAAAAAAGCAGGAGGGGTTGAACAGAACGTGCTTTTCTTTGTCCTCAGCGCCCCGGCCGCCCCTGCTGCGGTGGAGTGGCTGGGCAGCAGCCTCTGCGGCCTCTGTGAGCAGGCGGAGGGGTCTTCTGGGGACGTGGAGCTCGCTGGGCGCATTCTCTCAGGCAAGACACTCAACTGGGCGCTGGTGGAGCCGGGCCCGGCTGCTGGTCGGCCCAGCTGGCAGCGGGGGCTGGGGGGGGTGTAGGAGCAGAGGCCTCCCTTTGCTTTTCTTTACCTCGTTTCAGTGAGGGGAATGTGTTTTTGTACTGGGCGAATTTAGCAATTCTTTTTTGCCTTTAAAAGGTGGTTGGTTTGAATGTCTGTATCCCTTTGAGTTGTAGTATCACAAGGAAGAGTAGTTGCAAGGTGTACGGGGCCAGGGGTGATGGATGGGGAGCGTGACACTCCTGCAAAGTGCCTGAGGTATTTTGGACCAGAAATATTTAATAGTTCCGCTTCCCTCCTGCCATTTTCTATTATTTATTTTGTGGGTTTTGTTTAGGAAAAAAAAAAAAAAAAATCACTACGCAATTTGGTTGAAGAGCTGCAGTCAGACCTTGGAAGCAGTGCAGCTGGCCAGGTACAAGCCATATGGGCTCTGCAGTGGTGACAGAGCACAAGACCCGTAAATTCTTTAGTCTTTATAGTCGTTCAAGCATCTGTGCTCCTTGTTCTGGGCCCTTTTGCCTGGGAGTAATGTTACTGCAAGAAAATACGTGATTCCTGCCGACTGCTGTGTGGTGAATGAGGCTTTTCAGGCACCAGTCCTGTTGGGAGAGCGAGATGGGGAGGTGAAAGAGCACCTGGTCCTTACTGCAAGGGGGATGCTGAAACACTGATTCCTTCTTGCTTCGCAGACCTTGCGATCGTGTTTCTTCAGCACGGCTTTCAGCAGCCCTCCGAGCTGGGAAGGAAGCTGGAATTCAAGAAGGTTCCCTATGTAAGGACAAAATGACCCTATTTACACCGGTTGTTTAAAAAAAAAAAGTAGCTCCGTTGTGTACCTTTGGGCCTTGCTGAGGGTAACTAAACCAGAGCTTCGAGCAACAAAGAAAGGGTGATGGGTCCAGGTGCTGGAGTGGGCGAGGAGGAAATGGGGACAGAACAGAGGCTTTTTGGATGGAGAATT
Organism: Leptosomus discolor; assembly: GCF_034619465.1. Lineage (NCBI taxonomy): Eukaryota > Metazoa > Chordata > Aves > Leptosomiformes > Leptosomidae > Leptosomus > Leptosomus discolor. Next base: position 60,668,734 of record NC_141398.1, on the reverse strand, counting down.
TCTCCAGGGAGAGGCATCAAGGGCTTTTTAAAATTCCTTGGTTTCACCTCCATTGCTCTGTTGGCTTTTTTTCCATTTGAATGCGAGGCATGGGAAACGCTGCCTTCTGTCTATTGTGTCTGTGCTCCAGTAGAGCCCGAGGTTCCTTTAAAGTTAAGCTTTAAATTAAGAGGGACAAAACTTTTTCTTTGAGTCAATTTACTTTTTCTGCATATAACTGTAGCTCTTTTAAATTCTGAATGGTCTTAATTTCTCTGTTTTGAACAGATCTGCCGTGCTGTCTTACAGAGAATGTTGACATGTAAGTCTGTCTGTGATTCATAGCTTTGGGCAGTCACTGGTGTTCGCTAGATTTACCTTCCCTGTTGATTGCTAAATCTCTAAGGATGAATCCTCTGCCTGGGATGCCTTTCCTCTGTTGTGGATAATGTTTATGTCCCTGATTTCGTGTGTCTCTGTTTTCCCTTTCACTCTTGTGAAGTGAGTGTGTTCCTAACACTGCAGCTCACCTCTTGCCTGTGGTGCCAGTTCATTTTGGTGCTCCCAGCTGCAACATCAGGTAGAGATCTGAGCTGATTTTTCAAGAAGTTTTTCTGCTTAGGGAAATTAAACGCTGAATTTACAAAGTTCCGTGCAAGTGAGCTATATGGCTGGCTCGCAGTCTGGATTTGCAGAGTAATGTTTTATGAAACCTATTTGAGGGTTGTGTTTTTTTTTTTTTCAATGCTGAGCAAAGGCCTCTGCTGTACATGTGTGGTCTGTAAACATGGTCTTCAAGAACTGCCCCATGGACAACGTGCCTGTCTTGGCCTGGGCAGGCGCAGGGGCACCTGACTGGTGTCGCAAATCCTGATGTGGAAAGTCTAAACCCACATGAGGGTTAATTTTTTTTGTCTTCTCTCGCAGATGGGCTTCACGGTAAGTTGCTGTCTCTGCTGCACAGCAGAGGAAGGATGCCCTCCCCGCCCCTCGCGCTCGCTCCCAGCCCCGCACGTGCCCTGCACCGGTGCGTTGGTATAATCTGACTGCACGGCTGCTGCCACTCGCCTGTCTCCTTAGTGACAGCACTGCTGGCATGTCCCAGCAACGTGCTGGGTGCCACTGCAGAGGTTAGCGCTTTTCCCCCGCCGTGAGGTGGCTGAAAACCAGGACACAGCCCCAGGACTCCTCTCTCCCCGTGGGCGCTGCCAGCCTGAGCCCTTACCCCACGTCTCGCAGGGAGCAGTGTCTGCAGACAGAGGTGCCCTTCAGACCTCGCCGAGCGGTTCTAAAAAGGGAAAGCTGTAAGAGAAGTGCTTTATTATTTAATGTGTCTGAGTCCCGTCTCGGGTGCCCCTTTAACAGTGTTGGTACTTGAAAAATAACCCAACAAAACCAGGACTAGGGAGATTTTGGAGGAGGAGAAGCAGGCTGTTGGCAGGCAGACAGGAGTCTGCTAATCTGCTCTTCGTCTGACTTTCACGTTCGTGCAGCCTGCGCTGCCACTGACTTGCAGTCTGTGTGTCTGAAAAGTGTATTAAATTAGTTTTGTACGAGGTGTTTTTATTCGTGTATACTTTTGGGTCACCTTTGAGGGGTTTCACTCAGCTAATCAGCTGCTTTAACGAACGTTAGGATTCTTTATGTAAAACAATGCACTATTAATGAAGACCTCCACAGGGGGAGGAGGACAGGCTGAGAATAGTGTGGGAGCACTGTGCTTCATAGTACTGGTCTTGCTATATTGAACTCCTGTGCCTGAGGATAAGCAGAGTTTATCTCCTTTTCTCTGTTCTCCCCTACTTAACCTTAAAGTATTCCTCAGCAGGGGAGGAGAGAATTACCTGTTAACGCTGCCTCCGTGTGGGGGGTGCCTGGTTTGCTGCCCCTGCTCAGTGTTGGCTGTTAAGAGGAGGCTTTTCAAGGCAGGATGGGACAAGAAACAGGAAAAAGTGCTGCTGCAGCAGGCTGGAAGGCACCGAGTGGTGTAGGCCGCCGGTCAAGGCGATGTGCTGGGCAAGCTGCCAACCTGTTTGACCTCTACGAGGCATTTTGGGGCAGATCTGGCTTTTGAAGGAATTTCGGCTAAGCAAACGTAACGTGAAGTCCCGCTGCCGTTGCACACGGGTGGCGCTCACAGCAGCGTGCTCTGTGTTTGGCCGGGGCCGTCAGGACCACTGTTTCCAGGGGTGGTTCGTTCAAGGTGAATCCCTGCCTCCGGACAGACCTTTCTCGTGTGCAGCTTTGCAGAGTTCACGCTGGCAGGGGCACTGCACAATTAGGATTGTGTTTGGAAATGAAATACTAATGTATGTGCGTTTTTAGGTGGCTTAATTATTAACACGTTCTTGGGAATGCTTTTAAATTGGTTCAAGGTTAGCGTTAATAGGTTTGGAGTCTCTGTCTCACTTCTGAAAAGATTTTGTACGAATTTAATGCTGCTGAATGGCTCCTGCACGTTTATTTCCCTAATGGGGTCACCTCCTTAAAGGTGCACAGCTTGCTCGTTCCTGTTAGTTCCTGCGTGGTGCTGAGCGTCGCAGTTCCCGCCATTTCTCTCATTGTGGTTTTGTGTCTTTATTTTGGGGTTCAGGGGTGGATAATATTTATGTCCCTGATTTTCTTGGTTCAGGGGTGCTTGATGCTGTTGGGAAAGAGAAGCAGGAAGATGTTTCCACCTTGCAAGCTATGAGGTTCTGGTAAGAAATGCTGTTCCCCTGAGTAATGTCAGGTTTTTTAACCGCTGTTACGCTTGCTACTGAAATTGGGGGAATGTTGTGGGGTTTTATTTATCTACACATGCTCTGCACCCCCCAGCGCTGCTTATGTTTAGTATTCTCCTCTCTAATAAAATATGCAGAAATGAAAATGTTGGTGAGAAGCAGCATCAGGTAGGAGAGGGTGTGCTGGCAGCATTGGAGCCAGCCTTGGAGCTCCCTCTTGGCACGCGGCGAGTTTCCCCCGTCGAGTTTTCTCTCTGCTCCTCGGCAGAAACGCCTGGAAGGTGCCATCATCTCCTCCAGTTCCTGCTTCCAGCCCTGTTTGGTTTACCTGCTTTGTGCATGTCAACCTTCAGTCCCGTCCTGTGCAGGGCTGTATGTTGTAAATCTCATTGCTACGTCATGCTGGGTGACCAATGGATTTTTTTTTTTTTTAAATACATGCATACACAAAAAAAGCATATTTCTCTGGCAGTTAGATGTAGAAGAAAAATGAGTCATTTGCCCTAATCAGTACCTGGTTTGTCATCCTTCCTGTGCGTTGTTTCCGAACGTTTCCTTGTCATTTCTAGGCTGAACGTGTTCAGTGTGTCAGTTTATAGGAGCGCGGTTCACCCGGATTCCTTGCAGCAGTTCTTTCGCCACACCCTGACCGCGGTGCTCACCCACAACCCGCTGTTGAAAGGTAGGAACGGGCTGGAGTGTCTCCAGGGTGTGTTATTGTGTGTCTGGAGCTCCATCCCACCCAGGGCTCGCTGAAGGGAGTCCAGCCTGGAGGACGCGGAGGCAGAGGAGCTGCCTGACTCCCCAGCTCGCTCCCAGGGGCTGTACTAGCAGGGGGACAGATCAGGCAGAAAAAATTCACCTGGGCTTTAGCAGAAAACTTTAGGTGGGAAATCAGTGCCTTCAAGCAGAGCTTCATCCGACGGCTCGTGCACAGATATTTGGAGTAACATCTAACAGCAGCCTTCACAGAGCAGACGTGGGAGAGCTCTGGGCACTGGGGGCAGTTCTGGCCAAAGGAGAAGCTGGGTGGGAGAGGTGGTGCCGCAGAGAGCGCCCGGGGGTGAAGTGGTCTGGCCCCTGCGTGTGTTTGGGTTTAGGCACGAGGCTTGGCCTTTCCCTGCTGACTGGGTGTTTCTTTGGTGGATTAGAGAGAGGCAGGAAAGCTGCTGTTCCGTGATCGGGAATGGTGAAGCTTGATGTTTTGGGGACAAAATACATTTGGGCTGCAAAACCTCTGGTCAAATCGCTCTGAGCTATGACCTAGAGCTGCCTGCCTGTTGGGTGGGAGAGCTGTGCCACTGCTGGCTGCCAGCTGAAAGGCTGTTGGGGGAGAAGGGGATTCCTTGCTGATCCTCTGTGCACACGCTGGGTGGGCCTACGAGCGTGTGTGAGCGCAGGAGCAGCTCTGAGGTGACGGTGCCGCAGTGAACCGGCGCGGCCCGTGCTGCCGCAGCCCCTGTTCCAAAGACAAACGGGAGCGGGGGGATTTCGGTGGGCGGTTCTCAATGCGTCTGGCTGCCAAGGGAGAAATCTCCTGTGGTGAACGTCTGCGGTTTGGGTGTATTTTAAAACCGGTTGCTGAAAAGTAAACTTTTCTTTTTCTGGGTGCAGTGTCTGATGCCATCCGTATGCAGAAAGAGTGGAGCTTTCCAAGAACTTGTTCGCTGCTCACTACCTTGTATCGCAAAGTATGTCCTCCTGGTTTCACAAAGGGGACTTTATCACGTTGGGTTTATATTCATTCAGGTATCTGAAATGAGATTATTTAAAGATGGGGCGTTCCAGCCGCAGAATCTGAACCAGCTGCCAGAAGCTGTAGGCAGGAGGAAGCACGAAGCAGAATTACTGCAGGGAATTTAATTTGTGCAAAGCTCTTAAGGAGAACAAAGATAATAGTTGAAGACGTGGATTTTCACTCTTACAGAACGCAACTTCCGAAAGAATTGGAATATTAATGTTTATTTTGGCCAGTGCTGGTTCCGAGCCAGGGTGATACCTGGCCCTGGAGGGCTGGTGCAAAAGACACCAGTGGCTTTTGTCAAAAGCCGTGCCAAAGCCGCCTGCACGTTAGCCTTGGCCGTATTTCACTCTCACGGGGGGCTGCCTGCCCCAGCTAAAATGAGTGGCTGTCACTCCTGCAGCTCTTCGTGGCGTGCAGCGCAAAGGAGTCCATCTCCCAGCTGCAGCAAGTGCTGGAGACTCGCGAAGTGAACTGGCAGCACGTCCTGTCCTGCGTTTCCACGCTGGTCGTCTGTCAGGCTGAGGCTGAGCAGCTCTTCAGAGGTAAGCGGGCGCTGGCAAGCCTGCGAGCTGACGGGCGCTCGTCGCCGCTCCGGTGCCGCGGAGGGGAGCCGTGCCGGCGGGGGTAGCAGCGTAGTCGCTCGCAGCTGCTCTTTGGAGATTCCCGCACGGGAGGAACAGCAGAAAAACCTGCTTTTCTGTTCAGATGTTCCACGTTGGTGGCGACGTGGATGCCAGGCCTTGTGCCCGGCGCTTCTCGAGCTTTACGTACCGCTACGAGTGGTTATTTGGCAATTGCCTTCGCTGTTAATTGGAGTAGGGCTCACTGAGCCTCGGTCCTTCTAGCTCACCTTTGCTAGCCCGCCTGGTTTGTTAGAGTTTCTTACCCATTACCTCATTGCTGGACTCCCTGCCGTTCTTGCAGGCTGGAATCCCAGAGTATTTGTTGAAAGCACATGACAAGCTTCAAAGGTTCCCCGAGCTGCAAAGCACATCCTCCTTGGTGGGGCAGATCTTTTACCACAGACATTTGCCTTCCTTTGCTGTAGAAATTGCAGCACGGTTGTCGAGAGCGCAGTTTGAGGTTATTGTTTTATGTTTCTAGAGCTACTGAGCCACCTCCTGATGAAGGCCTTTGAGAATTATGACATGGAAAACATGATCACTGCGTTCCTCATCGCTCGCCAGGCTGCCCTGGAGGGCCCCGCTGTGTTCATGCCGTACGCCGAGTGGTTTAGGGTAAGGCTGAATGAGGCCCGACTGGTAATCTTTGGGTTAAGTGTGTGAGGAAACCTGTGCGTAAGGAATGTTCTGCACAGCAAAAGCCTGGCTTCAGACAAGATAGCCAGGCATTTGAGAGCGAGGGAAGTCAAAAAGAGTATTTGGAATGATTTAGTATTTATTCCTGCCTTTGTGTCTGCAAAGAATATATTTATTTGGCTTTCTCCAGTCTCGTTCTTTCATCTTTTAAGCCCATCTTGCCTTCTGTAGGTGTTTGCCAGCAATGCAGACGTGTCATTCCTGTTATAATCATAATCTTGGGTGTACTTCAGTATCTTGATAACCAGCGCTGCTGCTGTTGCATAAGTTGTAGGTTGTTGCAGATGAAGCATTTCTGTTTCCTGGATGTTTGCATGCAGCTGTAATTGCTGTGTTTGACCTCACAGATAATTGCTCGTTAGCTCTTGGTTGTAAACATGCAGGTATTTTCAGTATGCAAAGCTCCACATAATTTAAACCTGTACATTCCTCTGGATGAGTTTGCAAATCCAAGCTCAGCCTTTGCTGATAGCGTTCAGGATGTATCAAAAGGTTGTGTTCTGTAGAGTCTCAGACTGGCTTATTTTCCTTATAACGCCCAGATAAAGCTGGGTAGAAACTGGCAGGTTTGTGGTTCTTTGAAATCTCAATCCTTTGGTGCGTTTTGGTGTTGCCTTGTTTGGCTCCTCTCGGTGGTTGCGCATCAGAACGAACTTTGAGCATGACATGGCAGGCTTTCTGGACAGAGAAACACAGAGAACTTCCATAGACGCCCCTGGAGACTTTTTTTTTCTGGAGGCTTTTCTCCAGAAAGGTCCTTTTGACAGAAAGCAGATACCTGTAACGGATGCCTGGGCTCTGTGGGCCGCGTGCAGAGGGGGTTTTCTCCACGCTGAAAGGCTGGGTTGTCGTTTTCCCCTGTTTCAGGCTTCCTTTGGGAGCGCCGGTGGCCACCACGGCAGCAGTAAGAAAGCTCTGGTCTTCCTCTTCGAGTTCTTGTCAGAGCTAGTGCCCTTTGAAGCGGCGCCGTACTTGAAGGTGAGGAGATGCAAACGGAGATGGTTTTTCCTAAAGGCTGATACAGAACTGCTCCGAAGGGAACGTACGACTAGCTTCAGCACGTTATCAATGTTGTCGCCAAAAGTCATGCTATTACTGTGTGTTATTCAAAACCTTTTCTCCCTGAAATAAGAAAGTACAAGATTCTCTTATTCACTTGACAAGGAGAATTCCTTTCATGGAGTTAAATTTAAGCACTTTAGTGATTTGTTTGTTTGTTTACTCTTGGGGAAAAATGGCACGTCAGTTGCCATGAAAATGGCTTTTCTTAAAGCAGGCATTAATATCTTCTTTGGGGAATATTTGAGGTAAATGGCTGTAAACATTAGCCGGAATTTTACCCTGATTTCCTGTAAAAACGGCAAGTCTTGTTTTGAATTTTGCCTTTCAGGTCCATATAATGTACCCGCCTTTCGTGCCAGCCAAACATCGGTCTATTCTCTTGGAGTACATCACTCTGGCTAAAACCAGACTGGCCGACCTCAAGGTTAGTAAAAACTGTCTCTTTTTGAAAGAGTTCTTTCTGGATCTGTCAAAACACTAGCTGTGTTGTGACCGCGTGCGTCTCTAACCTCACGCAGGTGGCTATAGAAGATATGGGGCTCTATGAAGACTTGTCTTCCGCAGATGAGCCTGTGCAGGTACTGGTGGTCTGCCTAGCACCTTTCTCGTCAGTCCTGCCCCCTTTTCCAGCTTAGGGTGCCCATTCCTGCCGAGTTTGAGCACGCTGCCAGCTTTAAGAGAGGGCTCGGTGGCCATAAATATGCAGGCTCTCCCCAGACTTCAGGGAAACCAGACTTAGAGAGACGACGGGCAGACTGTGGTGAGTATTCTGCGGCGAGGCTGCAGAGGAACTCGGCAGTTAGCCAGCCAGCTCCTGGCCAAGCAGCACCTCGCTAGCCACCCGCTCAGCGCCTGCTGTTTGAAGCCAGGGCAGTGCTGGCTGCCTCTTGCCCGTCCTCTGCTGAGGGAGAGAAAATCAACGGAAGACTCAGTGGGGGAGGACCTAGTGGGTTGCATGGTGTGGGGGTGCAGAGGCCAGGTCTGCAGGAGCTGGGGCTGCGTCAGCTCTGCTGAGGGCCCGTGTGATCCGATGGTGACGTTTCCCTCTATGGATGGGCCTGCAATGATTTGATCGCTTCGGAAAGTGGTTCGTGCTCGTTCCTCTCAGTACAGCGTGTCGTCTCTTTGGCCTTTACTCAGAGTGCTCGTGTCTAAAGGAGATTTGGGGAGGGAATCCAGTCTGCAGTTTCACGCTGTCGTTCATGACATGTTTTGTGTAACGACAGTCACCGACAAGGAAGGATTTGGCTCTGTTGCTCCTTCCTCTGTTCACTGACAGGCACGGCAGTCTGGGGGGCTGCACTTAGACAGCCAGCCAGCTGGAGTACACCAAGGCCGGGCTGGTGGCAGGGTAGTTGCATGTGCCACGATGAAATCTAGTAAAAATCATAAATGAAGGCTTCATTTGATTTCTTCCAAGCCTGCCGGTTGAGAAGCTGGCCCAGGTGGTTGCAGGCTCGAACAAGAGAAACGCGGGGCGGCAGCCCCTCTGCCTGCAGTGTAGTAGCACGGGCTGGAGGTGAAGGTTATGGGCCTTAATTTCAAGGGTATGACTTAAAACAGAGAAACAAACCAAATTCAGAACAGAAAATATATTGTCCTCGTGGGGGACAACGGAATAAACAGGGTGATGTTAAGCAGGGGTGTCCGCTGCAGCTGCTGGAGGAGGTGGGTACAGAGCTGGGGGGGCCTTTGGGCAGCCCCAGACCCGCTGTTATCAGTAACAGCCTCACCGAGGCAGGCTGACGGCTCGGGGCCCGCCTCTCCATCCCCCAGCTCTACTCTGCGTGTCCCCAGGTAGCTCTTGTTACTCGGTTGTCTTCGTCCAGTCGCTTCCCTTCGCGGCACAGACAGCTGTTGCTAACCCTGGAATAAAAGCAGGGCAGGTCGTCGTCGTCGTCCTTGATTTCTCACAGCATCTTTCTCTCGTGGTTCCTTGTGTGAGCCAGCCCCAGGGCCAGGCGCTTCGTGACGTTGAAAAGGCCCTTCAGATATTTGAAAACACAAGGAAGATCCCCACGTCTGTGATAGAAGCCAGGTACCACGCGCTTTTCCGCTCTTCTTGGTTTTAGCTGTAGTAATAATAAAAGCCAAATCCAAATAACAAAACAAGAAAATTTGAGGGTGTGAGCAAAGGAGGTTTTGGGAAATTCTTCCCATGTTGTCCACTTCCTCAGGGGCTGTTTGTGCAGAGGGTGAAAAGGCGTGTGCACACCTGCACGAGAAGCCCACCGTTGTTTTCATAAATAAAAAGCAAACTTAAAGAAATGAATAACTGTTGGCTAATCTGAACTTGACTTGTCCGTGGGTATTCACGTTACCGTGAATACTTCTTGTCTGCAGGAGCCACGTTAATTCTTGAGGTGAGGAGACGGCGCTTTGCAGCTCTGGCATTGTTAATGTTTTGCTGTATTTCTTTTCTGTGTCAGTATTTTCAGGCGACCATATTACACCTCCTGGTTTCTTCCTGCTCTGCTCAGGCCTCGTGTGGTTAGTATTTGGTTTTGGCTTTTTTTTTTTTCCTTTTGACCCTCCCATTCAGGTGTGTTTGTAGACAGGCGACTTGCACCTGACCTGCCTGTCTTTCTGTTGCAGCTCCCTAAAGCTCCAGACGCCCGTGTGGCTTTCATAGAGTCTTTAAAGAGGTATTGACACTTCCCAGTGTTGTTTTCTGTGCTTCTGGACGTTCTCTTGGGAAGGTTTGACTTTACATCAGGTTACCGGAGGCTTTGGCGCCTTGTTTACAAACTGCCGAGGGTTGGCCAACCCCCTTGGCAGGGCCTCGTGGCCAGGCTCGTGGCTTGGGCAGCTTATCCGTGTAGGTGAACATCTTCAGCTCTGTAATTAGCCCTCCAGCCCCTGTGAAACCATTATCTAGCAGAAATCCCATGCAGCCCTCTGACTGCAGGCCAGATAAATTTTTATGCGAACTTTGGAGGGTACTGTGGAATCTAAAATTTCACCGGGGAGGTGAGCCCTGCCCTGTGAAAAGCTCTCCTCTCTTCGGGAGAGGATATGGGAGAAGGGGAAGATGAGACTTAAATGTCTGTTAATGCTGCTCTTAAGGGACAGCGGGGTAATGTCCCAGGAGAACACAGCCCCGCTCAGAACTGCAGCTTGTCCTCTGTGCGTGTTTAAAAGTGCTTTTCTGCGTTGCAGAAACAGCTTTATTTTAAACCCAGTAATTCCTCTGTAACCTACCATGAAGAAAAGATGTTCGCAGCGCTGCCCGCAGACGAGGCGTTTGGTCCCGCCTTGTCCTTCCAGCCTGGCTCTGAAAAACCCTGGGTCATTTTTCAAAATTAAAAGCTGTGAGAGAAGCAGCTGAGTTCTAGGAAGCCTCGTGTAATGGGCTTTTAGCATCGAGGGCCTGCCCAGCAAGTGCTGGAGGTCAGACTTTGGTCTCCATCACGTTAGCGTTTTAGATGTGTGTGTATGGTTTGCTGCCTGACTCGCCCTCTGATGTGGTCTTGGATGTGTACTATGTGTGGAACAGGCATTAATGCAGGCATTAAAAAGGTATAGGGTGTCGTGTTTGTGTAGTGTGTGGGGCACATGGGTAATGCTTGCCGTGGAAGCCTTGGACGTACATTTCTGGCCCTCGTGTCAGACGCTGATTAAAAACCGCTTCAGATGCTCTGTGTGCTTGGGAGCCTCTGTAATTACATTTCATAGCATGGCTGCTGTTTATGCTTATATTTAATGAAGCTGCAGTTTGAATGTGGTTATGCAGTATAATAAATGTCTTTTTTTAAAAATTTTTTTGTTATAGAGCGGATAAAATACCCTCCAACTTGTACTCCACCTACGTGCAAGCTTGTCGTGCTATGAGAGAGAAGACGTTACAAGGTAAAGAACGTAACCTTTGCTTAGGGGTCGGTTGGAGGAACAGTTAGTTTTTCCACTGCTGCCCCTCTGGATTGAAAATTTCCAAAAAGTCACGGCTCATTAGCTCTTTATCCGTAAATGTGTTCTTTGTGCCTTACTGAGGCGTTAGGAGGTAGGCGCCCTCACGATGACTTTCTCTTCCCCCTCCTGCTTGGGTGGGATTTTTGCAGTCCCCACGGAGCTCTGCGCTGTGCTGAGGCTGCAGGCGATGCCTGAGCGAGCGGATTCCCATCTCGCTCCAATCCATCCCGGTGAATCAGCGCTGGCAGCCTCCCCGGCTCGCCCGCGGCGTGGACCTGCTGCCTCCATCCCTGCTGTAACGGCCCCCGGGCCGCCCGCCCTCGCCCTCCTCCCCTTCGGAGAAGGGATTTACCTGGGATCTGGGGAACCAGGAGGGGCGAGGGATGGAGCCGGCGGGGAAGGGAGCGCAGTTTAGGGGGGAGGGGGGGGAAGGCCCCGCTGGTTTCGGGGCCCATCGCCGTAGCCGCGTTACTGGTGCGGTGCGTGTCGCTGTGATGGAGACTTAACGAGCTCTCCTGCCTCTTTTCAGCCGGTGGGTGTTTCAGAGGCATCTTGAAACGGGCGCCGTCCCCACGGCGGGTTTATCCCGAGCGAGAAGGTCAGGCTGGCGAGCAGAGAGCGTTCCCAGAGCGTGGGACGGGGACGGGGCTGGCTCTGACCCCCTGCTCCGGGCGCCTTGGGCGTCCCGAGGAAGCTTCTGGCGGTGCTGTCACAGTTGAGGCGTGACAAAGCCCGTCCTGGGGAGCCGCAGCTGTGCCGCCGTCTGCCTGCGGAGGTTGTCCTGGCAACCGGCAGGGATGCGGGATCCTGCCTGCCGGGATCGGCTGGATCCCAAGGGGCAGCCCGGGCTCTGCGGGAGTCCTTGAATTGCCACTGACCTCTAGTGGCGCGCCCAGAGCCGTCTCCCCTGCGTCCCCACCAGCCCGATCTGCGTCCCCTCCCATCCCCTGCGTCCTAATCCCATCCCCCGAGTCCTCATCCCGAGCCTGCATCCCGATAATCCATCCCTGGGGCCCTTGCACAGGCTGGATTTGGGGCAGGACGGAGCGTTGGCCGGCTCTAAGCCAGCCCCGTTGCAGCGGTGACTCAGCAGTCTCCCGACGCCTTGTTGCTCTGCAGCGTGTTTGTGACGAGGATTAATTTTAAGCTTTTGTTATTTACTTCCCTTGTTCATGGTTGGGTTATTTCTGGCCCGTGTCCAAGGCGCTGTTCCAGTCTAACGAACTGCACGGGTGGTTTTTGGGGCTGTGCTGCGGCAGCTTGTTGCTGGTGGCACTCTTTTTCTAGTGGTAAAAGGAATTTCCTTTTATTTTTTTATTTTTTTTTTTTTTCTTTTGAACAAAACCCAGAATAGGGTAACGTGAAACGTCTGGAGCTGTTGCATTGTGCTGGGCTTGAGGAGGAGCCGATGTAGTGTTCACGCCGTCATGTCTGTCTCTATTTTGAGACCGATTCCAGTCTTTTGAGGACAGCAAATGCTTCTGGGAGGGGCGGAGAGCTAAAGCGAGTGGGAAGGCACCTCTGAAAGGAGAGCTCTCTTGCCTCTTGTCTTTAAAACATGAATTCCTTTCTGAAACTAGGCATAAACTCATAAATGATTAATCAAATGGCACCTTTTGGATGTGAAAGTAAAGCTGTGTAGGTGGCAGATCGGCAGTTTGGGGATCGGCTACAGCTTGTGGAAAAGTAAACACCGCTTTTACAGAAAATAGGCGCGGAGATTGCTGCACGCGCTTCGTGCAGTGATGTGGTGCACAGAGGTGAGGATGATGCCTTGCATTTCTCTCTTCCTTGCCCAGATGAAGCAAAAGCAGAGACCAGCCGTTCCAAAGAGCCCGCTGAGCAGCTGAAGGCTGAACTGGCTGAGCTGAGGACGCTGGTTGTGGACCAGGCTAAACACGAAGGTGTGCGGGAAGGGAAGTCACAGCGGCCCGTAACCGACTGTTCGTCAGTCAGTCGCCCGTGGGTCAGGCCAGCCAAGGCGGCGGCAGCAGCACCGCTGGCACATGAAGCTGGCAATCTTTCCCATCTCTATAATCCTTCCAGCTATGAATATGTAGACACTTTGATGTCTGACATATTTCCCACACCCGAGTTCGGAACCTGAGGTCGGCGTCTCTGTGGTGATCGCTCGGTACCGCCCCGACCTGTGCCAGGATGGGCAGCCCCATTCCTGGGGCTCGCCCCGTGACCTGGGCCCCCTTTTGGAGGCCGTTCCTGGTGTGAAAAAGTACTCTTGATGGGTGTTGGTAATAGTACTGGGGGAAAAATAATGCTGTCTTCTAAAATGAAGATGGTGATCACTGTTGCAGCTAACGTTTTTTGCTCATTAAAGCTCTTCATAACGTACTTTGGGCTCTGACCGATGAGAGTATGAATTTCACTTGTTCTTTTTCCCATTATGTGGAGCTGTAAATCTTTCATGCCTTCTGCCCTGCTTCTCCTCTTCTCCTGTTACCTTCCTGCAGATGTGCCAGCACAGATTGCTGTGATTTCTGACAGACTGGCGAGCGTCTTGGGTCACAGCAGTGATGAGAGTGAAGCCACTTTGAATTCTCCCGTCCAAATTGACCTTTCTGCCCCCAGGCTGGAACCCCGCCATCAGAGTGTGAGTCTGGCTTGGGGTGAGGAGTGGGCTTGGGCAGGTAAAAATGCCTCGGGATAGAATCACAGAATCATTTTGGTTGGAAAAGACCTTTAAGATCATCAGGTCCAACCATTACCCTAGCACTGCCAAGCCCAGCACTAAACCGGGTCCCTAAGCACCACATCTGTACATCTTTAGAACCCCTCCAGGGATGGTGACTGTTCCACTTCCAGCCTGTTCCAGTGTCTAACCACTCTTTCAGTAAAGAATTTTTTCCTAATATCACCTGTGAAAGGCTGCTTTGTCTGTGGGGAACAGGAAATACATCCTCCTTTTGTCTGCGCTGCCCAGGCTGTTCATAGGTTTTAACCTCCAGGAAGTTGTTGGGTGCCTGGTGGTGAGATCTAGAGATACGTTCCACCAGAGCAATCCTCAGCTGGGCTTTCCCCACCGGGCTTGTCTGGATACTTGTGTGCTGGGCTCATTCCTGGGCTGTTAGGGGCTTAACTTCCCCTCTCTCCTCTGTGCCAGCGGGTCTGTGTCGCTTGCAAATGTCGTTAACTGATTTGTCTCCGTGTTTTAATGTCGGGAAACATCATATATATGCAGCAGAGAACTGGATCTAGGGATCCAGCCAGACAAGTAGGAATTAGCAGCGTGTCTCTTATTCCAGGTTGTTGATCTTCTGCTGACATCATTCTGCCAAAACCTCATCGCTGCTTCCTATTTCAACCCCCCCGACAGGTAAGATGCAAGTAAAAGTAGTGAGATCAAAACGGGTTAATGCACTAGAATTCCAACGCTTGTCCAGGGGCGAGGAGCAACTTCTGGCTGGTGGTACCCGCTGTGCCGGGCTGCCGACGGCAGGCTGCTTCACCCTGAGCTCCTGCAAGCCAAGAACTAACGCGCTTTGATGTCTCTGCGTGAATAAAACCTGTTTGCGCCGTCGGTCCTGATCCCTTCAGAAAAAGGTGGCATTTGGGCTCTGCTTCGTGCTCCGTGACAGCCTCCAAAAACTTTCCACACGTACGACGTGCTCAGGCTGGCGTTTTCAGCTGGGTGGTGGGGGGTGGAGAGTGAAGCAAATTCTTTTTGTCCGGGAATTAATCACTGGCTGACACTAGAGAGTGGGGGAGGAGAATGCTTGTCTTGTGACAGCGAGCACTGATGTGTCTTTGGGGTGTCTGTTTGGTGTGTTTGGTGCTTTTGGCACGTTCAGCCTTCATCCCTGATGCCATATCTAATAGGAAATGAGGGAGGCACAAAGCCTAATGCTGCAGGCTCAGCAACAGCAGCGTGATATACCTCCCCTCTTTCCCGCCGTCCCCCCTTTCCCACCGTCCCCTCTTTCCCCCCGGAAGAGACTCAGTTTGATTCAGGCCTGTGTGAGGAGGGGAGAGGTAGCACTCCTCCGCCACTGGAAGGACTCTAGGCACCTCCTTCGTGATGTGAAGAAGTCTGTAAGCGTTATGGTCAGCCTTTTGGTGGAAAATGGCTTTGTTGGGGACACAGCCACGCGCTGACAAGCTGCCTGTGATCCCAGCTGCTGCCAGCGCTGAACTCGGTGGCTGCCTCGCTTTGGCGACTTGAGCATCTTTTCCCTCTGTTAAACTGGTTTTGCCTTGGAGCGGATGAATCTGTACTGAAAACCTGAGCGGGAAAGTAGCTGTGATAAACAAGGGCGTCCCAGGGAATTGTTTCTAAACCCAGCTCCCCATCCGATCTCCTCTGAGGATGGTTTTTTTTTCCTGCCAGCTGGGTGGGAAAGTCCCTTCCTCTGCTTTGCAACAGGACCTCGTCATACTCATTTCTTTTTGCTCTTGCTTTTTGATCCCATTCATTGCTCTGCCTCTGTTTACCTTGTGCTCTCTGTCTGAAAAAAAAAAAAAAGCTGTCTGGGCCCCAGGCAGCTTCCTCCTCTCCTTGTTGTCATCTCAAAACACCTCTTTGACTAGGGATGATCAAGGGTTCGAGGCAGGGCACTGGTGGAGTCCGTGCCTTTGTTAGGGGTCCTCTGTCCAGCTACCCCGAAAGGGACGCCTCCTTCGAGCCCGTAAATGGAATGATAATTGTCCTGCGTTTATAGACAAGCCTGGCTCAGGTTCGATGGGCTTAAGCATTTTTAAATACCTCTTCCTGTGGTGGGGGTAAAGGGAAGCAGTAAAACGAGCTTGTGGGTTTTACCTTCTGCAGGCAGGGGCCGTGTCTCTCCTTGTTTGTGAAGATGATGTGTGGACACAGGAATCTCCTACCTGCGCTTCTGGGCAGGCTCTGCCAGCTCATTTATCATCAGGTTAGTTTTCCAACCACAAATCACACGGTTGCAGGGTGCTAAAGGCTCTCCTAGCGCCATTTCCTGAGCTGTGAGGCGTGTGGCTGTCTGGACTGCGCTGTCAGGGACTTCACTGCCTCTCAGGCTTCCAAAAAAAAAACCCCTCATTTTGGACAAATAGCACGGGCTTGCTCTCGGGAATGTGAGCTGAGCCTTTCCCTACATTAACCTTCCTACTGTGGGAGGTTAATGCATTCTGAGACGCATTTTAACAGAAGCTGAAATAAGCAAGTTTAGGAACGAGCCTGAAGAGAAATAGTAGAATTCTTAATTCCAAGCTTCCACGTTGAACAATACAGTTGTGTGCCCCTTTTAAAAATGAGAGAGCCCCAAATCTGGGGTGCCGCAGCGTATGGTTTTCTGTAAAGAACTGTTGGTTTCATTTTCTTTACCCTGTGACATTGAAAAGGCGAAATTAGCAGGTTGCTAGCCTAGGTTAGCTGTCGTAGAAGCTAAAAAGCCTCGAGAGTCTCGCCTTCTGCTGGGCTGAACTTACAGCTAGCTGCTCGAAATCGTTCTTTTACAGAAATGTACAAGCTTTGCTGCAGGTTGGCCAAAGAGATGGCGGCACAATTTCGAGGGAGGAAGAACATGTTTAATGTAACTGGTGCCTCTCGTCTGCTCAATTGATATTGCTGCAGTAATTAGTCAATGGGCAGAAGCCATGGCCTGCTACTTGATTAATTCTGAGGGGGTTTTCTGGGAAAGGTCGTTTTGCTACAGATGAAATGTCTCCCTCTCCTCAGTTCTTTCCTCACGCTTTGTCTCGCAGGGTCCTTCCCTGAACGACACTCACGTTTTGGGACTAGCCGCTTTTGTGATCCACTTGAGTGAATCCAGAGCTTTACTTCCTGACGTGGAAGCCCGTTTTGGGATTTCTCAGCCTGTTCCCGAAAAGCTCCTTTCCGTTTCCGAGTACTGGGACGGCTTGCTGGTGTGCAGGACGGAAGCGTCCTTTGCCTTCTGCCTGAGGTGAGACCACGCAGCCCCCGCGCCCTCGCTCCCCCGGCAGGGGGTTTAGGTCAGGCACCGCTGGGGCGCTGGTAAAGCGCCCGTGTTCCCGCAGAGGGTTTCCAGAGGTGTGCGTGCCGCTCGGAGAGACCGGCTGGTGCGGGTCCTGCGTGAAGCGGCGTCCTGCCGATTGCGCTGCCTGCTGGAGGAAGGACTGACGGACGCCGTCGAAGGGCTTCGTTTAGTCTCTGAAACTCTCGGAATTTGTACCATTAGGTTCTGAAATGTGCACCCCTGGGGTACCTGGGGTTGGGAGCACGTAAACAGAGTGGCCCCAAAAGCCAGCCGGTTTGGGACGTGGTGGTGAAAAGCACTTTTAACGGTCTTTGCCTTGCCTTTGGCCTTTCAGGAGTGGGGAAAGGTGCGATCGAACCAACCAGGTGACGGAGATCTTTGTTTTCCTCGGACAGGTTTTGCACTGCAGCAGCATCTTATCTTATGTGCAAGTTTCCATCCTCGTCTCGTGAGGATTTGTGTGCCTTGCTTCCCCCTGGCCTTGTTAAAAAGGTAAAAGGAAAGAAGTTTTGCTGTTACGTATGAGACAGCTCCGTCTCGGTTCCACTTCCCGCTGCAGACCCCTGTGCCCCTGTAAGAAAACCTTGTAAAGATGCGGCTTTGTACCCTCCCGTCTCACCAGCTTGTGGATTTGCGTGTTGGGCCGTTTCCCGCAACCAGAGGTTGCACCGGGCCTTTTTTCGCGGTGGAAGCGTGCAGGGTTTGTGCCTCTGTTTTAGCTGCAGTACGTGGTGCCGCGGCTCAGCTTGGAAGCTCGGGGAGTCCTGTGCGAGGAGGAGGCTAAAACTGCCCTAACCTGGAGCTCCCTGTCGTGCCCCTCTCGGAGCTGCAAAAGAGCCAGCCTCTGTTTATGGAAGCAAGCACGCTTTCAAGAGCTCTTGGAGGAAAAAGCATTCCAGGTAGAAATCTTCCCTGTGACTTAAGCTCACACTGTAATTCTCATTTTTCACATCTGCCCTTTGCAATGTCCTTATTGGTGATAAAAAGCTTTTTTTTTTAAAAAAAAAAAAACCTTAATGCCTGAAAAGTTGCTCTGACAGCTGAAGTGGTCACGTGCGCCAGGTTTCGTGCTCGGTGAGATTTGTAGATCCTGATGGTGATGATAAGGCAGAAATAGAAATCCAGAGGTAAAGCTTTCGTGTCCTGCTCGCTGCAGAAGCAGCAACCTTGACGAGAGACAGTAAGAAAATGGTCAGGAACTGTGGAGAAGGGGCCTGTCCAGAACCTGAGCCTCCTCCTGTGTGCTGTCTGTGAAGCGAGGATGAGTCACACAACGGAGAACGCTTGCTTGCTGCTTTTGGTGCTTTGTCCCGATGTCAGTGTTCTCCCCAACCACCTGGGTGTCCTGGGTGGTTTGGCTGCACCTTGGAACGAAGCAGGTTAACACCTCAGCTGTTCTCTTTATGCTGTCCTTGCGACGTAGCTGATTTGACAGCGTTTCATTTTTTTAACCTAGATTCATCTAAAACCAGTTTGTCTTTGTGCAGAGGAGTGTGTCGTGTTACTAGAATGACTCCTTGGCTAGCTTGATGTACGAGGCTGAAACACCTTTGCCTTACAACCTTTCTTTGATGCTCAGACCAGTCTGTCTGACTGTGGTGCTTTGTTCATTTTCGCATTTATTTCTATTAACATACGTTCCTCCTGGTACCTAGACTGGAAGAAGGCGAGCGTGTTCGGCAGTGTCGAAGGGGTGGGTGGGTGGGGTGAGGGATGCTCTACAGGCTCGCTTTCAGTACGTTTCTGAGTGCCAGTGGGGGTTTAGTTTTGATTTCTTGCAAGGGAAACAGTGCAGGAACATCCTTGGGTTGACGTCTGCTGTTTGGTATCTCTTAATCTGCACGGGACTGGGTCTGGCTGGGGGTGAAGGTGGGTTTTCGGTGGGGAAGACGGTGGCTGTTCCGCACAAGCTGCGTGCCTCGCTGCTCTGCCCTAAACCGCGGCTTTTCCCAGTTGTCCTTCAGAGAGTGGCTGCTGTTGGAGCTGGAGGTGTGCCCTGAAAAGGATGTTCTCTCTGCTTCGGAAAGGTAAGTGCAGAGGGGCTCTGACAAGGGAATGGCTCAAGAGCCTTTCCCACCCACGTTAGGAAGAAGCGCTGAAGATCAGGAAGCAGACAAACAAGCTGCTGCAGGACAGGAATGCCTGTCGACTACCAGGGTTTGCCCGGAGTTCAGGCAGTGCTAGCTGGGGTGAGGTGTCTGTTGCAGCTGGAGGAAGCTCACCAAGATAACCTCTGTCCCGCATGTGCAGTCCTTGCAGAGCGCTCTTCGCAAAACCTCCCTGTTTCTGGACATCAGGACGCGCGGTGTCTGGTGGACGGCTCTTGTACCTGCACTTAGATGGGTGTTGTGTCTGTCGTTCCACTTGGCGCGTGACCTTCCTTTTACATCAAGGGAAGGGCACCATTAAAATGCTGCGACAGACTGCGTCCTTTCTTCTCCTTTTCAACACCACAGGCAGGATTTCCATTATTGGGCCATCTATCAGCGGTATTTGCCCGCACCTTCCGCTTCGGGCGGCTGCGACGGGGACCTGGAGAAGGCGTGCGGCATTGTTGTCAGTGCCATCCTGGATTCCTCACAAAGGTGTGCTGTCTCGTGACTTGCATGTCTGCAGAAGTAGTGGTGCTGCTCACGACCTTGGGAGCCAGGAGCTGTGAGCTTGTGCCTCCTGTGGGGCTGCGGCAGCGGCGCCCTTCTCGCCGCTCTGGAGGCAGCTCTGCGCGACGCGCCCGTCTGCATAAGAATCTTGCTTTGGCTGGCAGTCACAGATAGTCCCTAGCCTGCCTGTCCTTTTTGAGTTGAATTTGTATTCAGATTCGATCGGCCAGACAAGCACAAGTGGCCCTGAGGAAGCGGCTGAAGCTGGAAAATAGAGGGGGAGGGTTAGAGGAGAGTTGCTGTGTCACCTGCAGCTTATTTAGGGAACGTTAATGTTAGAGCTTGGCGTTCCCCTGAAGCCGGTTGACTTGGAATTGTGTGACCCTCCTGGGCTAGCAGGGTAGTTACCTGGTGTGTCTCTTAATTTCAGGTTGGACCTGGGTAGCTGGGGTCAATCGAAGGTGTCGGTCAACGCCGATATTCTCTGCAAGCTGCAGGTGATTTCAGACCTTGATGCGTATTTGTATGTTCAGTCCTTGAATCTGACCAGCCGCTGTATCTCCTGCTACCTCGGGGTGCGTCAGGCTGGCGTTGGGCGCGCTCCGATGTGAGCAGTGGCGTGGAAATGGAGAGAGAGAGAGATTTTTCTTATTGATCCCCGTGTATTACTTCAGAGAAACAGAGGGTTGGAACACGCACTGGGGCGTAGCCCTGACACACACTGTTTCCCCCCCACCTCCCTGTTCAGGAGATGGTGCTGGAGCTGGGGTGTAGGCGAAAGTTGCTGTCTGGCCGCTCGGATGCCCCGAGACATTTCCTCTTCGAGATTCTCCGGGAAAGACTGAAGGACCAAAACCGTGGCTCTGCTTTGGGGGAGCAGCTGGGGAGGCAGCAGGAGCTGCTGCTGCACCGAAGGTAAATGCAGGTCTGACCGCCTGGGGGGGAGCTGTGTGCCTGCACGGCGGGGCAGCCTCCCCTCTGATCCCCCCCCCCCCCCCCCCCAAGTGGCAAGGACACTATATGTCATGGTGGCAATTGTGCTAGAGCTACTCGTGCCCTGGTACCCCCGTGAATCAGCTGTGTGTGCCATCTTGGGCTACGAGTTGCCCCTTTCAAAGACCACACGTCCTCACGGACTCTGTTTCCAGCCAGCAACCCTCTCAATGCCACTTGTGTTAACTGTCCTCAAATTGCTCTGTTTGCTGCTGTGATCTAGGTGCGTGTTTCCTTTTTTTTTTTTTTTTTTTGAGCCATTGATGGTATCTTGGGAGGTGCTGTTGAAATGCAGGTTTTTTCCTGGGCAACTGGAAAAATCCCTTGTGCAGTTTCTGTCGGCGCGTTCGAGATCTCTCACGTTTAATGTGCTCTCAAACTCCCCTCGGTATCAAAGGCACGGGCCCCGAGAGCGTGGAGTCTGATTCTCTTCTTGAGAGAGTTAATTCTGTTTTGTGCTCTTCCCTGCCTAAGGCTTCTGGTGGGGCTCCCTGCATCCGCTCTGGTCATGACGTGTCGAAAAGGGAAGAGAACGGTGTTGGACTGCGAAGACTTTTTTCGTTTTGTGAACTCGGAGCTGGTACGTGTCCTCAGCCAAACGGCAACTCCTTGTTGGTAGATGCCCTGGATAAAGGCCCTGAACTTGGGTTGAGGGACAGGAGTTAAAATGCAGCCAAACCTGAAACAAACCTTGCTTGTATCAGAGCGCGGGGCGGGGTGGGGGGGGGCGCAACACATCGTGCTGGAGACTTTCCAGCCCCCAGCCCCGGTGGGGTCCCCTCGGCGCCGTCGGCTGTAGGGGGGCTTCTGGGCTCGTTCGCTGGGACTCGTGGTGACGTTTTCCTCGACGGAGAGAGAATCCCTGGGAAACAGGGTAGGCGGCGCGGGGCTGGAGCCAGCCGGCGTGCCGGCGGTGGGCGCTGGGTGTGCGCAGCCCCGGGGGGGGACACGGCACCAGCGGGCGAGCGCGGAGCAGCCTGGTGGAGCCTCGGCCGGTTCTCGGCAGCAGGGCTGTTCTCGCCGCTGGCGTTGTTCCTGACGACGTGTGGCTGGTGCAGCGCCCTTGGGGGCACGCTCTCTGGTGTCATCCTGTGCCCCCCGCTCTTCCTTGGTTGGGTTAGAGAGAAACCTGTTCCTGTGGAGGCCTACAAGTCAGGGGCTGAGCGTGAGCTCTTCTCCACTCCCTGGGTGATGCCAGGGCCTTAAACTACATCGCTGTGTGCAGAGGGAGATGCTGCTCGTCCTCCTGTGTTACATACCCTCGAGAAACGTCCAGAAACATCCCTGCAGCCTCCTGGGGGGCGATCGGTTGCCTTGCAGGTCCCTCAGGGCGCTGTTTTGTGCTCTGAGGGTAGCTGTGGCTTCTATTTGTTCCTCCTGACTGGCCTTTTCAAGCCCTCCTGCGCTGCTGTATTAGGCATAGCCAGAAACCTCCTTTCGGTCCAAGGCTGCTCATCCCACTGCTCCTGCCGTCCCCGCCGTGCGGCAAGCAGGGCCGTCGGGTTTGGTTCCTGGTGCCGGGGCTGTAAAGCCCTGCCTGGTCAGTGGTGCTGCTTTGCACAGAAGGCGAGTTTCTGCAGTCTGAGCCGATGCTCGGGATCTCACAGGGCGGTTTGGTGCTGAGTCGTCTTGTGCCAGACACCCAAAACGTTCAAAGTCATCGCTCAAAAGGGAAAGAATGAGCTCGTTTTTTTTTCCTTCTCCTTGTCTTCCCACAGAAGAACGTCTGTTCCAGAGGGTATGCGCTCTCCTACGACATCACCGCTCACTTCTTCAGGGTAACTGCTGCTTTTGTCATCCTGCTCCGTTGCCAGAGGAGACCTTTCCTCACCAGGATACCGGACGGTGTGCTGCTCTTAGCCATGAGATGCGCTATTTGTACCCTGGTTTTGAGAATTGCTGCTGTAAATTCCAAAAAGAGCAGCAGCAATCCAGGAAAGCGAAGAAAAGGGGCAGGAGGAAGGAGGGGTAGAGGTTAATTTTGACACAATGCAGCCAAGCTGGTGGGGGAAGGAGAAGCTGTTGGGCACACGTCTCTTTTGCTGGGCCATGCTGACCCCTACAGTTCTCTTTGATTAGTTTGCACATGGCTTGGTGAGGCGCTTCAAAGCAGCAAAGGCATAACTGTGTGTAGTCATCTGGTAATTTATCCTCTTCCAGGGCCTCCTTAATGCCAGCTTGGACTGTGAGGAGTCAGCAGAAGGGGTCAACGGTGTTCTAAGAGCGTGTCGAACCAAATGCCCCGTCGTGCTTCTCTCCGCAGCGGTAACTGTTCGTAGTTGGTCTTCAGGGGGCTGGGGGACGTGTCTTGGTTTCAGATGCACCCTCGAGGGGCTGGTGGTTACGTGCCAAGCAACCCGAAAGTCCATAAAGCACAGCTGTCCTCTGTCCCGCGTGTGTAGCTCTTCGTGCTGTGTCTCACGTGGGGCCGCGTGGGTTTGTGCCCGCGGTAGGCGCGCGCCTCGCCTCGGCGGAACAGCCGGGTTTTCACCAGGCCTGGTCCTGCTGGCGGCGTTTCGGGGCGCCCATGGTATGAGCACGGTCACTAGTGACCCCCTGCGTTCCCAGGGTGTGAAACTTCTCCTGTTTCCCACGCGTGTAGGGACGGCTTGGACTTTAAGGGGGGGAATAAACCCCTCTTTCCCCAAGTCCCTGCCTGAGAAGCGGGCATACACGTCACCCCTCACGCTGCTGGGGTCTTTCTTCCCAGCTTTGGTGGCCGAGGCTGGAGCCAGTGCTTTGTTCCCAGTGGAAGAGGCTCTTCGGGGCTCCGCTCGCGGACGAGCTGGAAAGGCTGAGGGAATGGCAGGCCTCAGCTGCCAGGTGCGTACCAGGAGCCGAGCGCGGATCTGCAGGCAGGAGAACCTGCTCTCGAAGGGATCGGCGCCCGGGAGGGCTGTTCTCTGAGCCAGGCTGGGTTTCAGCAGGCGGGGTGGCAGGCTAGTGGGGACTGGGGCTTGTGGGACGGCTCTATACAGATCCCTTTGTGGAGCTGAGCCTCCAAATGGGTCAGTATAATTCTTTAGTCTGGCCCTCTGTGTAATATGGGTCAGAGTGTTTCACCATAAGGAAGAGGGAACCTCCTTAGGGGAGGCTGGAAGGCAGAGTCCCTGTTGGACAAACACTGGAAATAGCCTTTAGCGCAGCGTTGAGTCACTCGCCCAAGCTGCCGCACCCTTTGCTCCCTGGATTTGGTGAATCTCTGGTCTCCTGAAGCTCCTGACGGCTCCCCTGCTGTAATGATGCTTCCTTCTTTACCTGTCCTTACGCCGTCTGCTCGGCGTCCTGCAACTTCCCTCCAAAAGCTGTGAATTGACTGTAAGAATCTCCGTGCAGGTTATTGCAGTAATAACCACATACTTCTGGAGTAGACCAGACAGTTAACTGCCTGCCCAACCTCTGATAAAAGAGATTTGGGAACGCTGCTGCCTGCTTCTAGACTTTTTTATTATTATTTTTAAACTACCTCCATGTAGCATCCAACTGCAGGGGGAAAAAAAAAAAAAATGGAGAGAAAAGTTTAAATTTTTGTCCCAGTCACCAACCTACACCCCTTGCCCAAACCCCCAATTTCCTCCTCGCTCACAGCCGTGATTTCTTTTACTTTATTTCCCCCCTCCAAACCCCTGACGTGCTGGTTTTGTCTCCTAGCTTCCTTTCTTCAGGAGTGGATTTCCCTCTCTCCGGCCCTCCTTGGATCGCGGCCGCCTTCCTCCATTGTGCTGTTCGGCAGTCCCCACGTGGGCGAGGGAGAAACGCGCTGAAGAGGCTGGGGGCAGACACAGAGCAGGCAAGGCTGGGCGCATTTTCAATGCCTGCCGCTCCCCGCGCTTGAAAACTCGGATGTCTGTAACCGAGGAGTGGTTGTCCTGCGGTACCGCCGCCTCCCCGCTAAGGCTGTGGTGAAATCTTGCTGCTGGCTCGTTGATAAAACCCAGCTGTAAATGACCGGTTGCTAAATGCTTATCCTAGAGGCAAAGCTGGTCCAAACTTAAACTTTTAACTCGGGCACTGGCTCCTCTGTGAAGTCAGGGAGGAGCGTTAAACAGCCGCTTTAAAAAGCGAAGCTGGAGAGAGTGCTGCAGAGCTTGAGAGCCCGAGCCCTGGCGTGCCGGGGTCACCTCTCCCTCCGACAAAGGAGCAGTCCGTGTGGGTTTTGCCTCGGGCGACTCGGCTGGAAGGTTCAGGAGGTGCAGAAAGTTTGTGAGACAGGAGTGCGGGCATTTTGGGGGCTCTGGGGAGAGGGGCTGGGAACCCCGGGGACAGATTTCCTGAGGGTTTTCCCAAGTCTGCTCCGGGAAATGCCTCTGCCGTTTTGGCAGGCGGGAATTCTCTGAAGTGCTCTGCTGAGGAGAAAGCCGGGGTGTGGCCCGGCAGTTCTGTCTGTTGGTCTCCCAGGGGACAGCTGGGACCAGAGCTTGGCGTGGGGAGTGTCCCTGTCCCGAGACACTCGCAGGTAAATAGCGCCGAAGAGGACCCTGTGCCTTGGTATTTATGTTTCCTGCTCCGGGCAGCAGGTACGGCAGCGGCTCCTCTTGCTGTGGGATTGGCTCCTCCCACTGTTTATACTGGTCTAGAGCCAAAAGCTGCTAGTCGTGAGCTGGTGGCGCCGAGTTGATGTGAGATGTAGTACATGTGGAGTAACAGCGAAGCTTTCATCTCAAAAATCTGCCTCCAGATAGGAGGAGGATGCCAGGAAGAGTGAGAACCGTGGGAGGGCTGAGCGTAACTGGGATCCCAGCAGGTCACAGCGGCTCCTGCTGTTCAGGCCTCAGCTCAGACTCTCGGCTACCGCTCCGGGGGGGGATTGCACAGACCTTTCTGTGGTGGGGACTTGGTCCCACGCACAGGACTGGTGTGAGGTCAGGGACCGAAACCCTTCAGGGGACAGACGGCGTCGAAGGGCACATCTCACTCGGAAGGATTCGCCGCCTTTTGGGGATGGGCCGCTGCAGTTAACTCCAAGGAACCCAGTTGTTCCGCGGGTGCTACTCCTTTTTTTGGTTCCCCTGTGCCTCTGGAAGACCCTCGGCTGAAGCAAAAGGTCTCGCTGCCACGTTCCCTTCCCTGGCCTGGCTGCCGTGCGTGTGCAGAGCTGCTGTGCGCAGCCCCTGCCTGGCTCGGCCCTCTCCTTTCTCAGAGACAGGAGAAGAAAAGGAGCTTTACAACGGGATGAGCAGCACCAACACATAAAGTACTTCGAACTTCCCAGGATCACAAAGCCACTACATCCGTTGGTTTGTGTGGTAGCGATTCCCGAAAAGCGGTAACCAGCGTGTGTCGGGACAGGATTACGACGCGTCGGCCAGGATGAGAGCCTGCCCGGCGCCTGCTGGTGGCACGCGGCTGTGCACCGTCAGCTCTGCTCCAGGTTTACACCGGTGGTACCTCGCTTGGGTTCTCCCTGTGCCTGGGAGAAGTTGTCTCTGTTGTCTGGCGTGCTGACTTGCCTTCGAGAACGGAGAATTTCGTGTGGGATTTACCCCCCCAGCAGCAATGAACGGTGTTGGGCCGCGGCCTGTGGCCTTCAAACACGCTGCCTTCACCTGGAAGGATCGGCAGCGCTCGCAGCTCATCCCGGGGACGTGCTTGGTGAAATGTTCCCTGACTGGAAAGCTCCGAGTCCCCCCTGCAGACCCCACTAACGGGCAGTCTCTTCTCCTTGCAGCTTCTCGTTTCTCTGCTGTTCTTCTCGCTCATGGATCTCATCTCAGCAAAAATAGCACCAAAGGTAAGCTCAGCCCTGAGGGGAATCCTCATGACGCTGAATGGGGCTGATCAGCTTGGTTTGCTGCCTGAAAAATGCTTTGTCCCGGTACTGGGAGGGCTGGCGGCTTGTTCTGCCGGAAGGGAGGATCAGCAGCCTCCCAGACAGAGCCTGCTGAAAGCCCTGCTGTGCCTGTCGGATGGAACCTGTATTTCCCTCTCAACTGATGGTATCTCCCCTTTCACTGCGGCAGCTTTTCTCTTCCTGAGCGACTTACTGCTGTCGGGTCCCTCCTCCCAGGTAGCGCAGGGACCTCGTGCCTCTCTCCCAGCTCTTGCGTGGCATTTCACGCTTGTTAGACCGTGTTTTGCCTCAGCCTGGAAACGTACGTGGTATTTCACAGGAGAAGGGGTTCCCCAGCAAGGAGGAACAGGAGCTTCCAAGTGATTTATTAATTGAGGGAGCAAAGATGACAAGTTTCTTCCAGCAGCTGTCTGTCCTGAGCATCCTCCTGCCTGTGAATGCTCGTTTCTGTCCCTTTGCCGTCTTCTCAGCTTTGAAGTGCAGCCGTTCGCGTAGCCGCCTCGCAGATGGGATCGGGGAGCACGTACACGTTAGGAAATCGTCACTTGGCCTCACACGCTGCCTCTAGGAGAGTCTGGAGGAAGCGTCGTTGAGGAAAGAAACATCTTGAGCAAACAGATGTGGGAGGGTATTCCCAGCAAAATGAGTAATGCAAACCAAAAAACCCCACCCCAATCCCAAGATGTGCTGCCACTAGAGGGGAAGGAACCTGTTCTGGGGCGCAGGGTGGGGTGGGCGCAGGACCCCCAGTGGCAGCGCGCTGGGGACGAGCCCGTGGCCGCTTCCCCCCTCTCCTCTCACCAGTCGTTCTCCGCCCAGCCCCGTGGCGGCAGGGTTTGGTGAGGAAGGCGCTGCACTGCTCCAGCGCCCGCTTGCCCGGGGGGGAGGAGGGGAAGGCTGGGGCTGAGTTCGTGAAGGTCCTTTGGCAGAGCGCTGGGTGCGGGCAGCCTCCCGTGAGGGGTTCCTGCGGGCGGGCGAAGCCCACGGCGAACTAGACCTGTCCTTTCTGGCCCCCAGGAGGGAGTGGATTTCCAGTCGTCTCTGGAATGGTCCCTGGAGATCTTGCAATGCCTGGAAGAGAGGGGCGCGTCCTGGCCGCTGCTCTTCCGCTCGGCAGAGACAGGTGAGCGAGCCCCCCGAGGGGTGGGAAGGCGAGGTCCAGCGCTGGGCAGGCCTGATCTCTGATGGACGAGCGCGCCCGTAAGAGGGAACGCCGACAGGGCCGCGCGAAAACCCCCAGGGCCTTTGTTAGCAGCGTGAAAAACCCTGGCTCGAGTAAAAACCGAGACCATCCTGCCGCTGCCCGGCGGCGCGGTGACCCAGCCGGCGCTCGGCGGCGTTCCCTCCCGTAGAGGACGGCTCGGAGTGGGGCCGCTGGCGTCCCTCGGCGCTCACCGCACCCGAGCGCTGGGGGGTTGTTGTGGGTTGGAGGGAAAACTGCAGCCCCGGTGCTGCTGCCACAGCCTGCAAGGCGGCGGTGAGGACCGCCGGGAGACGCTCAGAGCTTCGCTTTGTCCGCCGCAGACCCTGCAAAATACGGCGTCCTGCGCAGCGCGGCCTCGGCCCGGCACGCCCGGCTCTTGCCCGTCGCGTTCTACAGGTACCGCCCTGCCGGGCTCCGCGGGGAAGAGGGTGGCGAGGGAGGATGCGGCTGGCGGCTTGCACGGACCCCAGCTGGGGCGGGGGGACCGGGCCTGCGGGCGAGCTGAGCTCTTCCCTGCGCTGGGCCGAGTACTTGGTCCCGGCAGGACGGCTGCTGAAGGAGCGCCCTGCCTTTCGCTAGGAGTTTCCCTTCAGCTCTGCGCTCCAAACGGGAGCGTCCCTGGCTGCCTTCCGCTCCTGGCAGCGGCGTGGCCCTGCGCACAACGGGGCTTGCGAAACGGAGGGCGGCCGGAGCGCCGGCTGCCCTCGCCTCGTGGCTGGCTGCGGTCGAGTCTCCCACGGAACCGGCGCTGACCAGGCGCCGTGTGTGCCCTCCTCTAGCCTCACCCCTGGCTTCCCCCACGAGCTGCCCGCCAGAGAGCCGACCTTCCTCTGCGTGGCGCTCGATTTGTACGTCCAGCTGCTTCAGCTCTTTGTGACAGACGGGAAAGACCTGCCGCGCTCTGATCGAACGGGGGACAGCCCAGAGCCCGCAGAGCACGTGAGTGAAGCTCAGACTCCCCGTCTTCCTCCCCGCGATGAACGAACGACTCCCCTCCTTCCTCCTGCGATGAACGAACGACTCCCCTCCTTCCTCCTGCGATGAACGAACGACTCCCCTCCTTCCTCCCCGTAACTGTGAATCCTATTCTTTATCCCTCCCCCTGCCACTTGCAGCACCCCCCTTGTTCCCACCTTCCTGTACAAAGCAGAGGTGGCTTGTGGGGCTGCCTTGGCAGGCAGCTTGCTTGCACCTCGCGGCTGCGGGAAGCCGTGGGTGCTGCTGTCCTGCCCGCAGCTGCCTCGCGGCCGCCTCTCCTCGCACAGCACCTCGGCGTGGCTGCAGTCGCGGACCAAGCGACCCGCCAAACCTGCCAAGAGCCCCGAGGGGTGGCGAAGCGGTTCCTGCCTCGCTGCCGGAGGCAGGGGCGTGGAGCTGAGCGCGGTGGTGTGCTGGGCCTTGATGGGCATCTCCCTTCTCCGTGCTCTCCAGGGCGCTCCCCTGGAGGTGATCTCCACGGCCCGGCGGTTCCTGCTCGGCGCGATCCCGCGCTGCCCTGCCCAAAGCTTTGGAAACCTACGACCGGTGCGTGGAGACTTTTTTTTTTTCCCCCCCCTCTCTTCTCCCAGTGGGTGAGAACCAGGAGCGCTGCTTCTGCCCCTTCCTTGGGCACCGACCCTGTGCTGGTGCTGCCCGCTGAACCTTCCCCCGAGCCCTTGGGGAGTGGAGGAGGACGCCCGCTGCTCAGCCGCATCCTCCCGCTCCCGGGCTCCGTCTTTCTCAGCAACATTAAACGCTGCCCTCGGTGTCCCACCGCTTAACGCTTGGGCTGGGGGGGGGGAACACCAAGCGCCAGGAGCTGGAGTTTCCCCCCACGGGAGCCCCTTGTTTCTGCGCGAGTCGGCCGCAGCTTCGCGCCCCCCGCAGCAAAGCCGCTCGAGTGTGGCTCTAACTCACTTCTGAGGGCTAACGGTGGCTACTTGCCTTCTCCCCAGCTCCTGGCCACGTGTGAGGAACTCGACCCGGAGCTGGGAGCCACCCTCCTGCGCTACTCGGGCGCGGCTGGCGACCTGGAGGAGGAGCTGGTCCTGTTCTGAGCGCCGGGCAGGGCAAGCTGGGCAGCAGCCCGCGACTACGGCTGAAGGCACAGACAAGGTGCGGCCTTTCTCACCCGTGCTCTTTCTTTCAAATTACTTTGTAAATAATTTATTACAAGCATAACCATGAAGCTCTTGTTACAATAAAAAGTAGGTTACAAATTTCAGTTTAGACTTGCTTTGGGAATCATAATTTTTTTTTTTTTTTTTTTTTCCCTCCCCCAAAACAAAGTAGTTGCTCCTCTGTCCTCTGTACCCTCAGAGGCCCCCGAGGGCCCTTCTGTACAGGCAGCAGCTTGTGCAGGCAGGGGACAGTTGTGGCCAACGTTGTTTCTACACCTGTGCGCGTGGGGAGAAGGGGGAACCACGAAGGGGTGCTGCCGAACATCCATCCCCCCGGGATTAGACAGACTCTTAGTACAACACTGCTGAATCAGACGTGAGCATGGAGAATCACAGCATGGTAACAAGCTTTTTCTGAGCAAGCTGAAGCTAATTCCACTGAGTTTGGTTTTTTTTTGGGGGGTGGGGGGCGGGGAGACTAAAACGTAGATTAAAAATCTCCACTTCTATAGGGCTGGACTGGGCAAGCTTCCCCGTCCCCCTCAGGTGGGCTCCTGCTGTGCAGTCACTTCTGGCTTTACCGCCTGGCTTTCTGAAGTCCCTGAAGTATTTAGGAGGAGAAGGGGCTCTGGCTCCAGTGGCTTGGCTTTGTCCTGAGTCTGGGTCAGAGGGTGCACCATGGACATGTGGACATTAAGGTTATGGGCCTTCTCGAAGCGCTTCCCACACTGGTCGCAGGCAAACTCCAGCTCCGTCTCGGCTTTGTGTTTGGTCATGTGGTACTTGAGCGACGCTCGCTGCCTGCACTGGAAACCACAGATTTCACACCTGCAAGGCAAAGCAGGGGCTCAGCGCCGAGCTGCAGCCACAGCCTGCGCTCTCCGGCACGCTGAGCGAGCCCAGCAGAGGACCACGGCCTCGGCGCCGCGGGCTCCCGGCCTCCCCTACAACCACGCAGCGCCTCTCTCCTCCTCCTCCTCCTCCGCCCTGCAGCCCGTCGCTGAGCATCCACCGGCTGAACTCTGGAGGGCAACAGGAGCAGGAGGAGACGTGCTCAGCACGAGGAAGCGCTGGGGCACGCCTCGCAGATCGGCTTTTAAAGGGATTCGGCCAGAGCCCTGCCAGCCGCAGGCGGGGTTTGTACCGCAGAGCCACTCACAGCGACAGTGAGGGCCCAGCAGAACTTCACTGCCCCTTCTCCGCCTTTTCTCAGCTACGAGCGGAGCGTTGGTGTGCACTTACTGGAGGGGCTTTGCTCCCGAGTGCCGCATCTGGTGGACCGAGAGGTGTTTGCGTTGCTTAAAGGTCTGCCCGCATTCGTCACAGATGTAGTTCCGTACCTCTGCAACGGAAAAAGGGCGGGAGTCAGCGATCCTGCCCCTTTCTGAGCGCGTGAAACGCACACAGGCACCTGCCCACAGCGACTGGTGGGGGCTGCATTCCTCCCCCTGCCTCGCGGCCCCTGCAAGAGGCGAGGCAGACCCTCCCACACCCCGCAGGGAGCCCTGTCGCCTGCTGCGAGCGCAGCCCGCCGGGACCCACCTGTAGGGATGAGTTTCCCGCCGGGACCCACCTGTATGGATGAGTTTCCCGCCGGGACCCACCTGTATGGATGAGTTTCCCGCCGGGACCCACCTGTATGGATGAGTTTCACGTGACGCTGTAGGTACCGGTCGATCATGAACACCTTGTTGCAGCCGGGATGAGGGCAGGGCCTCTCCCGAACCTCCTCGTGGTGCTCTTTGATGTGTTTCTGCAGAGAAAGGACAGAGCTTCTAACCCCTGGGCTGCATTGTCCCCAGTGGAAAACACAGATCCCTTAAAAAACGAGACACCCGCCCCCCCCCCCCGATCTTGGCAGGCTCGTGCACCCCGTGAAAAACCAGAGCCTTGCACCCCGAGAGGGCAGCTGGGGCTCGCTCCAAGGGCTGCTGCCAAGCCAGACTTCCCGAGGGGGAGGAGCAGGCAGAGCCAGAGCAGCTCCTGATGCTTTTTTGGGAGCACAGAAAAAGGCCTGGGACTGCTCCGTTTAGCCGCTCGCCTCCTGCGGCGGAGCAGGGCCGCGAATTCAACCTGTCGGGGTTATTCTCCTCCCGTGGGGAACAGCTCTGCCACCCTCCAAGCGCCGGGTTTGGGACTCACCTTCATGCCATCTGCCCCTCTGTAGACAGCCGTGCAGCCCTGGTAAGGACACTTGTAAATGGTGGGCAGCTCCTCCCTGCAAAGCAGAGGCTGCCGTCAGCCCGCCGGCCGAGCGCGGGGGCGCTGCCCCGCCGCCCCCTGCCTCCTCCTTACCTTTCACATTTGATTTTTTTTTTCCAGCCTGGCTTAGGCCCCGGCTTCTTCCTTATTTTGGGCTCTTCGGCCTTCTTTGCTTCCTTGCTGTCGCTTTTCTTGCTAGAAACCCTCCAAGGAGGAAGAAGGACGGTGGTTGAACACCCCAGCTTCGATTTAATCCTCCCACCTCATCCCTCCCGCAGCGTTTCCCCCCGGGTCTGAGGGCTCAGCCTGGCGCGTGACCTGGCAAAGCAGGAGCGCACGGACGTCCCGCACGTGTGAGCTGAGCCGGAGCCCAGCTTCAACCCGCTGGGGGGCTCGGGGTGCTGGGGCAGCGCCGCAACCTCCGGGGAGGGCGACGTGGAGGGAACGGAGGCCACAAAGGACAGCGGGGGCGACCCCCAGCCCTCCCGCCCGCCCGCCCGCCCGGGGAGAGCTCTGCTCACCACGCAGCGAGCCCCTTACTTCTTTTCGGGGTAAGGCTCGAAGGAGTCATCGGAGGACGGCACGTTTCTCTTCTCGTTTTCGTCGTCGCTCAAGAAGTCCCTGAGAGAGAGAAGATGCCCTTTACCGCCGCAGCACCGGGCTGGCGCCTCAGCGCCAGCGTCTGCAGCAGCAGCGATGCGTGTCCGTCGTTCCCAGCGCATCCAGCTCCCCCACGGCACGGCAGCCCAGGCTCCACGCGTCCTCCTCCCCCGTAATCTCCCCGGGAAAGGACAGCACCGGTGAACACCGCAAACAGCGGGATCGGGTCCTTTTTAGGACTAGATCGCCGTGAGAGCAACGGGATCGCTGTCAGGGGAACAAAAAACGGCCGTTACTGAAACGAGCTGTTCGCTGCCGAGATGTCGCTACCGCTTTCTAGACTGGGAGAAACAATTTTGTAAAGCAAGGACGGCGTGTAATCGTCTGGCGCAGGTTCATGACGCTGCGGGTCCCTCCTACGTAGCAGCCACAGAGGTTTGGGGGTTTTCTTTTTCCTCCCTTTAGGTCCTCAGCCCTCCAAGGGGCAATTAATTCCGAAGCCAGGAAACGGGCAACAAACTGCTGTGGCCCTTTGAACAGATTTAGCTGGCACGCTGAAATAGGTCTGCACGGGGCCAGCTGGTGCTGCGGGCCCAGAACGCCGGGGCTCAGTTATCAGTCACTTACAAGCCTCGCTTTAAATACCTGCTGCAGGAGGGTTTAGCCAAATCTTTTGATTATAAAGACTGCTAAGCTGCAGTGTCCCTTCTTCCCCAGTTAATCGCTCTCCCCGTGAGCAAACGGGGCGCCTGCCCGCCCCCACCGCTCTCCTGGGGCTCCGCAGCGGGAGCAGCCGCCCAGGGGAACCGCTCCCAGGCGAGGGGCTGCAGCAGCGGCTCCACCACCCCCGCGGACCCAGGGAGCTCCCTCCCCACCCGGCACGGTTCCTCCCCCAGAGCGGGGTCGGGGAGAACGGACAAACCACCAGCGCCAGGGCCGAGCACACGCGCGTGCAAAGCCCGCCCCCGCCGCGGAGGCGGCGTGAGCTTCCCCGCGGCCGCTGCAGAGCCGCGGCTCGGCGCCTCCGACGCCGGTTCCGAGGGGCCTCGAGGGCCAGGTCGCTCGTGGAGAAAGAGCTCTCCCCGGCGGGTCATTTCACACTCGCAAAGACGACATTTAGGCTATTTTAAACCCACTCTTCTCTCACCCCTCAGAAAGGTCACTGAACTCGTCTTTTACCCGCTCATCCGACGTTGCAGACAGAACCTGCTTCCCACTCAACTGTCCTAGGGAATGAAGGAGAACACGGTGCGTTACAAGGAACAGCAGCGACAACAAACCAGCGGGCACAGCTCCCGCGAGGGAACCGACTGCCCCGGGCTCGGCTCCGCGGCAAGTTCACGGTGACTTAAACCAAACTCCGCATCTCGCGGGCTCGGGGACCGCTCTCCCTGCGCCCCAGGGACGGGAGAGCCTTTACCCTGCAGCTCCCGCCGGCATCTTTTGGTTTGCCCCGTGAGCGGAAAGGCTTGTCCCCAAGCGAGTCCCAGCTGCCCTTCCTCTTCCCAGCAGCGGGCGTCGGCTGTGGCTGCCAGAGCTAAACCCAGCCCGGCTTCTGGAACAACTCCGAATCGGTGTCAGTTCCTCACTTCTGGAAGCGGCGTTTGGGGCCGGGGGGGGTGTGTGTTTCAGCAGGAAACCCCCGTTAACTCGGCCCAGGGCTTGCCGCCGTACGGACGGGGGTTGGAGCGAGCGGGAAGAACCATCTGGCCAGCGGTGACCGCTCGGCAGGCGCGCGTCCCCCGGCACGAGCGAGGCAGCGGGGGCTGCCTGAGGGACGCCCGGGCCTCGGCCCCTCTGCCAGCAGCAGGAAAAGCACCCGGGGGCGCGGAGACCGGCTCTTTTTGTGCCACGCGGCCGGCTGACGCCCCGTGTTCGCCGCGCCCTCCAGCGAGGCGATTCTCTGGGCAACCTCCCCGAGGAGGGGGCCCAACCCCACCGCCGGGGCAGCTCTCCGGCTCTCCGCCCTCCCCCAGAGGCCCCGGGGGTCGGTCCGAAGGCGCGTCCCTCACCTGCGGCGCTGCTCAGCGGCGACACGGGCTGCGGCAGGGCTTTCTCCGCGCTGTCCGGCTGCGAGCGAGGCGACTCCCCGTCCTGCGGCGGCGCGTCCTCCGCGTTCGGCGGCACCGGTGGGGTCCCTTTGTTGGCGGGCTCCTGGCAAGGAGTCGTCCTTCCTGGAGCGTGCTGGGGTTTGGGAGCAGGAACGGCCTCGGCGTTGTCCGCCCCTGCCCCGTTGTCAGTCAAGCGCTGCGCCGGGCCCTTGTGCCACTCCCGTTTGACGGACAAGGCGGTGTCGACGAGCACCGTGCTACAGTCCGAGTCCGTGTCCATGACGTAGTCGTGCCCGTCCCCGCAGCCCCAGACGGCGCGGATGATGCCGCAGTACTCGGAGGAGAGGACGCTCTGCAGGCTGGGCACCGCCGGGCAGCTGCCGGCGTGGGCGTGCGTCCACGTCACCAGGCTGTGCAGGCACTGGGGGCTGGAGGTGATCAGGTCAACTGTCGGAGGGGAGAGGCAGCACGCCCACCGTCACTCCCCCGGGGCCGGCGAAGGGCACGGCCAGCCGCGGGGAGGGACAGGGAGGGACCCGCTCCCCAACCCGGGGAGGGCACAGGGCTGTGGATCCCCCCTCCCTGCTCCGCACTTCTGCGTCGGGAGGCGGGTGGGAGGCACGCCGGAGGCGCTGCACCCAGCCGGACTGGGGTGGGGGCAAGTCCCCTCGACTGCCACCATCGTGAATTTTGCAGCTCAAAGCGTATTTT
Source organism: Leptosomus discolor (assembly GCF_034619465.1). Classification (NCBI taxonomy): domain Eukaryota; kingdom Metazoa; phylum Chordata; class Aves; order Leptosomiformes; family Leptosomidae; genus Leptosomus; species Leptosomus discolor. The sequence continues at coordinate 60,633,802 of NC_141398.1, read as the reverse complement.
ACAGCTGAAGGCGTGTTTCTGGTTGCCCCCCCCCCCCAGCACCTGGGAGAGGCCTGGCACTGCCACCCAGACCCGCTCCGCATGGTTTTGGTGTCCCCCCGTGTGAGCGCGCGCCTCCAGCTCAGCTCGGGGAGGCTGGTGCCAGCGAGGGTCCTCCCGGAGAGCCCGAGGGAGGAGGGGGAACCATAACCAGCCAGACCAGGGCACAGTCCCTGCGCTGAGGGACGCAGGAGCCCCCCGGCCGGGTGGCCGCTCCTCAGCGCCCAAACACCCCGGCCCTTCACGGGCGGCACCGCGGAAAGAAAAGGAAAGCGGCTCCGGGAGCCGGCACTCACCCAGACAGGAGGCACCTCCTTCCGCGCCCGGCTGGGCCTGGGCCGCGCCGCTCCTGCAAAAGCCAGAACAGCACCGTGGGGTCTCGGGGTGGGGGGTTACGGGGGGACCCCACGCCAACGCAGGGCAATCTGCTCGCTCCCGGGGAGAAAGAAACGCGACGTACTTTCCTTTCGACTTCACGTGGCCCGTGGGAGACGCGTTCACCCTCTGGATGAAGGTCCTGAGGACGCTGCGGCATTTGTAGAACTGGGCATGGCATTTCTTGCAGACGAACTGGGGGAGCGCGGGGTCCTGCCGCACCGCCACGCCGACCAGCCGCTGGAAGTCGGTGAAGAAAACCTGATCGACGCGGCGCTGCTTCTCCGAGTTCTCCCCCATCACGGGCACCTTCCCGAAAGCATTGCGCAGGCTCCGGGAGGAGAACTTCCCGTGGCAGAGGCGGCAATACCCGGTGCTCAGGGCTCTGCCGATTCCTGCCAGAGAAGGGTCGAACACAGCCGCTGGGTGCCAGCCTGAAGGCACCGAGATGCTGGGAGACGTTCCCCACCCCTTCATCCAGGCCTCCTCTTCAGCACAAGCACAGAAAAGCCGGGCAGGGAGAGAGAGACCTTCCCCGTGACCCCCGCCTCAGCAGGTCGGGGCACTGCTCCACAACCAGCTGACCCAAAAAGTCAGCCTTTCTGGCCCAGTTGCCCCAACGGAGGAACTCGGGGGCTCGCCCACACGCGTTGGTGCTTTTCCCAACGCCGTCCCTCAGGTCACGTCGTTCTTCTCCCTCCCCAGCGTTTATCTCCAAAGCTTCTGCAGCCGGAGGTCGCGTCCCTCCGCCGCTGCGAGCCCCGCTCTCGCAGCCCCTTGGAGCCCCGCCGTTTCGCAGCCCCCCCTGACGGTGCCCTGCAGCGGGGCAGGGAGCCGAGGACGTGGAGCTCCCGAGCGGGGAGCGAGGCCGTCCTGGGGGAGCAGAGCACGGCTCCGTCCCTCCGCTGCGCCCTGTCAGCGCAGGGAAAACTCCCCGACGCAGCCTTTTCCCAGCCCTGATGTGACACGGCTGCGCTGGAAACATCTCCAGTCCGTCCGCCTGGGGACGGGGAGGGAGCAGTGTTCTGCCCGCAGCCCCCCCAACCTGCCTGCAGCCCCCCAACCTGCCCACAGCCCCCCAACCGCCGCCGAGACCCAGCAAATGGCCTTCGGAGCGATGCAGGGGTCCCGGGGAGCACCGGCGGGGACAGCCCGGGGAGGGGGCAGAGGTGGGGCAGGGCAGCACGCACGGCGGGCAGCATTTTGGAGGGGCGAAAGCCCCCCCGTGGGGGGCAGGAGGGAGGGTGTGTGCCCAGCCCCAGTGCCCCCCCACGAGGAGCGCAGGCCTTTCCCCTCGGCGGTTTGTCTTTCGACGCCCAACTTTGAACCGCGTGGAGGATCCACGTTATCTCCCGCCCCAGCCACACCGGCAGCAGGGAGGGGGGGGGTTCGGCTATCAGCCGCCTCCGAACCGGGGCCGGGCACCGGCAGAGCTCCCGAGGGCGGCGGGAAGGGGCAGCTCTCGCCCTCGTCGTGCTGCCCAAACCCCTCCTCACCTCGCTGCTTACCGGCACCGGGAGCCTCAGCTCTTTGGAGGTCAAGCTCTTCCACTCAAATTTGGGCCCCGGGTACGGAGGCACGGAGCCCCGGGACCGGCGGTCTGCCCCCCCGGTGAGCCCCTCCGTGACAGGACCCCACGCCCGCCCCCCGCAGCCTGTCCCGGGGGGCGGCCGAGCCCCGGGGAGCCGCGTCCGTGGGCTGCGGGCCACGCACGGCTCCCGGGGCAGGACCCGCCGCTGCTCCGCCCCGCCCCGGGAGAAGCGGCCCGGCCACGGGAACGGCCGACAGCGGCTCCGGGAAGCCGCTCCCGCCGTGCCCGAGGGCCGCCGGACCCCCACCCCCGGCCGGGCCGGCTGCGAGCCGCGACCCCGCTCCCCTCCCGCTCCCGGGGCTTCCCGGGACCGGCGCCTCCCCCGCGGGGCTGCGGCCCCGGCCCCACCGCCCGGTTCCCCGCCCCGCCCGGGCCTCACCTGCCTCCGGGGCCCCGCCGAGGGCGGCGGGCCGTGTCCAGGCGGCGGCCGCCGGGGCCCACCCCGCGGGAGGTTCGGGCCTCGCCGCCGCCGCCGCCGCCTCGTTCCCGCGGGCCACCGTCCCGGGACGCCGCCGGGATTCGGGGGCCGCCGCTCCGGGGCCGCCAGCGGCCGCCAGGAACCGGCCGCGCCGATCGCGCTTCATCGCCGCCGCCGCCGCCGCGGGCCCGGCCCGCCCCGGCCCGCCCCGCCCCGAGCAGCGCCCCCTGCCCGTCGGAGGACCCCGCCGCCGGGCCGGTCCCACCGCGTTCACTCCCCCAACCCCCCCCCCCCCCCGCCCGCCTTCGGCGCCGCGGCCCGATCGTACCGTTCCGGTCGGCGGCCGCCATGGCCGCGGCGGGCGGCGACGGGTCCGCTGGGCCCGGGGGGGCCGGGGCGGGCCGGGCCCTGCAGACCGCCATGAGGGCGGCGAGCGGTGCCCTGGAGATGGACAGCGCCGGGCGGCCGCGGGTGAGCAGCGGGGCGGGACTCCCGGGGCCTCCCCCCCCCCCCCCCCGCACCCCCGGGCATCACCCCGCACCCCCGTGGCCTCCGCCGCCCCAGGCCCGGCCTCCCCCCTTGGGTGCCGGGGGGCACCGGGAGGGCCGGGGCCCACCGAGGCCCTGCGGTGTGTACGTGTGTCCCCTTCTTTCCCCGGGGCAGCCGGCGGGGTCTGCGGGTCCCCGGGCCGCCTCACCGGGAGCCGCGACACCCCCGGGGAAGGGCCCCCCGGCAGGGCCTGGCGGGTGGTGGGGGGGGGGTCTCCCCGGGGCTGCGGGGCTGCGGCTGCCCGGGGGTCCCCGCGGCTCAGCCCCCCCCGTGTCCGCCCCCCCCCGGCAGGAGGCCTACGTGGAGTACCTGAGGAGCATCGCCTTCATCGCCCAGGCCCTGCAGGAGGAGGCGGCAGGTACGGCAGGACCCCCGGCTGTGCCCTTGGCAGCCCCCCGGCCCCCCACGCCCTCTCCCCGCTCCCCTGCCGCCACGCTTGCTCCACAAACGAACCGGGGCTGGCGTCAGCCCTGTCCCCCCACCGGTGACCCCAACACCCTCTCCCCCCCCGTTCAGACGGGAGCGAGGGGGTCCCCCCCGACACCCCGAAGATGCTGAAGCTGGCGGAGCAGTGCCTGGAGAGAGTCAAGTCCATCGCAGCGGCGCTGGGTGAGCGAGGGGCGGCGGGGTCCCCGCTTTGGGGAGCTGAGCCCCCACCCAGGGGCCAGCCTGGTGGCGGGGTGGGGGGAGTGGCCCACAACTGACCTGTCCTTCCCTCCCCAGGGAAAACCCAGGCCAAACCAGCTGCGCAGGAGCGGGGCGGGGGTCCTGCTCCCCTCCCCAGGCACCGCCGGGTCTTCTCGGACGAGGGGGGGAAGCTCTCTCCCTTCCTGCCGCCGGAGATCTTCCAGAAGCTGCAGATCACCGAGGCGCAGAGCGCGCGGAGGTACGTGGGCTCGGATGTGGGGGGCTCTGCGCATCCCGGGCGGGGGTCACGGCACGGAAGGGGGCCCAGGGTCACGTCGCTGCGCCCGGCGGTGGGTGCTGAGGGCTGGTTCCTGGCAGGGAGCTGACGCCGCTGGAGGAAGCGTCTCTGCAGAACCAGAAGCTGAAGGCTGCCTACGAGGCGCGGGTGGCGCGGCTGAACCCCAGCCAGGCCCTGCAGAAGACGTCCCTGGCAAGTGGGGAGACCCCCGCCCCCCGGTGAACGGGAGGCTGAGGAGGGAGGGCTGCTGCCGGCGGGTTGGGAGGGGAGAGGGTCCCTGCGGTGCCTGGGGGACCCCCTGCTCCACGCTGGTGGCCGTGGGCTTTGGGCAGGCGCCCCCAACACCCCGCTTGCTTCACAGACGCTGTCCCTGCAGCGGCAGATGATGGAGAACCTGGTGATCGCCAAGGCCCGGGAGGAGACCGTATCCTTCCCGGTGGGGGAGAGCTCTGAGTGCCGGCCCCGTGGCCGTACCGGGCTCCGGCAGAGCCCCCCGCGCCTGTGCCCTGTCCCTGCAGGCTTTTGGGGTCCCAGTCCTGTCCTGCTACCGGCTGATGGAGGGGATGGAGGCGGGAGAAGGGCTGATGCCGGCGTGCGGGGCTGTGGGTTGTGCCGGGGCGGTGGGTGGGTGAGCGGTGGTCGGGGGGGGCTCTGGAGCCTTAACTCTGCCGTGGCCCCAGCTGCAGCGGAAAATGGAGGAGCGGCGGCTGCGGCTGCAGGAGGCTGCCAACAGGTGAGCGGGGGTGTCGCAGCGGGGACCCCGCGGGGGGTCACCCTGGCGCGTGCCCTCACCCGGGACCGTTGCACCCCCAGGAGATTCTCCGGCAGCGTGGCGCTCACCCCCGAGGAGCAGGAGCAGCGAGCCCTCTACGCCGCCATCCTCGAGTACGAGCAGGACCACGTGAGTACCCGCCGGAGGCCGCTGCGGTGGGGGCGCAGGGTCGTGCTGTGCGCGCAGGATGCGTGCTGTCCCTGGGGCAAGAGGCCGTGACGCCCCTGGGTGCTGCTGGGGCAGGGTGCTGGGCTGTTCCTCGGCACCGTGGGGGCAGGATGCTGAGCTGGGGGGGGCAGGACGCCGTGCTGGGGGGGGCAGGACGCCGTCCCGTGGGGCAGGACGCCATACCGTGGGGGCAGGATGCCATGTTGTGGGGCTGGGTGTCGTACCGTGGGGCTGGGTGCCGTACCGTGGCGCTGGGTGCCGTATCGTGGGGCTGGGTGCTGTACTGTGGGGCTGGATGCTGTACTGCGGGGCTGGGTGCCGTACTGTGGGGCTGGGTGCCATCCCGTGGGGCTGGGTGCCGTCCCGTGGGGCTGGGTGCCGTCCCGTGGGGCTGGGTGCCGTACTGTGGGGCAGGACGCTGTACCGTGGGGCTGGGTGCCGTCCCGTGGGGCTGGGTGCCGTACCGTCCCCACTAACCGGCACGGCCGCTCCCCAGGACTGGCCGAGGCAGTGGAAGGCCAGGCTGAAGCGGAGCCCGGCGGACCTCTCCCTGGTGTCGGGGCTCTTCTCCTGCCTCCTCAGGTAGCACCGGGGTGGGGACGGGCCCAGCTCGGAGCGAGGGGGCCGCGGCTGCTTGCGGGTGCCCCCTGCCCGCCCCTCTCCCCCCCTGCCCCACCCCCTGCCTTGGCTTCCAGCTTCCCCGAGCACCCCATCGCCCAGCTCCTGCGGCAGCTGCAGTGCGCGGTGTACGCCCGCCTCTACCCAGCCGTCAGCCAGGGCACCGCCGACGCCGCCTCCGCCTCCCCCACCCTCCTCTCGCTGGATGTCGGGGGCTCGTTGCCCGCTGAACCGGGGGGCCGCCGGCTCCGAGCCTCCCGCAGCCTCCACTGCATGTTCTCGGTGCCCGAGCACGGCCCCGCCGGGCTGCGGCACAGCCTTTCCAGCACGCCCCTCGCTGACGCCAGCCCCGGCACACCGAGGGCGGAGGGTGGCTGGCCAGGGTCTGCGGAAGCCCCCCAGACCCCCCGGGAGAGCTCCTTCGAGGACCTGGAGCGGTTCCTGGCGTCCCCGGAGAGCTGGGCCCCCGCGGAGCCCCCGGCCAGCCCCGGGCAGGAGGCGGCTCTGCCGGAGCAGCTGAAGGGCATCGTGCGGGACATCCACAACGCCATCGGTGAGGGACGGCCGCCGGGGTCGGGGAGGCTGTGGAGGGCCGGGCAGGGGCTCTCCCCAACCGTGGGCTCCCTGGGCGAGGTGGGGAGGGGGCCCTGCGCCTCGTTGCTTTAGCCAGGTCGGACTCGGGGCGGGGAGGACGAGGGGGGTCTCACGGGCGCCCGCCGAGCGCGCTGCGTAACTCGTCCCTTCCCAGACAGGCTGCTGTCCCTGACGCTGCTGGCCTTCGAGGGGCTCAACACGGCCGCCGGCAAGGACCAGTGCCTGGCCTGCCTGGAGGAGGCCTTCTTCCCCCCGCTCTGGGCCCCGCTGCTGGCCCTCTACAGGTACCGGGCTCACCGCAGCCCCCCCAGCCCCCTCCCCAGCAGCCCCTCACCCTCTCTGCCCGCAGGAGCGTGCACCGGCCCCGCGAGGCGGCCCTGGCCCGGAGCATGGAGCGTCACCGGCACGCCGGCCCCGCCGACATGGGGCTGTCCTCCCGGCTCTTCCCCCCGGCCCCCGGCTGCCCCGCGTACGGTTCGGCCGTCGAGGACCTGCGCCTCATCCCGCTGGAGACCTGTCCCCGCAGGAAGCTGGAGTGCATCGGTGCGGGGCCGGCGAGGGGGTCCGGGGGGCTGGCAGGGTGGCAGGGGGGGGGTCTAAGGGGGCGGCGGGGTGACCCTCAGCTCTGTGCCGTAGTGCGAGCCCTGCGCGGCATCTGCGAGTGCGCCGAGGAGTACTGCGGCGCCCGGGACGGCCGGACCCCCGCCTCTGCCGCCATGTGAGTACACGGCACGGGGAGGGGGGAGCGGGGGGGAGGGACGGGGACGGCCAGCCCCACGGCCAGGGGGCAGATGCGGGGCTGGGGGGTTCCCCGGGGGGATGGCGGGGCTGGCAGTCGCCGTTGCCGGCGCGGCTGACGGTTCCCGTTGGCGGCAGCGGGGCGGACGACCTGCTGCCCATCCTGTCCTACGTGGTGCTGCAGACGGGGCTGCCCCAGCTGCTCTCCGAGTGCGCCGCCCTGGAGGAGTTCATCCACGAGGGGTAGGCACCTGGCGCGGCGCCGGCACACCGGGGCTGGGGACACCGCCCCCCCGCCCCTTCCCGGGCCAGGGCTGCTGGGGGGGCTGGAGGCGTGGGGAGGGGAGTTGGGTGGGAGCTGCGGCTCCTGGGGGCGCAGGGTGGCTGGGGTGGTGGTGTCCCAGCGGGGGTGGTGTCCTGGCCGAGATGGTGTGGTGGCTGTGGTAGTGTCCTGGCCACAGTGGTGGCTGTGGCAGTGTCCCAGCTGTGGTGGCACGGTGGCCGTGGCAGTGTCCTGGCCGTGGTGGTGGCTGTGACAGCGTCCTGGCCATGATGGTGTGGGGGCCATGGCAGCGTCCTGGCTGTGGCAGTGGCTGTGGCAGTGTCCCGGCTGTGGCAGTGTCCCGGCTGTGATGGCATGGAGGCCGTGGCAGTGTCCTGGCCATGACGGCATGGTGGCTGTGGCAGTGTCCTGGCTGTGACAGTGTCCTGGCTGTGATGGCACGGTGGCTGCAGCAGTGTCCTGGCCATCACGTTTCAGTGGCTGTCATGGTGTCCCAGCTGTAACGTCATGGTGGCCATGGTGGTGTCCTGGCCATGATGGTGTGGTGGCCGTGGCAGTGCCCTGGCCACAATGGTGGCCATGGCGGTGTCCTGGCCATGATGTCTCAGTGGCTGTGTCAGTGTCACGGCCTTGACAGCGTCCCGGCTGTGACGGTGTGGTGGCTGTGACAGTGTCCCAGCTGTGGTGGCGTAGTGGCTGTGGCAGCGTCCTGGCTGTGGCAGTGTCCTGGCTGTGATGGCACGGTGGCCGCAACAGTGTCCTGACCATCCTGTTTCAGTGGCTGTCATGGTGTCCCAGCTGTAACATCGTGGTGGCCGTGGTGGTGTCCTGGCCATGACATCCCAGTGGCCGTGGCAGTGTCGTGGCTGTGGCAGTGTCATGGCTGTGGCAGCGTCCCGGCTGTGACGGTGTGGTGGCTGTGACAGTGTCCTGTCCATGACGTTGCAGTGGCCGTGACTGTGCTCTGGCCCTGATGGCGTCCTGGCTGTGGCGCTGTCCCAGCCGTGGCACCGTCCCGGCCGTGGCACCGCGGTGGCCGTGGCGGTGACGGCGGTGTCGGTGTGCGGCGCAGGTACCTGATCGGGGAGGAGGGGTACTGCCTGACGTCCCTGCAGAGCGCCCTGGCCTACCTGCAGTCCCTGCACTGAGGAGGCGCCACCGCCGGACCCTCTCCCCGCCGCCCGCGGGCAGGTGCTGCCCCCCCCCCCCCCCCAAAAAAACCGGGACCCGCCGCTGCTCCCCCGCGCCCTCCAGGGGGCGCTGTGACCGCTCGCTTCGCTCCGCCCATAAGGGGGCGTGCCCTTGGCGGGGCACCGCCCCCTCCCTGGGCGTGGCGCGGGAAGCGGAAGCGGAGCCCGGGCGGAGCGGGGGGTCGGGAGGAACCGGGGCGGGAGGTGGGGGGGGAGGGGGGGGGGACCGGAACGGACCGGGGCGGGGCGGGGGGGCGGGGGCTGAGGCCGCTGCGCCCGCAGGATGTGCGCGGGCTCGGCGCCGCGGCGGGAGTACGGGCAGGAGTACCGGCAGGAGTACCGGCAGGAGTACCGGCGCTGCCTGGAGCGGGAGTTCCGCCGAGGCCGCGCCGGTCCCTGCTCCGACCCTTCGTTCGGGGAGCGGCTGCGGCAGCGGTTGCGGCGGGAGCCGGCGGTGCTGGGGTCCCTGCAGGAGGACGCCCCCGCCGTGCTGGCCCGAGGCCTGCGGGGCCGCCCCGACGCCGGGCTGGCGCTGCGGGGCCTGGCCGAAGCTTTCCGGCTGCTGGAGCTGGCGGCCGCCAACCTCTACCTCTTCCCCTGGCGCCGGGAGTTCGGTACCGTCCAGGTGAGGCCCCACCGCCCTGCCCGCACCGGGGAGGGGGGACACATGCTGGGGCCGCAGGGGGTCTCCAGCCGTGCCCGCCGTTCTCGTTGCAGACCTTCTCCGGTGCCTACGTGCACTCGCTGCGCCCGGCGCTCCTCGAAGCCGACCTGCTGCGGAGCTTCGGCCGGCTGGGCTACGAACGGCACGACGAGCACCGCCTGGCCCTCTCCCGGCAGCTCCCCGCGGCCGAGCTGGCGGCCGCCGCCTGCGGCTTCTTCGCCTGCCGGCTGGAGTGCGAGATCCTGGCCGAGGTGGCGTCGAGGCTGCGGCCGCACCGGCCGAGCGGCGAGGACCTGCTGGAGGCGCGGCGGCTGGCCGGGGACGCGGAGGCCTGCATGGAGATGCTGCAGCGGCGGCGGCCGCCGGGGACGTGGTGCGAGGCGGCTGCCGACGACGTGGATCTCTACCGGGAGACGCCGGCGGGTTTTGAGGATGCCGCGGGAGAGGACGCAGCCCCCCCAGCGCTGTGGAGGGACCCCGGCAGCCTGCGGGGCTGGGACGGCCGCGGAGATGGCGAGCGTGGGCAGGAGCCGGTGCCCTCCACGGGCAACCCCGACCCGGACCCCTCCTCCTCTCGCCTCTTCCCGGAGCAGGAGCTCGGCAGCCTGCTCTCCGCCCAGGCCCCGGGGAGCAGAAGCCCCCAGTTGCTGGGGGACCCCCAGGATTCGTCCCCCGCCGCCGCCCCCCAGGAAGCCCCCGAGCTGCCCTGCTACCAGCTGCACTCCTGCCTGCGCCGGGGCGCGCTGCCCTCCTACTGCTGCACCACCTGCCAGCAGCTCCACGCCGGCGCTTGCGCCGCCGGCCGGGCCTGCCGCAGCCGCCACCGCGGGCAGGAGCTGCGCGGCGAGAGGCAGCAGCGGCTCTGGCTGCAGCGGACGGAGGTGGACATGCTGCTGGCCGACGGCTCCGGCCCCTGGTCCTAGCACCCTGGGAAGGGGATGGGGACGGTCACCCAAGGGTGACACTGAGCTCGCCCCGCCAGGAGGCAGCTGTGCTGGTGCCGTGCCCTGCTTCACACCCCACCACCCCCCCCCCCCGGGGCGGCAGGAGCCTGCGCCAGCCCCGGCGCTCCCGCTGTAATCGGCTCGGTGCACCTCAGTAAAGCGCGGCTGCCTCGCAGCGTGGTGGTCTCCTCCTGCCCTGCTGGGGGTGGGGGGCGAGGGGAGCAGCGTGCCCGCGGTGCCGTCTGATGCCACGTCGCCCTCCCGGGATTTGGCTTCCCTTAAGGGCGTTGTAGGGAGACAGAGCCCAGGGGTGTCCTTGTCCCTGGGGCTGGAGCAGGGCCGCGGCTTCTCCCAGCCCCCCGCGAGCCGAGGGACGAGGCGATTCACTCCCCACCACCGCCGCTGCTGGCAGGTGTTTTTATTGACAGCAAAGTCGGGGTCACCCCACACCACCCCTGCGGGATGGGTCTGGCCCCACCAGCCCCCCCGGCCTCTCCCTGGGGGTCCCATCTGGCGTCTGTCCTGCCCCTGGCGCTGCCGTTCACCCAGCCTGGAGCCTGCCCAGCTCTGGGGCAGGAGAAGCGTACGGGGTGGGACGCAGCGCTCCCCCCGCCACAGCCAGACCCTCCCTGCGCTGCTGCGGGGAGGGGAATTGAATCTGGGAGCTGCCCCGGGAAGGGATGGAGTCCCCCCGCCCCAAGGAAAAACCATGCCGGCCGGCACGTGCCCGGCGCTCAGGGTTTGGCGCGCTTGGCCTGGCTCTCCGTCCCCACGGCGCCGGCGGCCGCTCGCTTGTTGCGGTGGTGGGGGAAGGTGGGCATCAGCTCCGGCTCGCAGGCTGCGGGGCAGAGCCGGGGGGGGGGTCAGCGGGGTGCAGAGCCCCCCCCCAGCCCTGCTCCCCCCCTGGGGGAGGGTTTACTCACGCAGGGGCTTCTCCTTGAAGTAGGAGCTCTCCAGGCAGTCTTTGGCCGTCGCCCTGCGGGGACGAGGGGACGTGGCAGGCGCCACCATCCCCGCCCCCGCAGAGGGGCTGGCCTGCCCCCAGCTGCGGGGAGAGGGCGGCAGCCCCGTCTGGGGGCAGGTTTCCTCCTCCCCCCCCCCCTCCCCGGTCCTGCTCAGGCGGAGCTGCCGGCGGCTCTTACCGCTTCTTGGGATCGTACATGAAGAGGAAGTTGAGGAGCCGCAGCCCGGCCTCCGACAGCCAGGGGAACTTGTGCTTGAGGTTGTTGTAGGGCTGCTTCCGCAGGGTGTACTGCCCCACCAGGGGCAGCTTGGAGAAACCCTGAGGGGGGCCGGAGGGTGAGGTGGGGGCAGGGCAGGGCAGGGCAGGGCAGGGCAGGCAGGAGGCGCTGGGGACCCCGCTCTCACTGGCCAGATGTTTTCGTTGGGCGTCCCCAGGAGCTGGACGATGAGGTCGATCTGGTGGATCTCCGAGGTGCCCGGCAGCAGCGGCTTGTGGGCCAGCAGCTCGGCCAGGATGCAGCCCACGGCCCTGCGGAGCGAGGACGCGCAAGAGAAGCCCCTCTGTTGACAGCCCCCTCCCCCGGGGCCAGCCCCAGCCCCTTCCCCCCCCCTCCCCAGCCCCTTACCACATGTCGATGCTGGTGGTCTGGGTCGTCATTCCCAGCAGCAGCTCGGGCGCTCGGTACCTGGCGTGGGGGGGGACAGCGGCGTCGCCAAGGGGGACAGCGGCGGGGACTCGCCCGCCTCCCCCCAGCGCGGCCCCCGCCGCTCACCAGAGCGTGACGACTTTGGGGGTCATGGGCTTCGGCGGCATCCCGTAGGTGCGGGCCAGTCCGAAATCGGCTGCGGGAGGGGAGACGCCAGGTGAGGAGACGGGAAAAGCCCTCGCTCCCCCCGCGGCACGGAGCCGGGGGAGCCGAATTGGCCGAGGGGCCGGGCAGCTGCCGGGGGCTCACCGATCTTCACGCAGCCCTTGTCGGTCATGAGCAGGTTGGACACCTTGAGATCCCTGCGGGGAGCAGCGAGCGGCCGGTCAGGGCCGGCCCTCCCGCCCCTGCGCTCCCCCAGAGCCCCCCCCCCCCCCCCGAATCTCTTCACTTGCTCGGGGCCTCCCTGCCCCACCAGTGCTCCCACACGGAGCCACCGGTTCGCACCAGAGCCACTCCCCGCGGCGCCGCCGCTCGCTCCCAGGACGCGGGAGGCTCAGCCCCCGGCTCCCACCGCCTCCGTCCCGCTGCCCCCACCTGTGGATGATGTAGTTCTCGTGAAGGTACTGCAGCCCCTTGAGGACTTGCAGGACGATGCACTTCACCTGGGGACAGAGGACAGGAGCAGCCACCTCTGCGAGAGCAGCACCGGCCAGGCAAAGCCCCGGAGGGGACACCCAGCCGGGCGCCCTGCGCTCCGCCCCGTCCCTCACTCCTCCGTGCCCTCGGCCAGGGGTTACACCTTCTCCCAGCTCTATCTGGGAAGCCCTTGGAGCGTCCTGTGAGAGCCAGCTAAGCCCAGGCTCTCCCCACGGCCCTGGAATCCCGCCTCACCCGGAGCTCCCCAGCCCCTCTGAAGGTCCACGGAGTCCACACCGGCGGCCGGTGTGTTTTGGCCAGAGCGGCTGCACCCTCTCTGGGGTGAGGGACCTAAAGCCTGGCCCGAGTTTTACCTGAGCTTCTGAAAAAGGGGTCTGCATGTTCTCAAGAAGGCTGGCCAGGTCCTGCTCGCAGTAGCCCATCACCAGGAAAATGCTGTGGTGGACAAGACACGCTCAGGAGCCTCCCCCCAGGGTGTCGCAGGGGACCGAGAAGGGTCTGAGAGGGCAGGTGGGGGGGAGGATGGAGGGCGGGGGGGACACTCTCACCTCTCCAGATGGTTCCCTACCACCACCTCCTTCAGCTCCACGATGTTGGGGTGCCGGAGCTGCAGGAGCAGGGTGATCTCCCGCAGGCTGCTGATGGGCATCCCTGCGGCGAGCAACGGCCGCGCTGCACGACTGCCTCGAGCAGGAGCCGCCCCCCCGCAGCTCCCCCCCGCCTCCTCCGTTACCGTCTTTCTCGTTGTCCATCCGCACCTTCTTCAAGGCCACGGTCTCATCCGTCAGGGTGTCCCGGGCCCGGTCTGGGGGAACAGCCCAGCCCCCACGCGCTGGTTTTGCGGGAACCCCTGCGCTGAGGAGCCTCCCCACCACGGCACCCCCCCCAGCCCAACGAGCTCCCCCGCTGCCGGGATGGGGGGCAGACGGGCTGCAGCCCGCCCCCCGCCCCAGGAACCGGCTCTGCCCCAGGCCCCGAGGGAGCAGCCGGTGCCGCACTCACACACGATGCCGTAGGTGCCCTCGCCGATGCGGTTCAGCTTCTCAAACTCCTTCACGCTCCGGCATCTCCCCAGCTGGAACCAGAGAGCCAGGTCACAGCCGAGCCCTTTGGATAACCTTCCACTGGTTATCATCAGGTCTGAATTTTGAATAGATAATTGCTTTTTGTTGATGACTAATTGCTTTTAATGAACATCTTGATTGCTTTAATGAATAACTAACGTTTTGTATTCATTTCCTGATTCAGTTCATTTACACGACGGTAAAAACTACCCAAAACCTCACTGAGGCTCAGAGACAGCAGACGCCTCGTGAAAATGGCCCAAGCCAGAGCTGCTGCGGGTGTGAAACTGTGCAGAACAGAACAGGGAGGCAGGAGACAGGTACGAGGGGTGAAATTGGACATTCTCAGCCAGTTCTCTTATCTTGTGGGATGAAACCACAGAAACTAAGGAATGTTAAGGTGAAGACCCTCACATCCTCCCCATCCTGATTTGTATATCAGAGATTTTGATCAGTAAAATAACCAATGGTTATATTAGTATAGGAATATTAATAAAGCCATATAATAGTGTGGACCAGTCATTGTAAATGTCAACATTAATACCAGGCACAACACGCACGCTTATGTTAAAATACGTTAAAGATCATGACTTTGCACAAAAAGGACATAAAAGTGTTGACTTTTAATGTAACTCGGAGGCACATCAGGAGGAGCCACCCCCTGGGCCTCCCCGCGCTGCAGTACAGAACTGCCGGCTTCTCTGCCGCCGTGTGGGTAAGTCCGTCGCGATGGCGACCCCCCCGCCAGCACCCCTTGACCCACGGCCCCCGCGGCAGCCTGACGCCTCCAGCTACCCCCCTCCCTCGCAGCGGGCCGACCGCGGTGCTGCGCTGGTGCTCGCGGAGCAAAGCAGCGTTTTCGGAAAGGCGGCGGGCACCCCCTTTGGCTCCCCCTGCCCCCCCCCCCCCCCCCCCCCCCCCCCCGGCACGCCGCCCCCATCCCCGCTCCCCGGGGAGCCCCCCTAACCCCCCGCACAAGCCGCTCCCAGCCGGCCCGCAGGCACCGCACGCTGCCCAGCTCCCTCCCCGCTCCCAGCAAGGCGGGAGCCTGCGTGGCCGCCGGCCCAGGGCGGCCGCCCGCTCTCAGCGGGCCCCAGGCCCACCCACCACCGGCAGGGCCCCGAGGGCTCGGGGACCCTCTTTCGCCCCCGGAACGCCTCCGGAAGCGCAGGGACGTGGCTGCGCTCGCCCCCGCGGCCCCGGCCCCTCACCCGGTCGGCCGCCGGCACCTCGAAGAACCCTTCGCCCCGCAACCGCCGCAGCCGCAGCGGCTCCAGCTCCCCATCGGCAGAGCCGCCCTCCGCCATGACAGCCCCGCGCATGCGCCGCACGCCTCCCACACATGCGCGGTGCCGCCCGCCCGCTGCGGAACAGCCCCCCCGACGCGTGCGCCGGGCGGCCCTCACGGCCTGCCACGCATGCGCCGTACCACCCCGGCAACGGTTGCTAAGCACGGCTTGGGGGCCTTGGCCCTGTATGGCCCCGCCCCACTGTAGCTCCGCCCCCACCGTGCTCCACTCTCCTTGTGGCCCCGCCCCCCTCGCGCCCTCCCCACCCACGTGAGCTCCCCGCCGGGCGGCGCTCTGGCGGGAGTCGGTGCGCGCGCATCCCGGAAGCGGTGGCAGAAGCCGGAAGCGGCGGCGGGTAGAACCCGGAAGCGGCGGCGGAGCAGGATGGACGGTAAGGGTGGGCGGACGGTAAAGGGGGTTCTACCGTGCCGGGTTTTGGGAGGGGGGCTGGAGCTTGTCCTGATGGGTGGGGGCTCGGGGCCTGGGGCCTGGGGCCTGGGGCCGGGGCCGGGACCGGGACCGGGACCGGGACCGGAGCCTAGCCCCGGCCCCGGCCTCCGGTCCCGGCCCCAGTGCTCTATGCTGAGGCTGCGCTCTCTTTCCTTTCTAGACACGCTCTTCCAGCTGAAGGTAAGAGCAGCGGCAGACCCTCCGCCTCCTCTCCGTCACGTATCTCCGGTCCCGGTACACCGGCGTCCATCCCTCCGGGACGGCCCTGGGGACCGTCGGGGCTTCTCCTGATGTGGCCTTGGCCTAGAGAGATCCGCGCGGGGGCTGCCGCGGGAGCCCCGCCGCTGCCGGCGGCTGCGGGAAGAGGGAGCCCTTTAGCCGGGTTTGTCATCCGGGGCCCGCCGTTCCCGGTGTTTCCCTTCTCGGAAGCGGGGAAAATGTGACTTTCCCGGTTTTTACCGGTGTGCTCTGGCAGCCTCGGGGTGGGGGGGGGGCGTCTCCCTCCGCGGCCAGAGGCTGGGGGCAGCCGGGGCTCCGCTGCCTGGTTCTACGCCGCCGTATCCCGCCGTTGACCCGTGGTTTTCCCCGCAGTTCACAGCGAAGCAGCTGGAAAAACTCGCTAAAAAAGCCGAGAAGGACTCCAAGGCCGAGCAAGCCAAAGTCAAAAAGGTGGGTGGGTGCTGGGCCTGGGCAGGGGGCTGCTGGCCCGCGGCACGGCGCCTGGCGGCTGTGGGTCCTGCCGTGTTCCACGGGGGGGGGAAAGAAGGGGGCAGGTTCCCCCTGTGGGGAGGGGGAAAGAAGGGGGCAGGTTCCCCCTGTGGGGAGGGGGAAAGAAGGGGGCAGGTTCCCCCTGTGGGGAGGGGGAAAGAAGGGGGCAGGTTCCCCCTGTGGGGAGGGGGAAAGAAGGGGGCAGGTTCCCGCTGTGGGGAGGGGGAAAGAAGGGGGCAGGTTCCCCCTGTGGGGAGGGGGAAAGAAGGGGGCAGGTTCCCCCTGTGAGAAGGGGGAAAGAAGGGGGCAGGTTCCCGCTGTGGGGAGGGGGAAAGAAGGGGGCAGGTTCCCGCTGTGGGGAGGGGGAAAGAAGGGGGCAGGTTCCCCCTGTGGGGAGGGGGAAAGAAGGGGGCAGGTTCCCCCTGTGGGGAGGGGGAAAGAAGGGGGCAGGTTCCCCCTGTGGGGAGGGGGAAAGAAGGGGGCAGGTTCCTCCAGGTGCTTTGAGCCCCTCAGCTCTGGCACCCGCCGGGCAGATGCGCCGCGGTGCCAAGAGGGGCCCAATCCCCATCCGAGGGTGCGCTCGGCGCTCCGGGGAGCCGCGGGAGAGCCGCTCCCCGGTGGGACGGGCCGGGGCGGAGCGCGCTGCCCTCTCCCCCGGCGGTGCCTTCCCCGCCCCAGCGGCCGCCCCTCGCCCTCGCAGGCCCTGCAGCAGAAGAACGTGGAGTGCGCCCGCGTCTACGCCGAGAACGCCATCCGCAAGAAGAACGAGGGGCTCAACTGGCTCCGCATGGCCTCCCGGGTGGACGCCGTGGCCTCCAAGGTCCAGACCGCCGTGACCATGAAGGGGGTAAGAGCCTTCGAGGCGGGTCCGTGCCCCGCGAGGAGCCATCCTTGGTTCTTCCCCTCTCACCGCCTCGAAACGCCTCCGGCTTCCCTGTCCCCGCCGCGGCTCAGACCCTCTCGGTGGGGTTCAGCCTGTCTGGGATGACCTCAGGATGGGGCGGGGGCTGGGGTTAAATCCTTGGGTTAAGGTGAACTCCTCGTGCCCGGAGCCTCTCGCCTCGTGGCGTGTGCGAGGGCGGTGGGACCGTCCTGCCGGGAGCAGGGGCTGCACGTGGCTGGAGACCCCCGCAGCCGGGCAGAGCCTGTCCCGCCTCGGAGCGCCGCTGTCAGCAGCCTGGTTTCTCCCTCGCTGGCTTGGCTTTCTCCCTCGGCAGTGACGTCCCTTGATTTTGGGCGAGCACCCCCGAAGCAAATGTCATCTTGCAGGTGACGAAAAACATGGCCCAGGTGACCAAGGCCTTGGACAAGGCGCTGAGCTCCATGGACCTGCAGAAGGTGTCGGCGGTGATGGATAAATTCGAGCAGCAGGTTCAGAATCTGGATGTTCACACGTCGGTGAGTGCCGGCGGCCTCCGAGGGCTCCGGGAGGGCTGGGAGCTGCTGGATTTCCGAGGATGGGCTTGTCCCTGGGAGCCGGAACGCGCTGCCTCTCGGCAGTCCCAGCCGTAACGGGGGGTTTCCGCAGCCGGGCTCTCTTCCCCTCGGGCACTCCGGTGTGGGAAACCCCCCCCGAGCTGGCGGCAGTGTTGGAGAGCTGCGAGAGGCGGCGGCAGGGAAGACCCGTCCCCTGGTGGAGGAGGAGTTTGCCCTGCGGGGGGAGGAAGAGGGAGGGTGGCCGTCCCCGCGTCGTGGCGCGCAGAGGGGGTCTGCGGCCGAACCGGTGCTCCTCCGGTGTCGCCCTGCCGTGGGGCTGCGCTGGCTGAAGGGGCCGGTGGCCCCGTGGGATCTGTGGGGGAGGAAGCCGGTGGGGCAGGGTGCCAGGGCCGTCTCCGCCCGCAGGTCATGGAGGACTCCATGAGCTCCGCCACCACGCTGACCACGCCGCAGGAGCAGGTAGACAGCCTCATCGTCCAGATCGCCGAGGAGAACGGCCTGGAGATCATGGACCAGCTCAGCCAGCTCCCCGAGGGGGCTGCGGCCGTGGGCGAGAGCTCGCTCCGCACCCAGGAGGACCAGCTGTCGCGGAGGTTGGTTCTCCCCCAGCTCCTTCGCCTGGGGTCGAGGCGGCTCGAATCCTGCCCAGGGATCCCTCACCAGCACGGAGGGAAGGATGGAGCCCACCACGGCGGGCTGAGGGGCTGCTGGGCCTCCTCTCTCAGTCCCCACGGGTGGGCGTGGTGGCTTGTGGGGGTCGGTGGGTGGCTTGTGGCACTCAGCAGCGAGCTCTCCTCGACGAGGTGCGGAGCGGCCTCCCCCGGCTCTGCGCTGGCCCGCTCCGGTAACGCTTGGCGCCGACCTTCAAACAGCTCCGGGAACAGGTGGTTTCCCTGGAACTGCCCCAGGAGGAGCTGATCAGCTTCCTCTTTCCCCATCTGGGGACAGTCCCCAGGCGGTGGTGGGCTGCCCTGGGAGCCGGGGACGGCTCTGGGAGAGGCACCAGGCAGGCGGGAGTGGCGAGGCGCCCAGACGAGGAGCCGGGACCCCCTTCTCCGCGTTTGCTCCCCGTTAACCCCAGGCGGCCGCGGCCCCGTGCTCCAGGGCGGGATCCCTCGCACCTCTGCCGCGGGGGGGTGGGGGGGTGGGGGGGGTGTGTGTTCCGGGCAGCGCCTGCAGAGGCTGAAGGATCCTCCCGCCCCGGGGCCGTTCCCTGCTGCTCTCACCTCGCTCCCCTCTCCCGCTCTCCCTTCCAGGTTGGCCGCCTTGCGGAACTGAGCTCTCCCGGCGCCCCCACGGACTGCTGCCCCGCTCTGCCGGTACGGCCTGGGGGGCGGAGGGGCCCGGGACTCCTTCCCCACCTCTGCTACGTCCTTGCTGTGACCCACCGGCCAGGCCGTCCCCTCCTCCAGCGCCACCTCCTCAGCCCAGACTCTCCTTTGGGGCTGGGACGGCAACGACTCTTCCCAGAGCAGGCAGCGCTCCCGGCAGAGGGGGGGGGGGGGGTCCCGAGCAGAGACGACCCCTCTCCGGGCTCGAGGGAACGCTTTGCTGGTTCCCCTTTCAGGGGGGGTTGCGTTTGAGAGCCGCTGCGGGGCTCCGGCGGCGTCCCGCCGCGCCGCAGGGCCCGCTCCTGCTTTAACACTAAAGGAATCCTCGTGGAGGTGGGTTGTGGTGTCTTCCGGGGCGCTGCTCGCCCGGCTGCCCCCCCTGCGTGGCCCGCTGCCCTCGGGACCTGCTCCAGCCCGCCTCGCCCAGCGGCAGGCTGGGTTTTCCAGGGGGCTGCAGGTTGGATTTTCCCGGGAGCTGCAGGTTGTGTTTTCCCGGGGACTGCAGGCTGGGTGGGTTTTCCCGGGGGCTGCAGGCTGGGTGGGTTTTCCCGGGAGCTGCAGGCTGGGCGGGTTTTCCAGGGGGCCCTCCGCAAGGAGCTGTTTACGAGCAGCAGGGAGACCCCCGCGGGACGCTGCCTCCCTCCCACCGCCCCTTGGGAAGGCTCCTTTTCCCAGCTGCTGCCGTGTTCCCGGGAAGGTTCGTGCCTTGTGGGAAGGGGAGGTGACGCCGTGGCCTCTTCCCTCGCCGTGCCCTTGCCGAGCCGCCCGGCTCGTAGCCCCGTTCCCCCTTTGGCAGCCCTCGCCCTGCCCATCGCCGCTTCCCCGCGCTGCCGGGCCCATCCTCCCTGGAGCTCTGTGCCACCAAGTGACCTTTGAAACGCTCGTCCTGCCCTGCACAACCCCCTCCTTGTGCCTGTGAATCCCCACGTTCCCTGGCTCCCACCGCTGCCGTCTGGAAATGGTTATCCCGGCCCCGGCCTCCCCCCGCGGACGGGGCCCTGCCCCATGGCCGGCAGCGGGGAGCGCCTCGCAGCAGCTTCCCCCACCCTCGCGGCCCTGGTGGCTGCAGCCTTGTCCCCAAATGTCCCTCGGCTGGCTGGGTGTGGCGGTAACGGCGCGGCCATCCTCGCCCCCTGGCTCCCTGCTGCCCTCTCCGCTCTCCCCACCCCGCTGCACCTGCCACCCGTGGAGGTCGTGGGCTGGGGGGCGAGGGGGCCGCTTCCCCCCACTCCCCACTGCTGGTGGGGGGACGCGGCGGCTCGTCCCTCGGCGCCTCTTCCCCTGGGGCTGGAGGTTTTTGTGTCCCACCTTTGCGACTCCCAGGCTCCAGCGAGGCGCTGGGCGGGTGGGAAGCTCTCGCCGGGAAGGAAAGGCCGTTTCCTTCGGCTCTGCCCAGGAGGAACTTCCACCTTCCTGGCGCAGGCTGGGAGCGAGGGGCCTGCGGCTGCCGGCTCCGGGGGCCGTGTGTGGCCGGCAGCGGGGGGCTTGTCCCGGGCAGCTCCGATTCATCCTGTTAAAGGGAATTTTTAGGGATGCACAGCGGTGCTGAGAGCGGGGAAGCGGCTCCTTCCCGCTCCCGCTGCTGCCTGCGTGTTCCCGGGCTGTGCCGATGTGGGGCAGGACGCGCTGGGGGGGGCCGGGGACCATCTCCCCAGCGCTTGTAACGCCCTTTTCACGATGGTTTTGAGGATTTCTCCTGAATTCAGTGGCCTTGGCGGCGTGTGGCTGGTGACCGACGGAGCCGCCTTCTCCGCCGTGTGCCGGGGGGGGGGGGGGGGGCTGCGGCGTGGTGACCAGGGAGGAGGAGGAGGAGGAGGTGGCTCGGGGCTGCGAAGTCACTTGGGCACGGGGGGAGCGTTGGACCTTGGGCCCGGCACAAAGCGGGAGCCCCCCCGGTGGCTTGTGGCTGCGCCGTGGGGCGAGCCTGCTGCTGGCTCCTGCGTGGGGGCTGCCCGTGGGGCTGGGGGCCGGGCCGTGCCCTGCGGCCCGGGGAGGCCCTGGGAATGCTCCTTCTTTCGGCGTCGTGTCTCTGGGGTTTTGTTGCTGTGGGGTTTTTGGTTTTTTTTTTAAAGCTTGTCTCGTTTGATGCCGCCGCCTTCTCCAAAGCCCTGGTGATTATCCCCTGCTACTTCCAATAAACAACCCCTGAACAGCCAGCGTGGTGTGTCGGGGGGGGGGCTCTGAGGTGAAGGAGGGGTCCGTGGTCCCCTCCGCCCGTGGCACAGCGCCAGGGCCGTGCCCTCTCCCCTGCTTGGGCCAGTGGACTCGGTGCTGTGGGGAGGAGGAAGGGGCCGGTCCTGCTGCCGTAGCCCCCCAGCCTCCTCTCGCCCGGGGGAAGGGAAGCCGGCACCCCCAGAGCCACCGCTCCCC
This sequence comes from Leptosomus discolor, assembly GCF_034619465.1. Taxonomy (NCBI): domain Eukaryota; kingdom Metazoa; phylum Chordata; class Aves; order Leptosomiformes; family Leptosomidae; genus Leptosomus; species Leptosomus discolor. Next base: position 60,613,015 of record NC_141398.1, on the reverse strand, counting down.
TCCACTGGGGTCACCAGTGGAGCTGAGCCGGGGGGGGGGAACCGGGGCGACACTGGCTCGGGGAGGCCGGGGCTGCTGCCTCCAGTCGAGCTCCGTTCCCCAGCGTGGGTTTTCGGGCTGCCCAGCTCCCCGCACTCTTCTCCACACCTTTCCCCAGCCCTTGGGCGGGGGGACGACATCCCTGCCTCGTAGCCCCCACGGAAGGAGCCCCGGTGCTGCCGCCGGCGCCCACCCCCAGCAGCTTCCCCGCCGGGGCCGGTGGCCGTGGCCCGCTGTGGTTGCCGTCCCTTCCCCGTGCCCGTCTTCGCCCCGGTGCCGCGCTGGCAGAGGGGGCTCTGTGCCTCGGCCAACTTGTGAATGCCGCAGGAAGACGGCTCTCCTCCTCCTCCTCCTCCTCCTCCTCCTGCCCCTTTTCCCGGTGCCCAAAGCCGCCTCCGCGCCGAAGACAGGCTGTTCCCAAAGGCGAGAGGAAATTGCTAAGAAGATAATTGAGTAGCCGATTAATTAGCTAATGATTAATGCAAGCATCCTGCGGAGGCAGCAGCCTCACAGCCACCCTGGCCGTGTTTTGCAGCGATGTGTCACTCCCGGCGTGGTGACAGCTTCCCCGTGTCCCAGCGTGGGCGCCCACCGGGGCCATATACCTCTGCCCCGCTGGGGCCGGGGTGGCCAGTGACGTCCCAGGGTGGCCGGTGACATCCCAGGGTGGCTGGTGACGTGCCGGGGTGGCTGGTGACGTGCCGGGGTGGCTCATCGCCTCCGGCCAGGAGCAGGGTGGTGGGGTTGGGGATCCCGGCGCGGGCGCGTGCTGCCGGCGGTGCTCGAAGCTTTATTTCGCTGGCCCGCGGGCGGGAAGGGGTGGGAGGGTTGGGCCCAGCCCAGTAGCCACCGGGCCAGCCGCCGGCAGGGTGCTGGGGCTGCGGCGGGCGCTAGGAGAGCAGGGAGCGGAGCAGGGGCAGCGCCAGCGCCAGGGCTGCCGGCGGGAGCCGGGCTGTGCCGGCACCGTTGTAGCCGTAGCGGGTCCTGCACGTCCCCTCCAGCTCCTCGAAGGCGATGGGCGTCTCCTGGGCAGCCGTGTCCTCCAGGGTCGTCTTCACCTGCGGTGGGGGACAGCGTGGGCCCCCCCGCAGCGAGGGGCAGCCCCCCCATCACCTCGCACGTCCTCGTACCCCCCCCCCCCCCTTCGTCCCCTGCCCTACGTGTCGCGGTGCCGCCCCGTGTCCCCACGCCCCCCCTGAGTGCCAACACCCCCCGTGTCCCGCTGGTCTCTGCTGTCCCAGTGTCCCCACGCCCCGTGGCCCCCCCCCCCCGTGCCCCGCTCACCTCCTCCACCTTCTTGAAGACGCGGAGCAGGTTTTTAGCCAGGGCCGCCTCCACCTCTTCCGCCGTCCAGTTCCTCGCCAGCAGCTCGGCCACCAGCGCAGGGTACGTGGAGACGTCCTCCAGGCCGGTGGGGAGCCTGTGCCACCCCGCAGCTCGCAGCCGTGCCGGGGTGGGGGGGCAGGCACCCACCTCCTGCACCCTCCCGCCCCCAGCGAGTCCCCGCGGCCGGGGACACGCTGCCCCGTCCCTGCGGCACAGCCCGGCTGGCGCCCAGCACCCGCTTTACCCCGAGACCCCGTCGTAGTCCCCGCCGAAGCCGACGGACTGGGCACCGGCCACCTGCTTCACGTGGTCCATGTGGTCTGCGGGCGTGGAGGGGCCGCGGTGAGCGAGGTGTAACGGGGGGGGGGGGGGTGTGTGTGGCAGCGTCCTGGGTGCCCACCCGCCCCACGCGCCCGCCTCACCTGCGACGTCGGCCAGCGTGGCCGCGTCCCCGCACGTCACGTAGGCGTTGTAGAAGTTCACCATCACCAGGCTGCCCGTGGAGGCCTGGAGGCGGGGGGGGGGTGGGGAGGCACCTCTGAGCCCTGCAGACCCCACCACCACCAGCCCCCCCCCGCCCATCCCCACCCGCAGCCGTGTCCCGGCGCTCACCACCATCCTCAGCACGTCGTCGGGCACGTTGCGGCGGTGAGGGCAGAGGCTGTAGGCGGACGAGTGGCTGAAGATGACGGGGGCTTTGGAGAAGTTCAGCGCGACCTTCATCGTCTCCACCGAGACGTGGGCCAGGTCCACGATCATGCCCAGGCGGTTCATCTCCTCCAGCACCGTCTGTGGGGGGGCGGGGGGGGGGGGGGGGTGGCGACGGGGCGGTAGAGCGGCGCACGAGGGGCTGTGGCAGCCCCGTGACAGCGGGGGGACACGCTGCCCCCAGGGTACCCACTGCTCGGCTTAATAACCCAGCATGGCGCTGGCGGGTGCCAGGACCACATCCCCCCACCCTGGGCTGCTGCTCCCGGGCACCGCCGCTGTCTTCCCCCCCCCTCACCTTCCCGAAGGGTGAGAGGCCGTGGTGCAGGGGCTCCTCGTCCCCGGTGTCCACCAGCCAGTTGTCAGCCCTGCAGAGCACAGAGACCATCAGGGCGGACCCCCCCCCCCACCGGCCACGCGCCCCTGCTCGGCCGCACGACCTCGTCCTCCCCGCCACCGTGCTGGCCCTGTCACCCCGTGTGTGTGTGTCCCCGCCGAAGGTGGCTACCAAGGGGTGTTGCAGCTGTGGGTGAGGGTCATGTAGCGGACGCCCAGGCGGTAGAAGGTGCGCAGGACACCCAGGCTGCTGTCGATGGAGTGGCCGCCCTCCACCCCGATGAGGCTGGCCACCTTCTTGCTCTGGAAAGCCTGCTCGATGCCTGCGGGAGGGCAGGGGGCGGGGGGGCATCAGCCAGGGCGGGCCCCCACCGCCGCCGGGGTACCCGTGTCGCGGCCCCGCGCCCGCTCACCGGCGCTGTCGACGACGCAGGAGAAGGTGTCGGGGTAGAGCTCGCACATGCGGTGCACCACGTCGATCTGCTCCAGCGTCCGCTTCACCGCGTCCTTGTTCTGCGTCTCGCAGGGCACGTACGCCGACCAGAACTGCCCGCCGCGGCACCCGGTGAGCGCCGGGAGCCCGGCTCCGTGCCCGGTGCCCTCTACCCCCCGCGGTGCCGCTGCCCCCCTCGCCGCCAGCCCACCTGCCCGCCCACGTGCCCGCTGCGCAGTTTGGGGATGTTGGTGTGGGTGTCGTTCAGCAGCAGCAGGTTGGCCTCCGGCAGCCCCAGCTGGTTGTTGAACCTCTTGAGGAGCTGCCAGGGCAGGTCGTTGTGCCTGGGCAGGGGAGAGAGCGGGAGGGAGGGGCTGTCTGTCCGTCTGTCCGGCCGGCCAGCTTGCCCCTTGGCTGCCCATCTCCCTGTCTGGCTGCCCACCCATTCCCCACCCATCTGGCCGTCATTCCATCCATCCATCCATCCTTCCATCCATCCTTCCATCCTTCCATCCATCCATCCATCCTTCTGTCCATCCATCCATCCATCCTTCCATCCATCCTTCCATCCATCCTTCTGTCCATCCATCCATCCATCCATCCATCCATCCATCCATCCATCCATCCACCCACCTGTGCCCTCTGCCAAGAGCCACCCAAGCAGCTCCAGCCGGGAGCTGGGGACAGGTCACTCCCAGGGGACAGCCCCATGTGGGACACCCCCCCCCCCCCCCCCCGCCTTTGCCGGCCTTTGTGGGGAGCTGGGGGGGAGGTTGGGGACCCCTCCGAGCACCCCTCCACCCAGCATCCCCACTCAGCCCTCACACCAGTGCGGGGGGGGGGGGGGGAGCCAGCCCAGCATCCCTCCAACAGGGATGTCACCATCGCCACCACGGGGACGTCACCGCCACGCAGGGTCCCGCACCCACCAGTATATCGCTGGGGAAGTGCTGGGAACCAGGCCGGCTCCCACTTCTCCCCTCCTGCGTCACCGCCTCCCACATCCTCCGGCTCCCCCTGCCCTGCGCCTGCTTCCACGGGCTGTGCCGTGCCGTGCCGCCGCCGCGGAGGGCCCGAGCCTCCGGAGGGTCCCGTCACGAGAGCGGGGACGTCCCTCAGGACACCCCACAGGACCCCTTTGACCCGAGCGGGGACTTCCCCCGCGGCAGCCTGGCCCCCGGCTTCCTGGCAGCCCACTCGGGGATCCCCTCGGCTGCACGGCCCTGGGGTGCCCGGCATGGGGATCCCCCCAGAAGGGCCGTCCCCGGTGGGGTTTTCTGGACGGTAGGTTTTTTTTATTTGTTTTTTAACCAGCGCGCCGAGAGCCGCAGCCCTGCCGGGGTGGCCGGGCGCGCCGTGGGGCCAAGGCAACCTTTGCTCACCCGTCGATGACCGGCGTGGTCGTCATGATGCGCTCGGCCTCCTCCCGGTGGCTCTGCCCGGCGCACGGCAGGAGCAGGCCCAGCGCCAGCGCCAGCACCAACACGCTCCCGCCCGGCATCTTCGTGCTGCTCTCGGTGCTGCCGGCGTGACCCGCCGCCGCCGCCGCCGCGAGCTGGCTGAGCCCACGCGCCACGATGGCCGCCCCGGCTCACCCTCCGTCCCCTTCGCCCTGTAAATAAATAACCAGGAGCCGCAGCCGTAACCCCACCCTGCGCCCCAGCCCTGGCAGCGCCCGGGCACCGGCGGTGGCATGGCGGCGGCCTCCCCCAGCTCGGCTCCGGGTGGCAGGGCCATGCCGGGGCCTCTCCGCGTAGCTGCGGTGTCGCTCCCGGCCCCTCTAATGCAACCCAGATTTTTCTTTTTTTTGCTGGGAAAGTGCCGGTTCCATCCCTGCCTCGAACTCCCCAGCGCCCACCGGCACCCCCCGGCCCAGCGCTGGCACCCCTGGCTGGGTGCTGGCACTGCCGGCACCCCGAGTGCCAACACGCGGGGTCCGGCACCCCTGTCCCTCGCTCACCCCGGCTCCGGGACGCTCCGGCAGCGGCTGTACGCGACAGCTGTGAAATATGTTTTCCAGCTTGCGTGCCAGCGGCGGGGCTGGGATGGGCTCTGGCCACCCCGGAGCCACTCCCCGACATCGTGTTGGGTGCTGGGAAGCAGACGGGTGCCGGCATATCCCGCGGCTCTGGGGTGAGGCCGTCCCGCCGTGGAGGGGCTGGGGGGCAGCAGCCGGGACGGCGCGGCCACGGCGTGAGGCTGCCGACGGTGCCCCACGCGTGCCGGGCTCCCGTGGTCCTGCTGCAGCATCATGTCGGGGGGTAGGGGGGGGGAAACTGAGGCACCCCATCAGTCGTGGGGGTGCCCTGGCTGGCTCCCGCGTGGGGGTTGGCGGTGGCTGCGGTGTCGTGCGGCTGCCGGGAACGGCACGGAGCCACGTGGAGATGGGCAACCCCGTTCCTTGTCCCCGGGCGTGCCGGGATGGCAATCCCTTCCTCCAGCACCGGGCTGGCCGTGGGCAGCCTGGCCGGGGGGGGTGGGGGCACGGCGTGGGGCTGGCACCCCCGGGGTTGTCTCCCACCGCTGGGTGAGCAGGGTGCCAGGGCCCCCCTGGCTCTCCTGGCTGCCGTGGTGGGTCTGGCCGTGCGGGACCCCCATCCTAGGGGTGTCCCCAGCCCACGGCCACCCCGCAGCCGTGGCTCTCCCGGCGATGGCCCCCGCATGGCCGGATCCCCGGCCCCCTGGCAGGAATGTGCCGGAGGGGCCCGGCCTCCCGCCCCGCCAAGGCGGCTTCCTCTTTTCCAGCTATTTAAGCCCAGTCGCCAGCGCGTCCCCCCCACAGCGGCCAGGCCATGGAGCGGATGGAGGTGACCGAGACCTTCGCCGGCATCTCCCTGCCCGGCCACCTCCACACTCAGGAGTCCCTCAACTTCGCCGCCACCTTCGCCTTCCGCCCCACCGACGTGGTCATCGCCACCTACCCCAAATCGGGTGAGGGGACGGCGGGACCGGGGGGCTGGGAAGGCCAGGAGGGGCCGGGCGGGGGTGGGTGACAGGGAAGGGGACACGGGTGGGGGTCAGTGGGGCAGGGCTGGGGACCTGACACCCACACCCCCACACACACCCCCCCAGGCTGGAAGGGGGGTAACATGGGGGCAGGGTCTGCCACGGAGCCCCCGGCTTGCTGGCAGGACCGGGGGCTGCCTGCGTGGCTGGGAGGTGGCCGGACTCGGGGCCACCCCCTCCCCGGGCAGGGTCCCCCCAGCTCTGCGGCCAGCGGCCCCCCTGGGCACAGGGCAGGGCACCCCCAGCCCCAGCCGTGGGCTCCCTCCCCACAAAAAGCCCTGCCCTGCGGGGGGGGGTGGGGGTGGGGGTGGGGCAGCCACACCCACACCCTCCCCTGCGCCAGCCCCAGACTGGTGTGACTGGTGGGGGCTTTGGGGCAGGGGTCCCAGCCGGCACTGCCAGCCCAGCTGCTGCCGTGTGCCACGTTGTGCCGTGCAATGCCGTGCTGTGCCGATCTGTGCCGCGCCGTGCTGTGCCACACGATGGCATGCCGTGTGGCACCGTGCCCTGCTGTGCCGTGCTACCCTGTGCCGTGCCCTGCTGTGCCATGCCCTGCTGTGCCGTGCTGTGCCATGCTGTGCCATGCTACCCTGTGCCGTGCCATGCTGTGCCATGCCCTGCTGTGCCGTGCTGTGCCATGCTGTGCCATGCCCTCCTGTGCCGTGCCACCCTGTACCATACTGTGCCATGCCCTCCTGTGCCGTGCCACCCTGTGCCGTGCCCTGCTGTGCCATGCCCTGCTGTGCTGTACTGTGCCATGCTGTGCCATGCTACCCTGTGCCGTGCCATGCTGTGCCATGCCCTGCTGTGCCGTGCTGTGCCATGCCCTCCTGTGCCGTGCCACCTTGTGCCGTGCCATGCTGTGCCATGCCCTGATGTGCTGTGCTGTGCCATGCTGTGCCGTGCTGTGCCATGCCGCGCCATGCCGTGCTGTACTGTGCCACCCTGTGCCCTGCTTGTGCCATGCCATGCCATGCTGTGCCGTGCCACCCTGTAGCGTCTTGTGCCGTGCCGTGCTGTGCCGTGCCACGCTGTGCTGAGCCCTGTAACGCCACGCCACGCCGCGCCACGCCGCGCCATGCCGCGAGGCCCTGTGCCGCGCCGCGCCACGCTGTGCCATTCAGTGCCGAGCCACGGTGGGCTGCACCACGCCGTGCCGTGCCGTGCTGTGCCCTGACGTGCCGCGCCGTGCCCTGCCACCCGCCTCCCCAGGCACCACCTGGATGCAGGAGATCCTGACGCTGCTGTTCAGCCGCGGGGACGCGGCGCCCGCCAAGACCATCCCCAACTGGGAGCGGGCGCCCTGGCTGGAGCAGACCTACTTCAGGGCAGCGCTGCGGGACGCGGCCGCCCGCCGCCTCATCACCACCCACCTGCCCGCCCGCGTCCTGGCCCCCGCCCTGCGGCACAGCAAGGCCAAGGTGAGGGCTGGCGGGGGGACACGGGGCGCTCTGGGGGGGGGGTGTCCCCGCTGGGGCATCCCGTGCCCACGGGGCTTCCCGCAGCCGGGGGGGGGGAGATGTTTCTGAGTGGGGTGGAGCAGGATCCCCCCCCCCCCCCCCCCCCCCCACTGGCCGTGGGGCTGACACCATCATGTGTGTCCCCGTCCCCCCCGCAGGTGATCTACGTGGCCAGGAACCCCAAGGACGTCGCCGTCTCCTTCTACCACTTCCACCGCCTGGCCAAGTTCCTGCCCGATCCCGGCTCCTTCGACACCTTCCTCACGCGGTTCCTCGAGGGCACGGGTAAGGCCTGGGGGGGGGAGGCAGAGGGGTCCCTGGGGGCTGGAGACTCATCCATGGGCCCCCCCCCCCCCCATCACTCCCCACCTCCTCCCAGTGCACTACGGCTCCTGGTTTGACCACGTCAAGGGCTGGCTGGGCCAGCGGCAGCTCCTGGACATCTTCTACGTCACCTACGAGGAGCTGCACCAGGTGAGCCCCCGGTGTGTCCCCTGTCCCCGTCCCCACCGGCTGCCCCGGGGCTGACCGTCGCCCCGCGGCGCCTCAGGACCTGCGTGGGACGGCGCAGCAGCTCAGCACCTTCCTGGGCTGCCCGCTGGGACCGGAGACGCTGGGAGCCCTGGAGCAGCACTGCAGCTTCGCCACCATGCGGGACAACGCCATGGCCAACTACACCCTCATCCCCGCCGAGATCCTGGACCACAGCCAGGGGCGCTTCATGAGGAAAGGTGAGGTGGGGATGGGACGGGACGTGGCGGGGGACGGGGAGCTGGGGAGGCGGGGGGACACGGCGGGGGGGTGCCGGCCCTGGCTGCGACCTCCCTGCCAACCCCGTCCCACAGGCGTGATGGGGGACTGGCGCGACCACTTCTCCCCCCAGCAAAACGCCCTCTTCAACCGCCTCTACCAGGAGCAGATGGGCGACACCGAGCTGCCGGCGCGCTGGCCCATGGCTTGAGGGGCTGCCGGGGCGGGGAGGGGGCCACCAGCGCTCAGCCCTGCCGCTGCACAACGCGACTGGACCCCCCCCCCCCCCCCCCCCCAGCTCTACCAAGCCCCTCATGGGGAGCCCTCAGCACCCCCCCCTAATTTATCACACACACACACACATCCCCCCACACCCCCCCTGCACTGCCCTGGGGGCTGGGGCTGCAGTGGGGCTGGGAACAGGATGGGACACGGGCTGCGTGGCACCCCCCTGGGGACAGGGGACTTTTCTGGCCCCGCATTGTGGCCGCCCCCGTGGCCTTCCTGCCCCCGGGACAGGGGCACACGGCCGTGACCCCCCCCTTCCGCCAAGCCCGTGCCGGGGCAATAAATCTTTCCCGCTGGTGGCAGCCAGGCAGCGCGTTCCCACGGGCTTCGGGCGGGAAGCACCCGGCGTTACCGGGGCTGCATCGGGGTGGGGACCCAGCCCTGGGGACCTTCTCTGCGGTTGGGGGGGGGGGCAACAGGCGGGTGAGCAGCACAGGGGTGGGGGGGACTGTGGTGGGCTGCCAGGCCCCACGGTGGGGTCACGGGGCGGCTGAGCGGTGGTGGCCGGTGGAGCCTGTGGCACAGAGGTGGCTCCTTCGGCAGCTGCCAGGCCCTACGAGTCCTCCCAGGGACCCCCCCCCCCCCCAAGGTCAACCCGGGGTCCCCCTGCCCTGTGCATCCTCTGCAGGCCCCTCCAGATGGCCTCTGCCCCTCCCCCCATGCTGCCCCTCTGCACCCCCCCAATGCCCCCCGCACCCCGAAGACCCCCACCCTGCCCCCTGCACCCCCCAGTGCCCCCCCGCACCCCCATGCCCCCCGCCCTGCCCCCCTGCACCCCCCAATGCTCCCCGCACCCCCCTGCCCACCGTGCTGCACCTCTGCACCCCCCAATGCCCCCCGCACCCCTGTGCCCCCTACCCTGCCCCCTGCACCCCCAATGCCCCCTGCACCCCCATGCCCCCCGCCCTGCCCCCCTGCACCCCTCAATGCCACCTGCACCCCCATACCCCCCGCCCTACCCCTCTGCACCCCTCAATGCCCCCCGCACCCCAAAGACCCCCACCCTGCCCCTCTGCACCCCCCAGTACCACCCGCACCCCAAAGACCCCCATGCTGCCCCTCTGCACCCCCCAATGCCCCCCGCACCTCCATGGCCCCCGCCCTGCCCCTCTACACCCCCCAGTGCCCCCTGCACCCCCATGCCCCCAGCCCTGCCCCACTGCACCCCTCCTGATACCCTGGGGGGGGGCCGCAATGCCCTGACCAGCCTGGCAGGACACCCCCCCCGCCCATCTCCCCGCCCCCCCCCCCCCCCGGGGTGTTTGCACCCAGGGGCTTGTGCCCACCCTGCCCCAGCACCCTGGGGTGCCCCAGGCAGGCAGCACCCTGAGCACCCCCCCAGCCCACCCCCCCCCTTCCCCCCGTTCTGCCGCACCCCAAGGAATTGCCCTATCCAGCCGCTTGGGAAGCGCAGGCACTGTCAATAATTAACCCCTGGCTTAATTAAGCAGCACCCACCGCGTCAGCGTGGCACGGTGCCACGGCGGTGGGGGGGAGGGCTTGGCCCTGGCGTGAGCAGGACCCCTCGCCAGGGCTCGGCTGAGCCGGGGGCAGGCGGTGAGACCACCCCCCGGGGACTCGGGTGGTGAGACCCCCCCACCCACCCTGGGGACTCGGGCCCTGTGGCCCGGTGGCATCGGTGCCCTGCCTGCCGTGCCAGCCCAGCCCCACCGCCGGTGGGTGCAGCCCCCCCGGGGGCCACTGGGCACCCCCAGCCCCGGGGGGTCAGTCCCCCCGCACGCCCCGGTGGGGCACCCAGCCGTCCCCGCGGGTCGGGGTGCCAGGGCGGACCCTTGCCCGCGTCGAGGGGCACCGCAGCCCCCGTCAGGCGGCGGGTTTCTATGGCGACGTCCCTTATCCCGCTGTATCGGGATGAATCAGGAGCTATAAATACGCGGGTTGGTCGGGGCGGTGCGGGCAGCGGTGCCGGCAGCGGGCAGAGCCAGAGGGCCGCGGTGGCCCAGCGTGGGCACGGGTGAGTGGCTGCCCAGCGGGGACAGGCTGGCGCCCCTGTGCCGGCACCCGGGTGAGGGCAGCGCCCCCGAGAGCGGCGCCCAGCTCGGTGGCACCCGCGCGGCAGGCTCTTGGGTGGCGCCTGCCCCGTGACGGCTGCCCCAGGCCCGGTTTCAGTCCCCGTGGTGGCCTTGGGTCACACCCCACCCCGGCAGATGTCACCTCCCCGGGTGCATATGCCGGCGCCGGGATGGCAACACGCAGCGTGTGGCACAGGGTGAAGGACACACGGCACAAGGCACAGCGTGGCACGCGGCACAGCGTGGCACATGGCACACCACAGCACACAGCGCGTGGCACGCGGCACTGTTCGTGGCACCCGGGGCACAGCACTTGGCACCCAGCAGCCCATGGCACACGGGACGGCACACGGTGCGGCGCGGAGCACACACCATGAAGCACACAGCAGGCGGCACATGGCACATGGCACAGCGCATGGCACGCAGCATACGGCACGCGGGACACAGCACGTGGCAAAGTACATGGCACACGGTATGTGGCACACGGTGCAGGCACGCGGCACACATCACGTGGCACACGGGACGTGGTACAGGGTACCTGGCATGTAGCAGGCAGCACGTGTTGGACAGCATGTGGCACACGGCACACATCACACGGCACATGGCACACGGCACACAGCACATATCACGTGGCACGTGGGACACGGCACACGGCACACGGCACACGGCACACGGCACACGGCACACGGCACATGGCACATGGCACACATCACATGGTACATGGCACACATCACATGGCACATGGCACATGGCACATGGCACATGGCACACGGCACACATCACATGGTACATGGCACACATCACATGGCACATGGCACACGGCACATGGCACATGGTACACTGCACACCTCACATGGTACACGGCAAACACCACACATCACATGGCACACGGCACATGGCACACCTCACATGGCACATGGCACATGGCACACGGCACACATCACACGGCACATGGCACATGGCACACGGCACATGGCACACGGCACACCTCACATGGCACATGGCACATGGCACATGGCACATGGCAAACACCACACATCACACGGCACACATCACACATCACACGGCACACACCGCGCGGCACGTGGCGCCCGGCACGCGGCAGAGGCGATGCGCCGGGCAGGGCCAGCAGGAAGGCGCCGGCGCTGCCGCCTCTCCCGCTCCATGGCCTGGATTTCGGCCCAGCGGGCGGGCGGCTGCTCCGGCACGGCTTGAAAGCGGCGGCTGCTCCGAAAGAACCGCGGCTCCGAAGCGCCGGCGCTCCCCTGGCACCCTGCCCGGCACCGACCCCCTAAACACCGGGGCGGCTGGCGGCAGGGCCCATGTGGCTGGTGGCAGTGCCATAGTGGCCGGTGGCAGCGCCCGTGCGAGCAGCCGGGGCTGGGGGCTGCGTTCAGCTCTTGCCACCGAGCCGGGGCCGGGCAGCGCGGTGGCACGGTGAGGGGCGCGAGGGGGGGGCTGGGCAGCACCCCGGGATCTGCCTGTCCCTCTGCCCGCGCCCGGCGAGGGGGTTCGGTGTCGGCGCCCAGGGAGCACACGGCGCGGGCACAGGGCTGGTTGCTTTATTGGGGGGACCCTTTACTGGGGGGACCCTTTACTGGGGGACCCCGCATGCCGGGGAGGGGGGGGGGAGGGGGTTTGTCATGCAGCCTCCAAACAATGTCACAGCGACAGACAAGCGGGAACCGAGGGGACAGCAGGGACGGAGCGGGAAGGGGCCACAGACCCCCGGGACCCCACTGGGAACCCCCAGCCCCCTGGGCAGCGCAAAGGGGGGTGTCCCGCACCGGGGCACCGGGACCGTCCCCGTGTCCCTGGGCAGCGGGGGGCACGGTGCTGGCTCCCGGTGCCCGGCGAGGAGGGGTCTGCGGCGGCGCTGGGACCCGGCGGGGCCCCGCGGCGTGGCAGGGGGTGCGGGGGGGACCCTCACTGGGGCGAGCTGAGGTTGGAGTCGGGGGTGTCGGGCTGGGGGCAGCGGGGCGGGAAGGCCTTGTAGCTGTAGTACTCCACCACCTGCTTGGGCACCTCCGCCAGCACGCACTTCGCCAGCGCCGTCGGCGACGCCTGCGGGGACGGGGGACACCGGGGGGGACACCGGTGGGGGGACACACGGGTGAGTGGGGGGGGCACCGTGGCACCATCCGCTGCGGCGTGCGGAGCAGCACCCGCCGGGCACCGGCGTGCCGTGCCGCGATGCTGGGTGCTGCCATGGGGCCGGGAGGGGACAGGAGGGGCCGGGAGGGGACAGGAGGGGCCGGGAGGGGACAGGAGGGGCCGGGAGGGGACAGGAGGACCCCCAGCGCCCCACTCACGTTCTTGAACTCGCGGAAAGGGACGAACTGGACGATGTCGCGGAGGACGGGCTCGCCCTTGGGGGAGCGCAGGACGCCGTCGTCGCCGTCCAGGATCTGCATGTCGGTGAAGTCGGCGTTGCCCACCCCCACGATGATGATGGACATGGGCAGGTAGGAGGCGCGGACGATGGCCTCCCGCGTGTCCGCCATGTCCGTCACCACCCCGTCCGTCAGGATCAGCAGGATGAAGTATTGCTGGGGGGAGGGGGGGGGGGGGGGGAGGGAGCCGGACAAGGGCTCAGCTCTGACCTGGGAGCAGCCACAAGCGGCACGAGCGTGCCAGGGCTCAGCCCAACCCGGACCCCCGCCGGGCAGGGGCATGGGGTACGTACTGAAGCCTCCTTCGTCCGCTCCTCGTCGGCCGCCACGCGAGCCACCTTGGAGATGATGGGGGCCACGTTGGTGGGGCCATAGAGCTGGATTTTGGGCAGGCAGCTCTGGTAAGACTCCACGACGCCCTGGATGCCTGCGGTGGGGAGATGCGAGGGGTGAGGGGGGCAGCAGTGGGCTCTGGCAGACAGGGGGGGGGCCATGGGACCGGCCTCCCCGGCCCCACCGGAGCTGGCCTCACCCTCACACTCGTCGTTGTCGGGGTTGAAGTTGATGGCGAAATCGTGGGAGACCTGGAGGGCGAGAGGGGAGGGGGCAGCCGGCGCCCACCCACCCGCCATGGCTCCTGCCACAATCTGAGCCCCTCGGGAGCCATGGCCCAGAGGGATGAGCGCATCCCTGGGGTCCCACGGAGCCCTGACGACCCCCCCCTTACCTCGTACTTGGGGGGGATCCTTGCACCAAAGCCCAGAGCTGAGAATTTCTTATCGCTGCAAAGGGAAGGGTGTGAGGAGCCCCCGGCAGTGCCAGCACCAGGGTGGCACCAGGGTGGCCATCACCGGGGTATCCTGGCCATGGGGGTGGCCATCACCGGAGTGTCCTGGCCCTGGGGGACCCCCCGGAGCGACCGACCTGTCGTAGTCCTGGCAGATCTCGCCCACCGCGACCAGCGCCTTGAGGTACTCGTTGGGCTGGTAGGGGTTGATGTAGTGCAGGGAGCAGCTGTTGCGGGGGTCCCCGTTGGAGGCCGTGAAGTCGATGGCCACCTGGCAAGGGGTGTGGGGGGGGTGGCGGTGAGGGTCCCCCGGGGCAAGCGGGGCCACCGGCACGTCCCTGCTGGGGTCAGGTGGCTTCGGGGCGGGGGTGCGTGGCTCACCGTGAAGTGGATCTGGCAGCCGCCCATGATGTAGTCCAGGAAGGAGTAGACCCTGTGGATCTTCCAGAGGGACCCACGTCAGCCGGACCTGCCCCACGGCAGCCAGGCATGGCTCGGCTCGGCACGGCACGGCATGGCCTGGCACGGCTCGGCACGGCTCAGCACGCGGGCGCTCACCTTCAGGTCCAGCAGCACCACGACCCCCGAGTTCTTGTAGTTGCGCTTCTTGATCTTGTACTTGGGGTTCATGCAGTCCCACTGCACCTGCGGCACGTGGGACCCGCGCTGCCTGCGGCCCCCCAGCCCCGGGGATGCGGCCCCAGGCGCTGGCACCCCCCACCAGGACCCCCCGGCCCCCCAGCCCCACAGCTCTGCGGCACTGTGACCCCACAGGCACATAAACCCATAACCCTGCAGCCCCATAACCCCACAACCCCATCACCCTGAAGCCCCATAACCCCACAACCCCATAACCCCACAACCCCATAGCCCCACAACTCCACAACCCCATAGCCCCACAACTCCACAACCCCATAACCCCACAGCCCCATAACCCCACAACCCCATAGCCCCACAACTCCACAACCCCATAACCCCACAACCCCATAACCCCATAACCCCACAACCCCACAGCCCCATAACCCCATAATCCCACAACCCCACAGCCCCATAACCCCACAACCCCACAGCCCCATAACCCCATAATCCCACAACCCCACAGCCCCATAACCCCATAACCCCACAACCCCACAGCCCTATAACCCCGCAGCCCCACAGCCCCACAACCCCACAGCCCTATAACCCAGCAGCCCCATAACCCAGCAGCCCCATAACCCCACAGCCCCAGGGCGCAGCCGCCTTCTCCCCGCTCCCACCCAGCCCACGGGCTCCAGCCAGCCCGGCCAGAGCCCATTTCCCCAGAGGACCCCAAACCCACCATCCCTTCCCCAAAGAGGGGGGCAGCAAGGGGAGAACAACCCCAAAACCAGAGGAGGAGCTGGGAGGTGCCTCGTGGAATGGGATGCGCTGGCAGGGCGGCGAGGCGACCCCACGGGCTGTCCCCACAGGTGTCCCCCCCCCCTGCGCCCACCTTGTTCTCCCCCATCGCCTTCTGCATCTCCTCGAAGGTGGTGAAGAACTCCCCGATGAAGTCGTGTTTGCCCCGCGAGTCGTAGTCCCACACCACGCACTGCGGCGGGGGGGGACAGCTCAGCTCCGGCTGGGCAGCACCCGCCTACGGGGGGGACCCCCACCCACACCCCCCCAAACTGCACCCAGCCCTGGCACCGTCCCCGGCGGCTTGGGGTCCCCATCACCCTTCCTCACCCTCAGCTTCCTCTTCTCCTCGCAGCTGCAGAGCGAGTTGAGGGACACCTTGAAGGGCTCCCAGATGGGGCTCAGGTTGTTCTTCACCACCTGCGGGGCGAGGGGCTCAGCGGGGCCGGGGGGTGGCCACGGGCCAGCCGGGGGACGGGTCCGTCCCCCCCGGGACCCCACCTCGGTGCGGTACACCAGCTGCTCGCTGCGGTCGTCGTCGATGCGGTAGATCTCCAGGAAGGGGTCCGACTTGCTGAAGAGGTCCTGGAGGAGGGGGCAGAGCACCGACCCCCCTGCCCGCCCTGCCCGCCCTGCCTGCCTGGCCCTCCCCGGCGCCCCTGCCCGCGGGACCCAGCTCACCTTGTCGTCCAGCTTCTTGGCCCGGAAGGCGAGCTCCACGTAGCCGTTGTTCCCCGAAATCTCCTCCGAGATGACCTGCGAGGAGAGGCGGCCGCGGGGCGCTCAGCACCCAGCACGGCTTTGTCCCCCTGCCTGCACCGGCAGGGGGGTGCCCTGGGAGGGGACCGGGTGCCACGCGCCCTCCCTGGCATGGCGGGGACCCCCCAGGGTGGCCAGCAGGGGACCCTGAGCCCTCCCTACCCCCAAGAGCCTGGGGGGCAGCTGGATGACAGCTAGGACAGGAGCAGGGTCATTGGGGACCCGCCATGCGCCCCAGCTCAGCGCCCCCCCCCGCCCCAGCTCAGTGCCACCCACATGTCCCAGCTTGATGACATCCCAGCACCCCAGCCCAGTGCCACCTGTGTGCCCCAGTCTGCTGCCAACCACATGCCCCATGCAGTGCCACCACACCACCTCAGCTAGCTGCCATGCATGTGTCCCAGCCTGGTGTCACCCCAGTGTCCCAGCCTGGTGTCACCCCAAGGTCCCAGCTTGGTGTCACCCATGTGACCCAGCTTGCTGTCACCCAAGGATCCCAGCTCAGTGCCACCACTTGCCTCAGCTCTTTGTCACTCCACGGTCCCAGCTGAGTGCCACCCATGTGACCCAGCTTGGTGTCACCCCAGGGTCCCAGCTCAGTGCCACCCAAATATCCCAGCTCTGTGACACTCCAGGGTCCCAGCTCAGTGCCACCCAAATACCCCAGCTCTGTGACACTCCAGGGTCTCATCTTGGTGCCACCCCAGAGTCCCAGCTCGGTGCCACCACAGGGTCTCATCTCAGTGCCACCCACGTGCCCCAGCTCTGTGTCACTCCAGGGCCCCAGCTCGGTGCCACCCGCGGGTCCCAGCCCGGCGCCGCTCCCGGCGCTGGCTCAGCCGCTCACCGTGATGGTGGACTTGCCCGCGAACTTCCCGTACTTGAGGAACAGCGGCTTCGTCACCCGCTTCTGCGCCACGATCTGCCAAAGCCGAGCGGTTGGGGAGGGGGCGCCTCCGGCGGGTGTCCCCGGGGCGGGGGGCACAGGCTCACCTGCCCCACGGTGCACTCCATGCCCCCCAGGAAGTCGTCGTCGTGCGTGCCCACGCCGGCGTGCCCGTGGCTGTCGTACACCTCGAACCGCAGCTTCTGCACCTCCTCGAAGTAGTAGTCCACCGTGAAGATCTTGGCGAAGACGGGGTTGAGGTTGCTCTTGATGACCTCGCTGCGGTCCACCTGCACGGGGGGAGCTCGGCTGGCGGGGGGCAGCCGGGCCAGCGCCCAGCTCGGGGCTGGATCTGGGGGAAGCCGAGCTGCCCAGGACCTCGGGGTGCCAGAGCTCGCCTGGAGCTGGGCACGGGGATGCAGGAATGCAGGGATGCGGGGACGTAGGGATGCAGGGGTGCGGGGATGTGGGGATGCAGGAATGCAGGGATGGGGGGATGTAGGGATGCAGGGGTGCGGGGATGTGGGGATGCAGGAATGCAGGGATGGGGGGATGTAGGGATGCAGGGGTGCGGGGATGTGGGGATGCAGGAACCTGGGGATGTGGGGATGTGGGGATGCAGGAATCCAAGGGTGTGGGGATGTGGGATGCAAGAACCCAGGGGTGTGGGGATGCAGGAACTTGGGGACATGGGGATCTGGGATGCAGGAACTCGGGGGTGTGGGGATATGGGGATGCAGGAACTCGAGAGCACGGGGATGTGGGGATGCAGGGGTGGGGGATGCCGGGCAGCCCCCAGGGAGGACCAGCCCTGCACAAGCCTTTCCCTGCCCATGCAGGTTCCCAGGCGAAGGGTGTTTGGAGGCAGCCCCGGCGCTGGCTCGGGCAGGGAGGTGTGCCCGTGAGGGCTCCAGCCCTGCCGACCCCCAGCTCCGGGGGCACCGCTCCCTCCGGGGCTCGGGTAAACCCTGTGCTTGGTTGGAGGGGATGCTCTGGCGCTGGACCACCGTTTGCCACGGCTCCGCTCAAGCAGGAGCAACGGGCTGGTGCTCAGGATGAGCCCCTGCGCTCCCACCTCGGGCTGGCCAAGGGTGGGGACCACCGGTCACCGGCCACCGTGGCCCTGGCAGGCGGGTGGGTGCTCAGCGCCTCCTGGCCACGCTGGCAGCGGGTGCTGAGCGGCTTCCAGGAGCCTCCCCCGCACCCCCCGGTCCCTGCCAGCGTTGACTCACCAGGACGCATCCTGGCCACGGCACCCTGCCAGACCACCGGCCCCTGCCCACCGCCCGCCTGGTCCGGCAGCATCTGCCGAGCCCGCACCGCCGCGGGGCCCCCCCATGCAGCCCTGCGCCTCCTGCGTGGGCGCTGCCAGCCCCGCAGCCCCGCCACGGGGCTCTGGGTCATGGGCACCTCAGCCCCTCTGGTGCCAGCCCCTGCCGGCGCGACCGGGGCTGTTTGGGCTCTCGGGCCCAGCGGGCAGCGGCTGAGGTGGCTTCAGCCTCCGTCTCGGTTGGGCTGGGGGACACGTGGTGGCAGGGACAGGGAGGGGACAGCTCACAGAGTGCCTCAAGAAGTGGCCCAGGAGGGGCCCTCTTGGATCTGGCCCTTGCACAGCACGGCACGGCACAACATGTCGTGGTACGGCACGGCACGGCACGGCACGGCGCACCACGTGCGGCACGGCACACCGTGGCGTGGCAGGGTACGAGCGGCTCGGCACGGCCCAGCCCGGCCCAGCCCGGGGACCCCCAGCCCACGGCTGGCACGGGGCTCGCCGCCCACCCTGGCTCCAGCTCTGGCTCCGGCGAGCGGTCGATTCCCCGCAGAGGGATTTAGCGCCGGATCTGCCGCCTGAGCAGCGGCGATCAGGGCTCAGCCGTGGGGATGCGACGGCAAGGAGCCGTGCCAGCCCCGGTGCCGGTGCCAGTGCCAGCTCCCGCGCCAGCCGTGGCTCGTCTGGGCACCAGGGCCCCACGGCGCGGTGCTGTGAGGGGCACACGGCCGCAGCGCCAGCCCTGGCGCCCCTCTGGCCTGGCCCCGGCTGCCTGCCCCGAGCGGGGTGAGACCAGCCCTGACCCACCCCCGGGGTGGCCGAGGTGTCCCTCGGCCCTGGCCCGGGGCAGTGGGGTCGTGCCGGTGCCACGCACCATGGGCACCCCCTTCTGTGGCCCTGCCGGAGCCGTGGAGCCCAGGGGGGGCTCGCTGCGACCAAGGCACCTGTGCTGTCCCCGTGTGCTGCGGGTGTCCCACAGCATCTGCCCTGCCCTGCCCTGCCGAGCTCTGCGCCCTGCACCTTGCACCCTGCACCCCGCACACACCCTGCACGCACCCTGCACCGTGAGCTCTGCACCAGCACCCTCTGTGGGCACCCTACACCCTGCCCTCCACCTTCTACTTCACCTTGCACCCTGCTCCCCACCGTCTCCTGCACCTTGCACCCTGCTCCGCACCCTGCACCCCACGCTCCATCATCTGCACCTTGCACCCCTCTCTGCACCCTGCACCCTGCTCTGCACCCCACTCCCCACCATCTCCTGTACCCTGCGCCCTGCACCCCGTTCTCCACCCTCTCCTACCCCTTGCACCCTGCTCTGCACCCCGCTCTCCATCATCTCCTGCACCCTGCACCCTGCTCTGCACCCCACTCCCCACCATCTCCTGCACCCTGCATCCTACTTTCTACCATCTCCCGCACCCTGCGCCCTGCACCTCGTTCTCCACCCTCTCCTGCACCCTGCACCCCACTTCCCACCATCTCCTGCACCTTGCACCCTGCTCTGCACCGTGCACCCCACTCTCCATCCTCCCCTGCACCCTGCTCTCCATCATCTCCTGCACCCTGCACCCTGCTCTGCACCCCGCACCCCGTGCAGTGGCTCCTGCCCCGTCCCTGGCCCCATGGGCCCTGCAGCCACCCTGGGGCTGTCTCTGCTCCTGTCCCCATCCCAGACACTCCAACCCCGCGCCCAGCACCCCGCACCCAACCCCGCGTCCCCGAGGAGAGCCAGCCCCCACCCTGCCCTGCTGCGGGAGGGGGTGCCGGCGGTGCCCCCCCCCCCTCCTACCTCCATCCACTGCCCCTGGGACTGCATCAGCAGCAGGACGCAGGGGTCCGACTTGTTGAGCGTGTCGCGGTCCAGGAGGTGCTTACAGCTCACCCGCAGCTCCACCTTGGAGAGGACGGCCAGCGGCGCCTGCGGGGACGGCTCGGGCGCCTCGCCCATGGTGGCACGGTGGGCGGCCGGGCGCGATGGGGGGCAGGCGGCCCCGTGGGCGAAGGGCATGCGGGAGGAGCGGGGCGGCGAGGGTGGCCGCTGCCTTCGTTGCCGTCAAGGAGCCCGGTGGGCGCCCGTCATGCCCGGGGCGCGTCGCCCCGCGGTGCCAGACGTGGGTGCCGGAGCCCAAGCGCGTGGGGTCGGGCAGGTCCTTGGTGGGCACCAGGGTGGGATGCTCCAGCGGGTGGAGGAGACCCTGGGGAACCCCTCCGAGGTGGGGCGGCCCGTTCCAGTCCCGATGGCTCCGTGGGGCCCTGCGAGGCGTCAAAGCACAGCGGGGTGAGCCGGAGCTGGGTCACCCCCTCGGGACTCTGCCCGTGCACCCCCAAGCGCCAGGCGTCACCCACCGCCCCCCGTTCACCCACCAGCCCCCTGGGCTGACCAGGGGTCCCGTGCCCAGCGCTGCCCCAGCCCCCTGTCCCGCAGGGAGTGGGCACCTGAGTGGGGACGGCGGCTGTGCAGGAGTGGGGGCTGCACAGGCAGCCCTGGGCCCCCACCCTGGGGGGCCCCTCCTGGTGCTGGGGAGCAGAAACTCCCCTCCTGTCCCCGCAGGTAGCGCACCCCCTGCCCGGGCAGGGCTTGCTGGCGAGGGCAGCGGGGACGCCAGGTCCTTGTCCGTGCCGCCGGGTGATGCTGGCCGTGCCGGCCACGTCCCGCTGCCCCAAGCAGGGCTGGTGACACCCCGGGGTGACGGGGGGGGATCTCCCCCATGCTGGGGACAGCAGCCACCCTCAGTCGCGGAGGCTGGTGACGCTCACCCGGGTGATGCTGCAGCGACGGGTCATCAAGGGGCTCTGCCACCCCCAGCCCCGAGGCTTGTCCCCCCCCAGCCACAGTCCCCCGGGGGCTGCCTGGCTGGGGCAGGGGCAGAGCAGCCCCCCTGCCCGCCCGCTTGCCCCCGCCCCAGCCCCAGCGTGCCCAGCCCGGCCAAAGTTTCCCGTCGAAGTCACGCAGGGCCCTGGCTCTGCCCGGCACGTGGCTCTGGTGCCCCAGCTCCGGCGGGCATCGTCCCCCTCCCCGGGATGGCGGGCACCCCTTGGCATCCCCCATCGGAAGGGGGGGGGTGTGCTGGCACCCACCCTGCCCGGCTGCCCCCCCCCTCACCTGGGTGCCGGCGGCCTGGGCTCCGCACACGGTGGGGCCGAGGGGCTGGGGTCGGTGTGGCGGCGGGGAGCCGGTGTGGCGGCGGGGAGCCGGTGTGCCAGCCGGAGCCGGTGTGCCAGCCGGAGCTGCCGCCGCTGCCACCTCCACACAACTGACTCAAGCTGCAGTTCGGGAGCGGAGCCCTAAGAGGGAGACGACAAGCTCCGTTAACTGCCTCGCTGCCGGCACCGGAGCAGAGCCCACCCGTGGGCACCGGGGCTGAATGGGGTCCCTGGGGTCCCCGGCACCGCTGGCTGTGCCAGGGCAGGTGCTCCCGCTCCAGGCGAGCCCCCCCCCGTGGCATGACCCTCGCTCCCATCACCCCTCGGCCTCCCCAGCCGCTCGCCGTGGGGTACCCAAGGCCTGTCCTGGTCACGCTCTCAGCCAACCCCCTCCAGCGCGAGGATGGGGTGCCCCAAAACTGCCAGGTGCCCCCCACACACACACCGGAGCACCCAGACCCACACCCCACGCCCGTGGATCGGCGGGGTGCTCTGTGCCCCCCGGCCGGGGGCTGCCCCTGCACCCCCCACCCCTGCACATCACCCCAGCGCTGCGGTGCTGTCAGCTCGGCTTTATGGAAGATGATGTAATTAGCCCATATTTGGAGGGATTAAAATGCAGATAGGGCTAATGAGCACGAGGGCACCGCACGGCCCTGGGCTTTGGGAGCTAATCCCCAGCCCGCCTGGCAGAAATAGGCCACCCTCCTCCTTCCCCCGCTCCCCCCGCAGCCCCACGGCAGGGCCCAGGGGGGCAGGAGGTGGCCGACCCACGGGGGGGACAAAGGGTCTCAGCGCAGCGGGGCTGGGAGGGACGAGCTCGCGGCCGGCCGTGGCACCGGCAGCTCTCGCCCCTGCGTTTCGAGCAGCCTTGAGTTCATCCAGTTGTGCTGGGGGTCCAGCCCAGTGCCTGCTCTTCATTTCATCCCATCCCATCCCATCCCATCCCATCCCATCCCATCCCATCCCATCCCATCCCATCCCATCCCATCCCATCCCATCCCATCCCATCCCATCCCGTTTCCCTCACCCAACTGCTAACGAACACAAACGACGCCGTTATCCCAGCCCAGGTGATCCGCAGCCCAGCCAGGCTGCCGAACGGCCCCAGAACCGATGAGCCAGCAAAGGGGCTGGGCGAGCACTCCCCGGAGCAGGACAGACCCCCAACCCCAGCCTGTGACCTCCCCCCAGCAGCTCCAAGGATGGAGCAGAGCCCCCAGGCCCTCTCCAGGGCAAGGCCAGGCTCCCCCTTGATGTCCCTGCGGTATTTCCCCCCCAAAATGGGTTGAAGAGCAGCCCCGGGGGCTGAACAGAAGCCGGGTGAGCACAAGGAGCAGGATTGGGCCCCCCCCTCCCAGTGCTGGGGCTCTGCTCCAGCCAGCACCGAGTGGGCGCTGCGGGGACACCTCATGCCCCCTCCAAACCTCAAACCGGGGAGCAGGACCCCCCACGCTCAGGCAGGGCTGCAGCCCAGCCCCGGAGCAGGTCCCAGCCCCCAGTGAGTCCCACCGCCCCCCCAGCCCCCACGGCTGCCACCCACCACCACAGCCCACCTCCCACCACAGGGCCAACCGCTCAGCCTCACGTGGAAACACGTGAAAAATCATGAAATCTGGAATAGTGGCAGAGAAGACAGGTAAGGGGGGGGGCTGACAATGCTCCTCAGGAAAGGGGGTTTCACAAAAAACCCCAACCCAAACCCTCCCCGGGGGGCTTCGGCAGCCCCTCGCCCAGCCAGAGCGGGGCAGGGCAGCTGCCCTAAAAAGCCAGCACGCTTGTATTTCGACGTATTTTTATTGACAGTTCGAGGGAGAATGGTTCATTTCTTCTTCTCCACATCCTGCTCCGCCGCCTCTTTGGCGCGTTTCGCCCGAATGCCGAAGAGCCGGGCGTTGGCTCGGGCCATGCGGAGGCTGGCGAACGCCTTGAAGTTCTTCTCGTCTTCCGAGATAACGCGGGCCTTCTCCCGCTTGAACACCTGGGGGGGGGGGGGAGAGCGCCAGACAGTCAGCGCGCTGTCAGGGGCGGCGCTGAAGGCCTAGCACCGTTCATCTCGCTGCATTTTTACCACCCGCTCCAGGACGCCGCGAAGAACAGAGCGTTTGTGCCATCTACAGGGCCTGCCCCGCTCATCGCGCCACCAGCCGCCTCATTCCAGCCCGTTCCCGATTTGCCGGCGCACGTCAGCACCAGAGCACAACGTACCGGGGCCGGGGGGGGGGGGTGGGGGGGAGGAAAAAAAAAGAAAAAGAAAAAAAGGAAAGAAAAAAGACAAATCCAAGCGCAACGTGAAGTGTGAGTCAGGTTTGAGGCGGGCGAGCGGAAGCAGGGAGGGTTTGAGGCGGGCGGTGAGCGCCTGGGCTGCCAGCACGTGCCCCTCGGCACTGAAGTGCCCCAGATTTCACCGGTACGAGCGCCCCGGAAGGGACCAAGGGCCAACAAGGACTCGGCCCCGAGCGCCAAGAGGTGCCTCAAGCTCTGCGCTCGCAGGAACCGCGCGACGGGGGGGTTATGGCGCAGGGTCCCCCAGGGCTGTCTCTGGAGGAGGGACCTGGCTGCGCTCCTCCACATGTCACCGCAGGCAGGCGGGGGGGAACGCTCCAATCCTGACTCCCTCAACCCCCTGCCTGGAGCTCTCTGGACCCAGGAACAGCTCGTGACGCCAGGACTTCCTCGGCGATACCACGTTCAGCCGAGCGCCCCAGCCCTGAGCTGCTCGCGGTCTGCTCTGCCACACGGAGCCACACGGGTCTCGGCAAGGACAAGCCCGACCTGTTCCTGGGGTTTTGGGGAGGGCGGGGAGGGTCTGCAGACCCTCAGCAGAGCAGCAGGAAGAGAATCCTCTCCACGGAGTTTAACTCGTGGACACGACGCCGTCACACTTACGTTCTTGATCGGCATAACCGGTCCCGTCAGCTGAGTCGCCATCTTGAGTTCCTCAGCCTGCAAAAGAGGGTAAAACACGTTATTTAAAAAAAAAACCACCCCAGCATTTAAACCACCCCAGAGCCAGGGGTGAAAGCAGGCCCGTCCGCAGGCACCCAACGCGCCGTCACCATTCGGACCGGAGGTTCGACCCCGACTGGTGACGAACTCGGCGCTTCAGCCCCGCGGCTCCCGGAGCGTTGGGCCGCGCCGTGCCCGGCCCTGCGCCAGCCCGAGGGGCAGCGGCCTTCCGGGAGCACCACCAGCCGGAGAAACCTGACTTCTCCCGGGCCGTTATCCGCCGGACCCCCAGCGTGTGCCTCAGCAATCCCTCCCGAGGCCAACCCCAGCTTCTCGTAGGAGCACGGCATCGCCCAACAACGATCTCAGCTGCGTTTCAGGCAGCTGACGTCCGGTAAATAAACCCAAAACGCTGTTTCAGACACAGGGAGCTGTGCCTGCTGGTACAGAACTCGAGACCCCCCTGTTCTCAAACGCAGCCCGAGCGCGGCGGGCTCCACCGCAGCTCAGACCCCCCGCAGCCGGAGGACAGCCTGAGCACACCGCCTCGCTCCGCGACTCCCACCCCACGGGAGGCAGAGCCCAGGGCGGGCGAGGAGAGCCAGCTGTACCCCGAGATTTTAACGGAAAGCCTTTCTGTACGTCAGCAGCGACGACGTTCTCAAGACATCCTTACGCAGGGCGTCCACCGAAGGGCCCGTCCGCCCACCGAAGGGCTCGCCCTTGCCCGGCAGCCGTCACCGCCGCAGAACAGAGCTCCAGAGCGACTTTTCACCCATCCTGACCGCCTTTAACCCCCCAAACCGCAGCTGGACTGGCTGGTCACCGACCACAGCCCCGGCCAATGGACCACGCGAGGAGCGCGGCCCCAAATCCCAGCTGCACCCCCCAGCAGCACTGCAGCGGCCAAACCTCCGAGCCCGCTACCCCCCACGGACCCCCTGAGGCGTTCCCAGCCGCCAAGCACTCACAGAGCTGTCTCCCTTCTTGGGCATGGCCGGCTTCCTCGGGAAGAGGATGAGCTTGGAGCGGTACTCCTTCAGCCTCTGCACGTTGGCCTGCAGGGACTCGGTGGACTTGTTGCGCCGCCGGGGATCCACCGAGATTCCGATGGTCCGGGCGAACTTTTTGTTAATGCCGGCGAGCTGGAGAGAGAGAGCGAGCGCCACGGCGTCAGCCTCCGGCACCGCCGGGAGCCGGCCCAGCCATCGGCCCGGCGGGGGCTCGAGCGCGGCCACCGCGGGCTACGGGGGCTGGGGAGCGGCTCGGCGGCCGGGCAAACGGCGAGAGGGACCGGCTACGCCACAGGCAACGGGCGTCTGGGCTTTAACGCCCAAAGTGTTCCACCAACTTTGGGGTGACGTGTGCAGGTGGATTTCCTCAGGGGAGCAACGTGCAACCCCCGAGTAACTACGAGGGACAGGCTTAAACGCCGGTGCACGAGGCAAATTCGCAAAGTCCGGCCGCGGGTAACTCCGGTTCACTGAACACTGGGAGCTCCGCTAAAGAAGTACTTTCGGTAACCACCTCCAACAAGAAACAACCTCGTTTTCTGTTTAAAGACAAACATCTGCGTACCACTCTGCATTCCACCATTAACCTAAAAGTAAGGAAAAATAAAGTAACAAAGCATTTGGTACCCAGAAGAACACTCTGACTGCTTCAACGCACCCATTTCACCGTTATAAATGTTTTAATTCAATACCAAACCAGGCACAAGAGGCGGCTGGGGGAACACCGCAGTTCGCTCCTGCCCGCTGCGTGGGGATACGTGGGCGGGGGGTCCCGCAGACCCCCACGCTCCAGCTCTGAGCAGCTCACCACCCCCGGCAAGGTCACACAGGAGGGTCTCCTGAAGCACCGGAGGGCAGCAGCCTCTTCCCCCAGACTCCGAGTGTCCCTACAGCAACTCGCAGCTACCGCATGAGGAACAGCCGCCCCGGGGTCACTCCCTCTCCCGGCACATCCCCGGCTCCTCTCAGGAAGGAGCCGCGCCTGGTCCACCCCACGATCACGTTCACATCGGCCAGAATTTTTAGGATGAGCAGAAACACGTTTCATAAACAAACAAAATAATTGAATGAAGAAGCTGTTTGTCTTTTTTTTTTTCACCTCTTTTTTCCCCCCAGAAGTTTAGGAGACTCCATTAAGGCTCCACCAGAACGCGATTTTAACAGAATTTTGTGTAAGTCTCAGCCTGGCCGGACAAACGGACGTTACTTTTCAAAGCAACCTTCCACCCTGCCGTACACTGCCGCATCCCCACCCCACAGCCGTGAAGAGAAGCCCACACCAGCGTTCTCTACGCTCCCACAGCGCCAGCGCCACCAGACGTGACCCCCCAGCTGGGCTGTCACCGGCAGATACCGGCGCCTCGGCCCCTCGCATCGCCTACACGGGCACACCAGGACCAGGCAACCACGCTCCGACAGCTCCCCCAGCTCGGGACCGCTCCTCTGTACTTACTTTAAGCTCTTCCAGGCTGAAGCCTCTGCCAGCACGAACTTTTTTGTGGTATCGGACAGTCGGGCACCTCACTATAGGCCGTATGGGCCCGGCCACCGGGCGGGGAGCGATGCGGCGAGCCTTCGCCTGGCGGGCCTTCCTCCTGCGACGGCGAGGGGACAGCGGTCAGGAACACCGCGCTGCTGCCAGAGGGGCCGCCCCGACACTGTCCCCCCCCACCCCCGTCTGCCATGCGGGGGTGGCTGGGAAACAAACCCAGCGCCGGGCTGGCAGCTCGGAGAGGCCGATGGCTGCTTCTAGAGCAGGGCCGCAGTCATCAGAAATACCAGGGTTCGAGGGAATCATCAAGGCGGTGCAGCGATTCCGGAGATGTCTCATCACTTGACTGCGGCGAGGAGGGTCTGACCCCGAGCGGGAACCCCACACCAAGCCAGCCCCCCACCAAGGGAACGGAGCAGCCCGACAGGAGACGAGAGACAAACCTCCGCCGCTCCGCCACAGGAGCTCAAGCAGGCGGCGGCAGGAGCAGCGCCGGGGAAGGCGGGCGGCGGGCACTCACCGGCGGATCTTGCGGGCGGGCTGGTTGAACCATGTGGCCACTCGCCGCTGCCAGTCCTTGTGGAAGTGGGGCTTCAGGATCATGCCATTGCGGCTGGGCGCCATGGCTGCTGCGGCCTAAGGAGAAGGGCAGGGCTAAAGACGGCTCCGCCGGGGGACCGGGGCTGCAGGGCCTGCCCCGACGGCCCGGACAAGGGCCCCTCCCCGGCCCCCGCGACCCCCAGGACAGGCCCAGAACGCCCCCGAGCCCGCTACCCCCGGCCCGGTGCAGGGCCCTGGCGGCGGCCCCTCCGGGCCCGGGCCCAGCCCTGTCCGCAGCCCGGAGCCGCCGCGCAGGGCCCGGAGCGGCGCCGGAGCACAGCCCGGCCCGAGGCAGAGCCCCCCGCGGGAGGATGGCGGCGGATGGAGCCCCCCGGATCTGCCGCAGCGCCCCGACTCACCTCCCGCCACGGCAAATGGCCGACCGGAAAAGGAAGCTACGGCGCCGAGGAGGGCGGAAGTGCGATCGCTGCAGCCAATGGGCAGCCGCCCGGGAAGGGCCCAATGAGGACGACGGCGGCGGAAGCGCCTGGCGGCGGCTTCACCACGCCAGTAGTAAAGATGGCGCCAGCTTAAAGGGCCCGCGACCCCCGAGCCGTGGAAGCACCGGCAGGGAGGCGAGGGGTGAACGGTGCCCCGGGCCGCTGCCGGGCCAGGAGAGGCTGTGAGGGACCCCGCTCCCCTCCACATCCAGGCCCCACAGCAGGGCTCTGCCGCCTTCCCCGGTTTGGGGAGGGCAGCAGCATCCCCTGCAAGGCAGCAGAGGGGTCGGGGGTCCACCACCCACCTCGGCAGAGCCAGCATCCTGCAGCGGCCTCGGCCTGGGGGGCACGACGTGCCACGGGACGGCACAGCCACGCTGGCTACAGCCAGGAAGCCACCGAGGCCCCCACCCTGTCCCACCAGTGTCCCAGCGTGGCTACAGCCATCGCCCTCGGCTTCACGGCACGGAATCCTCCCGGCAAAGGGTTTATTCAGGCAGCCCAGAACACAGCCATGACTTTTAAAAATCCAGCAAGAGCAAAGGACACTTGAAATTTCCATCTGCTGCTGGAAAAGCGCATTCAAAGTATGAACTTGTGAAGAAACAAACAAGTTTTGGGGAAAAAAAAAAAAACACCTAATACAGGCAGTAGCATCCCACTCCTGCCCCGGCAAGCAAGGGGAGTCGCCCCCATGAGCGCCCATACCCCAGGGAGGGCTTGAGGCTCCGCGTACAGAGGCTGGGACAGGGGAGAGGGCGCCTCGCAGAACATCCTTCCCCCCTCACCCGGGGAGACGAGAGGGTCCCCGCTCCAGCCTGACTGCGGGGGCAGGAGCCTGGGGACTGACTGATTCCTGAGGAGGGGGGAGCTGAAAGCTGGCAGAGAGGGGGCTTGGGCTGGGGTCTTTCAGGTGATGGACAATCCTCCCAGGCAACGATCCTTCCTAGAGGACTAACCCAGCCAGAGCACACCGGGCCCCAAACCCCCATTCCAACACCTCCCCCGAGGAGCGGCAGACCACCACGCCACCAGAGCCCCGAGGACGGGGCCAGAGAACGGCCCCCTTCTCACTGCGGCTTCCCAAGGGACACGCTCGCTTTCGCTCGAGTTCCCGAGAGCAAGACCCCAGCTCTGAACCAGGAACAACCTCCCGCCACGTAACTCGGGGCCGCCCTCCCCAGCGCTCGTTCCCAACGTCACGCTGAGGGGTCGCCAGGTTTTCCTCCGCCTCTGCTCGCGAGGCGCTGGCTCTAGAAACTGCAGGTAAGCTGTTGGCTCGGGAGAAGGCGGCCCTTGTCCTGTACAGCCCCACCGCTGTAAGCGGCTTCGTGCGTGCCAAAGCACACACCCGCCTCTCGACGCACTGCACACGCACCGCAGCACACGATGGACAGTTTATTCTGGTGAAATCGGGTTTTTTCCGTCTCGATTTTACGCCGAGACGACCGAAGGTTACAGCGGAGCCACACCGGAGCTACAGCACCTCGGCCTCTCGCAGGGGTTTCGCTACGCTGACCCTTCTGGCCCTGAAGGGGACGGCCCCCGCGCTCCTGCCACGTCACACAGCGTGGCCAGAGGGGGCTTTACAAGGACTCCCCAGCATCCTTCACCCTCAAGAACACGTACACCGCTCCTGTGCACAAGAAACCTTGCCAGCAGATTAGACTTACCCAACTCCTAATCGCTACTGCCCTGCTGAGAATCAATTTCACAGTCCTAAGGAGTTCTCCTTCCTGCCGGGAAAAGCTCGTTAGGAGAGCCAACGCAGCCTTAATTTTTAGGTAACGGCCGCACAGAGATTCAGTCCCTGCTCAGTATCTTTGATTCTGGAGCTGGAAAGGGTCTGTGTCCAAAAGAGGCCTCTAGAGTCCCCCCCCCGTTGCACATCAGGACTGGGCTTCAGACCGGTCTCAGCCGTGGTTCTTCCTCCTCCTCGTGGTTGGGTGGCTGCTGGGGCATTTCTTCATCTCTCGTGTCTTGCTTGTCTCTCTCTGCTTGAAGCCAGCTCTGAGGAGCGATCATTTTCTTCGGCCCATAGGGCGGAGGCCCAATCAAAGCTTCAATGTCGTCGTAATTTATCACTTCTTTCTCCAGGAGGGCGTTAGACAGCTGAGAAAGAGTAAACAGGGCGCAGTGAGGCACAGGCGTTGGCAAACACCCTCCCTGAACTGATCTGAACTCTCCCCGAGCCAGCTCAGCTCAGCTCCCACCTCAACGCCCGCACGCAGCGCGCGCTGCGGCCCACGAGGAGCAGACCCCCGGCGACCACACCGCAGACGGGGCCATCCGAGCGCCGGTCGGAGCCAGCACTAAGCTCTCCAACGCCTTTCACGGCAGCGTTTTTTGGCCAGGATGGCGAGCCAGACCGCCGGGCACAGCCAGCGGAGCGCCCTCCCTGCCACTGCCACCGCCCCTGCGGCCCCGAGATGCCGAAGCAGCAGCAAGCGAGACCCCAGCCAGACCCGCCCCCCTCCCCCTGGGCACGCAGCGGTAACAAAGAGCCGCCTGTTCCCGCAGGCCCGGGCTGGGGGGCAGCAGAGGTTCCTCTCCAGGAGAAGTCAAATTCTCTGGCCCCTCCGCCAGCAGAAGGGCCGCACTCGAGCGGCAGGTGGCTGTCAAACACCGAACCGCTCGGTTCTGGCAACCAAAACATTTACTCTGGAGACACTTTGGCTGAACTTAAAGGTTTTTCTGTGACGAGCCTCTATCAACATCCCACCGCCGTTAACCGAAAGCATCGGAACAGAGGAGGCCTGCGGAGAGGAGACCCCCCCCTCGCCACGCCTGCCATCAGAGCACGGTCCTAGGGACGGGGCTGTGACAGGGCCAGCAGCAGGGCGCCCGAGCGGGCGAGCTCTGGCTACCTTCCTACGGCCTGCAGGCACGTGGCTGAAGGGGTGTTTTGTCGTTGTGTCTTTAAAAAGGCGATTTAATGAAAAAGGATTGGTTTATTCGCAAAAGGTGCAACACGGAGTTGGCTCCCGGTCGTTTTGGATGTTACGGAATGGACTGCTGAGGGAAAGGTCACGCGGAGACACAGGGTGCTGCAAGGCAAGCGTGGCTCAGCCCAGGGAGGTGGGCACGTGCCAGGGTGACGGGCTGGGGGACGGTCAGGACTCAAAGCTCTACCTCTGCAACAAGGACCCCTCGGTGTATCAGGGAGCTGGAGGTGAAAACTGCCTGGTGTGACCAGAAGGTACGAACCCAGCACCAGTCAGCCCAGGTGACGGGTCCCCTACTCTTTCACCGAGGCCAGAAACCGTCCACCCGCTTCCCGCACGCCCACGGGAGCCACCTTGGCAGGCTCCACAACCACAGTCACTGCCTGCTCTCCAGGAAACCACGCTGCCAAGAGGCCGGCAGAGAAGCGCAGGTGAGGGACAGAAATTCCAGCTTCCATCACCGCCCCAGAGCGCTCCTCCTCCTCCTCCTCCTCCATCCTGCAAACACCAGCTGGTGCCAGGAAGCAGACTGCCGGAAAAGGCACACATCCCTCCCTCTGCCCGCTCCTCATCCCGGGGATCGGCAGTAAACAGTCACTTGCTCACAACACGAGCCCCAGCACTCCCACCACGAGACTTTCTAGGGGCACTGCCACGGCTGAGCTACAGAGCGCAGAAAGCAGCGAGGCAAAACACACGGGTTCGAACAAAACCCCAAAACACCCCCCCGCCCCCCCCCCCCCCCCCCAGCTCCAACTTACTGTCTGCAGCTTGTCCCGGTTCTCCAGTAAGAGTTTTTCCGTGCGCCTGTAAGCCTGAGCCACCAGGACTTTGGCCTCCTAGAAGATAGTAACAAGAGGAGGGATTTGGAGCGTAGGTGGCAACAAGCACAACACGGGGGTAAACACGGAGGGATGGAATCTGCAAAACGGAGCCAGGCAAGAAAGCGGCTCCCGTCAACAGAAAATACAGATAAATGCTTTGGAGAAGAAAAAAGTCAGCGGATACTCACGACAAGGAACAGTAAACACCTGCACGAGCACAATTCCTCAGCAGTCCCAGCTGATGGGAAATGCAGACTAACAAAGGAGGCTGTCCAGCAGCACGAGATGCAGCTCAGCACAAATCCCAGGGAAGCCCGGAGTGCTTTTGAACCAGGGATTTTTTAATTTCCAGCTATTTGACTCTTCAACTAAGGCAATTTATTTTTTTTTTTTCCCAGTAACAAAGCCTAATTTCCTGTCAAAACAGGCTGACATTTTGCAGCCAGCGTTTTGGTTCGACAGCCTCTCTGATCTAGGAACAAACTGTGCAATTTAAGACACGGGTTTCTTGCCATCTAAGCGCTGCGTGGCCATGCTTAGGTATCCACGGGCCTGCTGCGGGCCTGGAGAGCCGTCACCCAGCAGAATCTGCCCCAGGTTATTCGTCTGCAGTTCCACCACCACCCCCAGCCTCCCCAGACGACTGCTTCTCCCACAAAGCATTTCTCCCTCTCTCCAAACGGCGCATTCGCACCTCCCGTTCTCCCAGCAGCTCACGGGGGTCTCGTCCACACCAGAACCAGGACTGCAGCTTTCACAGCCGCTCGCTGCAGCTTCAGGCAGCACAGGGCGACGGGGCTGGACTCTCAGCTACACGTGGTTCTGCCTGTTCTTAACGCCCCACCGCGCTGTCCGAATACACCGTGACAACAGGCAAGGGCTCAAGTTGTCAAAATTTACTACATAACGGCTAAGAGAAAAACCCAAACTGGTTGGGTGCCGGTTACTTGTGTTTTTTCACCCAACTGCAGGAAGAAGCGAAGAACCAACGGGGAACACGCCGCCAGGCCTTACGTGGTCCATCATTTGCTGAAGTCCCTGGCTGAAAGGGCGCCGACCGATTCCAGCCGCACTCTCCAGGTCCGGGAAGGAGAGCTGCCCAATGCTGGGCACCATCCCGTACTGCTTCACCATGGAGTAGGCTATCTTGGTCACCTTCTTCAGGTCATCCTGTGCTCCTGGGCAGGGGAGAGAGAGAGAGATTGCAGCGCTCGCCAGCTCCGAGCTGAGCGCAAGAGCAGCCCATCCTGCACAGACACACGTTCCACCAAGTCGAGAGACCAGAGGGGACCTGCAGGAGCCCACAGAGGTGAACACTCCACCTGCTGATGGACCTTCCCGCACGGACTGCAGGACCCACGCACGGCAGCGAGCACCTGCTGGTAGCTAAGGCTCTCCCGTGGGCCAAGGGTCTCCCTGGGTAATTCCAAGTGTGGCCTTAGGCTTTGGGACAAGTCTAGGACAACACGGCGGCAACCCAGCACGAGAGACCCTCCACGCTCGCAAATACAAAGCCAAAATCAAAACAGACCGTTGGACATTCCTTCTCCCCGCCGCGGGAAACCTCTGCCTGTTGCTCAGATCACCCTCGGACGGCTCCGGCGCCCTCAGCTCAGCCTCCACCCGCCCGTGCCAGGGTCTGGCTCCTCACCTGTCGTGACTTTGTTAAAGGTGATGGCCTCGGACACTCTGCCCCCCAGCGCCATGCACATCCTCTCCAGCAGCTGCTCCTTGGTGAAGAGGTACTGCTCTCTTGGAAGGATCTGAGCGAACCCCAGAGCTGCGTTCGTGCGAGGGGCGATGGAAACCTGCAACGCAGAGCAGCTCCCTCAGTTCAGAGAGCAAACGAGCTCCCAGCTACGGCAGCAGAGGGAGAACAGCAAGGGGCCTGCGTTCCCAGCGCGGTTTGTCGACAGCTATGGGGCAGGCTGACCTAGAGAGACGTGGCCGAGGACTGCGGTATGTCACCGTTCCTGCACTGAAGGCTCTGCCTTCACAACCACAGACATACACTTTCTGCCACCTTCTGCTCAAGAAATGAAAAGGAAATGGTCCCTAACAGCAAGCCAGCAAACCCCTGAGATTCAGGAGTCGCTTTGGAGGGTATAAACCCAACAGAGCTCACCGTGTTCCAGAATTACTGCGGACTACCTGGAGAAAGACAGGGTGCCTTCAGAAAAACGGGAGGCATTTCCCCCACCCATTAAACGACAGTAATTAACAACAGTTCGGCTTATACAATAGGTCATTCAGAGCGAATTTGCTGCTGGTGGTGAGCCAAGGAGCTGTCGCCCTTGTCATTTCCACTCCCCCCAGCACCAAGGCTTTCTGAGGAGGAGATGTGCATGGGAAAGAACACACCCCGGGGTGCCAGAGGGAGGCCCTTCCCTACAGAGAAGGGCTTCAGGCGGACAAACTCCCAAGCGTGCCGGTCGGAAAAAGGCATTTCTTCCCGTCAGTACCAAAGCAGGGGCAGCAACACGCGGGCAAGCCAGGGCAGGGAAAGCGATCGCGCACGCACACACGGAGCGGGGCTTTGCGCCTGGGGGAGGTGCATGAACGGAGCAGCAGGAGCAGGAGACTGAGTTGCTCCAAAGAGCTTTCCAGTCTTCTGACGGCAAGGCTTCTCCTACAGCGGGTTCACCAGCTTTGCACTGCCGCTCTCATCAACGGAGCCTAATAACGGATTTCCCCACAGCGCCTTTTCAGGGACGTGGTTTAGCGGTGGACTTGGCAGTGCCGGGTTAACGGTTGGACTCGATGATCTTAAAGGTCCTTTCCAACCTAAACAGTTCCACGACGCTCTATTTGCCATTTATTTCGCTGCAGTATCCGCAGCTCCGAGCTCACGGGGGGCCAGGGTAACGCAGCAGAATCCAACACAAGCACTACAAAACACACAGGGGGACAGGGGACCCCCGAAGGACTCTCTTCCCACCCAGGGAGAGGCTCCACGGTACAACAGCTGGGGGCGGCGTTACCTTCATCACGGCCTCGGTGTGCTCCAGCAGCCAGCCCACCAACGCGTGACCCGATTCGTGGAACGCCACAACCTTCCTCTCTTCTGGGGACAAGATCTTACTTCTTTTGGCCGTGCCTGTAGGAAGAGAGACAACGATTCGGTAAGACAGAGCGCCAGACGCGGAGCCAGCGGGGCGTAACCTCGTCCAGCTAGCAGAGCCGGCGGGTGAGCAGCCAGCAAGCTTCACGGTGCCCTCGATGTCGAGGGAGAGGCGGTAAGAAGCCCTTGGAGTACACGCTGGGGAAGGTGCTCCCTGTCCCTGCAGCGGAAAGCAATCCCCGCCTGCACTGCCTGAAAACACTGGCAGAAACTTTTTCGCCCTTCTCCTCTTTACCACAGACTTAATCATCAGACAAACGATTTAACTTTTGATTAGATCACAGCTCGAGAGCACAAAGCTCTGTTCTGTTCCCAGCTCTGCCAAAGGCACGGTACGCTGTATCTCCGCCCAGGGAGAGATCTGCAACAAGTCAGTCTACCACTCGGAAAAAAAGCCCAACCAACCAAAACCCAAAGCACAGACTAGCTAGGATGTCGTACTGACTTTGCTGTACGGTCTTTCAGTCCCTTAGGCCGAACATGAGAGAAGCAAGATGTTGCATTATATATAAGAGAGGTCCCAGTTGAGATTCTTGCGCATTAGGAGCGTCCGACTCAGCAAAAGATCAAGGGTATATACAAAAATCTTGCTCCAGAACCTGGAAATGTCTCTGATTACACACGGCGTCCTCCGTACGAGCTTATTCCCAGGCTCCTGAGAACTAGCAAATTAAGCCATAACTCACACTTAATACTTCCTCCAAAAAGATGATTTTTTGAAAGCGTCTTATTTTCCAACCCAGTAGTCCGTAACGCAGAGTAAGTCCAATTAGGATTTTAAAAAAACCACTCCACTGCAATGCTGAATGGAAGTAAAACTTCTAGCACGTAAACCCCACGTTAACTACAGAACACAGTGCGTACCGAGCGCTCGTTACAGCTCTGCCTGTTGAGGGCAAGAAGGTGTCAGCACCGTAAAGCCAACATCTCCACATAGTGCCAGGAGCAGCAGGGGGTAGAGCAGGCAGAGTCAAGAGCAGCACTGCACCAAGCTTGCTTGATGTCTTGGAAAACAACGTTCTATTAACATTAATTTTTAAACAAAAGTCAAGAGCTTTATTAAACAAGGAAACAGCAAAATTAGTGTGGCAGATCTTGTAAAATTACTGCTCAGGGACCCTGGAAACCACTGTGCCCCGCCAGGCATAATGGTGATGGAATAGCAGATTAATTGCAACAGCCTTGATTTTCATCAGTTAGTCCCTTACTCTGCCTGCAGCAGTGTGTGTGTGTGTGCCTGTGTCCCTTTCCAGAGAAAGATGTGTGTATATATATATATATATGTACACACACACACACATATACAGAGTTAAAAAATTCTGGAAGCATTCCTCTGTCAGCCCACCAAGGAGGGAGGGACTGTACTCTTCACGACAGCACACACTGTGCCTACAAAGATTATTTCTATTCCTACATAAAGCCATCTCCAGGCAGGAAAGTTCTCCAAAGCCTCGTACATATCACATTTATGAGACGAACAACCCAGGAAACAACCCCAGCCCATCTTTGCCGGCCTTACGCCGCGTACACAAACC
Organism: Leptosomus discolor; assembly: GCF_034619465.1. NCBI lineage: Eukaryota > Metazoa > Chordata > Aves > Leptosomiformes > Leptosomidae > Leptosomus > Leptosomus discolor. The sequence continues at coordinate 60,577,095 of NC_141398.1, read as the reverse complement.
CCACCAAGAAAACAGGCTCCACTACATCTTGCGAAGGCGACCCCTAAAAGCCTCTGTACGCTCAGCAGGTTTCCTCCCTCGCTCCCAGGAGCCCTGACTTACTGACTGCTCTCTGTTCCCAAACTACAGACACAATGGGGACTACCACAGAGAGAAGTTCTTACTCCTCCCTTACAGCAACACAAAGCTTTAAGGCTGACAGGGCCTCTGGACTTGCAATGTTCTCCTTTGATTCCACACCACTCTTATTAAAACCAGAAGCTTATAATGGAAAGCACAGTAATATCTTCTTTCTTTCAAGAAAAGCTTTTATAGCAACTGAAATGCCCTCTGGATTGTGAAACCCAGAAGCGTTCCCATTGCAGCAGGGCAAGGGTACACTTAACATACGGGCCTGGAGGGTTGTTTGGGGTCTTTTAGACTTAGTCTACAAAAAATAGCCAGGGCCTGCTAATAGGAAAGAATCCGATTAAGCAACAGCAAGACTTTATGGCCACCTACACGCCACAGAGCCTTAGTGAAGCAAGCCAGCTCGTCAGCAGCGAAACTGCTGAAGCCCATGCCCTGCTATGCCCCACCACTTAATCCCACCTATCCCTTCTGCTACACATCCCCTGGGGCCTCACGTGCCTTTTGCCTTATCTTCCAAGCCTGGGGAACTAAGGGTGGAATTCAGAAAGAAAAGCCAAGCGAACCCCGACAAGTTTGGTGCTTTCTGTGCCGCGGATGGGAAAGCGAAGCACACGGTTGCGCTGGGTGGTGAGGAGTCCTGCCTTGCCACCGCTCCCCCAGAGCTGCCGAGCGCAGTTTGGGCCTCGTGCGAGCGCGGCCGCAGTTACCCAAAGCGCTCCAAGGGGTTTGTTTTGAAGAGGCAGGTGAAACCGTCAGGAATTTTCTCAAAACTCTTCACTTCAATGAGGTATTGTTTGAGCATTTTCTGATAAAGCAAGCACTGGGGACTGAATTCCAGGATCAGGAAGTAACTGACCCAGCACAAACATCCTGTTCCACACGCTCTCCTAAGAAAAGCACAGACCGCCGCTGTTTGCCCAGGCTCACCCCCCCGGTAACGACACTGCAGCCTGGAAGCAGTTAAGGGTCTGATTACGAAAACCACAGCTTGGCTACAGGGCAGTTCAGACCGAAACCCACCAGATTCAAATCCCTCAGGTGAAGTCAAGAGTGCTGGGAACTCTTTTTTCCCTTCCCTATAATATACTCCTGCAGGGTAATCTCCAGAGGTTCCTCTGCTGGCAATCGCACAAGTGACAGGGAAAGGCCAACAGGATGTTCTCAGAGGGAGAACAGTACTCCACTGTCTTCAGTTTATTCTGCCAATTCATCAAAGCCTGGGCTTTGAGGCCAAACAGAAAAATCTCTCTAATTTCTTGCTGTTGAGGATGCGTAGCCTGTTTGCTGTTCGTGTTTATGTAGCAGGTGTCCAGAGCAGCAAGAAAAACCTAGAGATACTCCTACTCTTTCTTTTTTTTTTTTTTAAAAAAAGGCTTTTTAAACGAAAAAAGCCATAGAGATTTGAATTCCTCTCTTCTGTTTAGCTACTGGCCATCTTCCCCGAGCTACAGGTTCAGGCTGCCTGTGGATTCAGGAATGCTGATCCATTTGGGGTCTGGTTTGGAGAACTTTCTGTGACCACAGCACCTGGGCCCTTCCGGACAGAGCACAATTAGGACCCATCTGTCTTCCTCGAGCGGAGCCCGCTCCCTCGAGCCTCCTCTCAAGCAGCGTGGCACAGCCCAGCGAGACCACAACAGGAACGGCCGGGTCGCTCACCCGCAATGACTCTTTCCACAGCGTACTCAAAGTTGAAGGTATCGATGGATTTGTGACCTTCTCTAGCAGCATGAAGAGCGGCTTCGTTACATATATTCGCTATGTCAGCTCCTGTAGACAAGAGTTTACAAGAATTACGTTGGGTTTGTTATGTGACAGAGATTTCAGAGGACAGAGGAGGCAAGAACAAATCTGGAGAAGGGCCTGAGGAAGTCAAACAGCCTGCGCTCTTTTGTTCCTCGGGAACGGAGAGCAAACCTAGTCCCTGGTGTTTGTGTTGGATTCGAACAATACAACTGCCTTGGCAACGCACGTCGCGTTGCAACACAGAGGACAGAGTTCAGCCATCAATTAACAGGCCAGAGCCAAGGCCAAGGCCGGCTCTCAGCAGCAGGGGAGTGGCGTGGGCAGCCCGGGTTGGCATGGGCCGCCGCGCTGTTCATGCGGCGACCGCCCAGCCTCTGCGCGGCAGAGAAAGAACATCTGTTCCGAGTTTGGGGAGGGGGGGGGTGTGTGTGTGATGGTGGCGGGGGGCTGCTGAACGAAGTCACGAAGAGGCAGTGTGCTGGGGCCTGTTAGAGGGGAAACCCAGAAAGGATATTCCAGGAACTCCACATAAACAGGAACTCTGGAGCCCCTTGCTCAGCACTGCTTCAAACTCCCAGGGACCTACCCTGGAAGCAGGCTCAACGCAGGAGCCGGACAGGGTTGTCCAATTTCTACTCTGACTGACAAAATAATCACTATTTGTTCCTCCTATCGCTTTCCCGGTAACGTAGATCAACTTCAGGAGTCCTTCCCCTGAAGTGCAACGTCTCACTCTCAACAGCAGCTTGGACAGGAGAAGCGCGAGCGGTGGTTCCTCCCCTTAGGAATCAGGAACCCAGGCACTACAGAAGTGTAGTTTCCCTACCCCCACACCCTGCTAGTCCCAGAAGCTGGAAAAGACTGAAAATAGCCATGAATGACTGCTCATCAGAGCTCACCAGGGAGCTAGCTTGGTTCCCACTATTTCCATAGAGAAGGCTTGAAGAAAAAAAGCCTTTTCGACCAAAACACCCCGTTAAAACTAAGCAACCAAGAAGCTCCAGCTCGAACTGCAGAACTCGGGTAGAAGCAGGCGGGGCAGCCCCACAGGGACGCAGCGTGTCGTACCGCTGAAGCCCGGCGTCAGCTCAGCAAGGCGCTGCGAGTAGAAGCTGGCATCCTGGATCAGCTTGAGCCCCTTCAGGTGCTGCTCAAAGATTTCTCTTCTCTCCTGTCAAGAAGACAGAACGCCTGAGCCCAGCAAGCCTTCACAGCGTGGCGGCCGGGACGCGGGGCAGGGAGCAGGGGAGGAGCGGACCTCTGGCAGCGGGGACGGGGACATTGCCACCAGAGGGCAGGGCTGTCCTGACAGCATTTCAGTGCTACAGGAGCCCTGATAAACACCCAGCTCTCAAATTCAGAACAGATGTACGGAGGCTTACCATGAGTCACTGCTTTCTCTCTCAGGGCCATTCTCCCCTCCTAACTTTCACTCCGATCTGCCTGAACTTTGACCACAAGAGCACTCGCAGGAAGGAGCTCCGACTGCCTCTACCTGCTCCCCTCCTCACCCGCTGCAGACTGCAAACCCCGACTACTGGCTCCTTAGCTTGGCACCATTTCCCACAAGAAGGTGGGGGTGAGATGACGGCTGGCAAGTAGCCAGGGAGTGACTCATTCAGCTGGTCCAGGAGATCCTGATTAAAACAATGGGCTCCGTTGCCAGGCTTTTTCCCCCTTCCTCCTTCAGGGCAGCTGCACAGTTCATGCTTCCGGGTGCCAGAATCTATCAGGCATTTAAGGTATTTTAACTGAAAACTCTGAAGATGACAGTAAAGCACAGATGGGAGAAGAAGAGCCTGTGCTGGCAGAGCAGACAGATCTTCACCGCAGCTGAGCCTGTTCCCCAAACCCTGCTACAAATGTCAACACGGCAGACATGGAAGTCTCCTAGTAAATGGATTTAAAATGAAGGAGAAAGTCACTTAACAGGCTGCCTAAAGGAAAATGAGGAGCCTTACAAGGATAGGGAGGACAATAAACCTACAGAACAAGTGGTGCTCAAGGCACATGACAATTTAAGCTCTCGCCGAGCCATCTTGCCAATTAGGCAGTTCCCAATTCCCTGGAGAGAAGACACAGACATAGTTCTGCATCTGCATGGCAAAGAGAACCCCACAGAAGAATTCACCGCCAAAGCTCACCAGAGCACAGACACTTAAAGACAGTGAGCTGTCACTTCAGAGCAACCGCATTAGCATGTCAAACCCTTGATTTAGAGCACATAAATAAGAAAAAAGGCAAAGAGAAGCTTACCATCTCTGCCTTCTGCGAGCCCAGCCCTCGCCAGGCCAGTGAATCACCAGCAACGACCGAGACACCCTCCTCGTTAGCACTATGGTAAGGACAGGGCAGCAGGTGGAACGTACCTGGAGTGTTGGAAGATCAATGAAGATGTGCCTGTCAAGCCTCCCAGGTCTCATCAAAGCGTTATCCAAGACATCAGCACGGTTGGTGGAAGCCAGCACTATGACATGATCTGTGGTCCCCATTCCTGGAGAAAAACAAGCAAAAACAAAAAAAACAAAGGCGAAGGTTTTCACCATCACAGACAGCGCCGGGCAAGCATACAAAGGGAGAGGGCAGGGCAGGATGCAGAGAAGGTCTCACACAGCGTTATCACCACGCCAGGGGGTGTTTACAGCACCTTTGGGGCAGCTGAGGCTGAGCCAGTGTCCTCTTCAGCTAGCAGCACCAGACAGGAAGGAACCTCCCAAGTCACCCAGGCTGGTCTCTGGTCATGCCGGACACTCGGAAATTCCCTTTTCATTTCCTTAATAAGCCTTGGCTTGAAACTTGTTTCTCCCCTTCCTTTTGCCCCATTTGGAAATTGCTCTGACTAGGAACCAGAACAGAGTATCTCTAGCCTGATGAGTTGGGAGATGCCTTCTCACCCCCGGGCTGAAGTGAATTCCTGCTCCTTTAGCTCCAGGTGGTACAACGTTTGCCACCTGAAAGAGCCTCTCCCTCCCAAGCATTTCCACGGAGAGCCCTTTCATTTACTTTTAGCCTTCGGTCACAGACAGACCACCGGGATCACCAGGGAAGGGACAGGCTTGCTTCTCACCAGCTCGGGTTAACGCAGAAAGAGAGGACACAGCCCGGCCACCCAGCAAGGCGCACGTCACAGCACGATTTGGTCTTTGCCTTCGCACTTTTTACCCCTCAGAAGGCACCCGGGCACGCTGCAGACCAGCGCCAAGACCAGCCCTGCAGAACTTACACCGCAGACACGTAGGCAGGCACAAAAGGCAGGCAAACAGCTCTGAGGCGATGATGAGCCCACGCGAGCTCAAGCACCAGCCAGGGATGGTTTTGTCTCCAGGTCTCAGAAGATGAAGGGAGCATCAGGATTTACAGGCTGCGCGAGAGCAGCCTGCAGGACGAAGGCATCAAAGGCAGACGGGGCTTCCCGGGGAGAGCCAGAGCACCAGCAGCTGGAGGAGGGCAGGAAGGGGCAGGCGGTCGCGCCGCTTGGCTGGGGAGCCAGAGATCCACGTCGAGTCGCTGAAGCACGCTGCTTATTGCCTACCTGCTGCCAGGCGCCCGCAGGCCCCCGGGCACGAGTCACCTGCTCGCAGCAGATCCACCAGCCCCGGCACACAGCAGCCTTCCCAGGGAGAGGACGCGGTGGTCCCACGCGCCGCCTTCGCTGCCAAGGGGCAGCTCGGTGCACGTAAGCTGGGCGAGCTGCAGCGCTCTCCAGCTCCGCCCGAAGAGCTGCCAAACGTGTCAGCGCACAAGAGCTCGGCAGAGGGATTAAGGTTCCAGGTAAGTCAGAGGACTGGCCCTGTCAGCTCACGCCGTCGCAAACCTCAGTTCTTCCCCCCTGCAGGACGCTGTCTAAATAAGCTCCTGCAGAGGATGGAGCCGGCCATTCTTCAGGGATGTATTACACTGTGCTTTGGAGGGCGATAAACCAGCAGACTGGCAGGCACTTGGGGGATAGCGAGCTTCATTCACCCGGCAGGATTAGGTGGTACCGCACATTATCTGCTTTGCAGCTGGGAAGACTCTCTTAAAACAGCTCTGAGTATTACAACGAATATTAAAAAAACCCCCCAGAACCGCCGAGAGCATCCTCCTCACGTCGGCTTCTGCCCCACTTGCTCTCAAGCCCGTATCCCAGCGGTGCAAAACGCCGCTCCAAGAAATCTCCAACTGCAGCCTCCAACTCGTATCGCTGCTCCCAACGCAACACCACCTGGCACGTCGCAGGCTTTGGCTTCCTCAGGCAAAGATCAGCCAAAGGAACAGTCTACAAAAATACCACCTCAGCCACATCAACAAATAAAACACAGCTCTGAAAATTCAGCCTAAAGAGAGCCTTCATATCTACAATATCTACAAATGGAGCCACTTCAAACAGGAAAGGAAAAAAGGGCCCACTTGAGCTGCCAAGGGCTCTGCTCCCCACTGACGCAGCACATGACTCTGACGGGCACCTCCTCTGCGTGATTACCCTGTGTCAGTCTCTAAAGCATTTGTTCAAAAGCCTTTCGGACACCCTCTGTGAGCAGTGTCAGCGAAACGGGGCCACCCCCGTGAGGGACGCCTCGGGGTCAGGAACCTGCATGCAGCACAGAGCAGGGCAGAGGTCTGGCCTGAGAACTCCAGGTGAAGAGCTGCTCCCAAAAAGATGTTCTGCGTTTTCATTCACAAAACCCAGCTCAGCCCAGGACTGCCAAGCTCCTCGCCGATGCATTCAGAACGGAGGAGACATTTGGATCAGATTCCTCTTCCGCTTGTTTTCGGTTTGTGAGGGAAGATTCAACTATTCAAACCAGGCACCTGTTTTGACAAAGACTGGAGTACACGTGTCACTCCGGCTTTAAAAACAGCTTTTCTACATCCAGGCTCCCTCCCGTCCCCCCCTCCTTCTCCCACAAGACTCCTGGTGCTCCCAGAACATGAAGAAATCTGTCAGGGTGAAGGGAACCAAGGTCGCTTGTAGGAGGCGCACTGCAACGACTCCAAAATCCACGTACCAGAGCGACTGAGTAGCAAACTGCACATTCCTCCCATATGGCTTCGCATAATGGCTCCTTTCTCGATGTCCTCATCCTTCCTCCAGCCTGCAGAGCAGGTTCCATATAGCTCTGACCTTCCTTTTCTTCCTCTACCTTACCTCTGAGTAATCTCACTCGAACACACAAATTCAACAATCACCGCGGATGACTCACAGATCTACTTTTGTGCACGATTTCTGTTCAAATTAACAGCTAACTCGGCTCTACGGTGTTGCCTTGCAGAACTCCAACCATCAATTTAAGCTAAAGACAGCTACAACAGCGCTCTCAACCTTCCATTTCAAGGCTTCCTCATTACAAACACACACCACTCCTCCGCTTGGGTAGGACTGTTAACCTCCTAAAAACCCTATTCACTATCATCCCGAAAAACATTTTGCCACGATGCACGTAGCGCTTCAGCGTTCTCTTCGGTAACGTGCTCGGTTAGATAACATTTCAGTCACATGTGCCAAGATCCCTGCTGAGGAGCACAAGCCAGCAGCAAGCCCGTGTTTCTTGTACTCGCCTGACAGTCCTTGCCAGCTGTCTCCTATTTGACGCTGTAAACTCCTTGGGCTGCCTTTTTTTTTTAAGCGTGTGTTTGATAAAGCACTTAGCAAAATGAGGGACTTAGTAGATGATCTGTAGGAGACACGAATAAACAATGAGACAATATAAATTTAAAAATAAACTAGGCAGCACACAGCAAACAAGGGACTATTAGAGCACATACTGAGGATAATATCCGCCTTCTAAACTCAACTTTCCAATAGAGTTGTACCCTAATTCCTGAACCGAGACTCGCCAAGAAAACACTCTAGAAACCACACCTAATTTCTACAGACTGGAGGAAATCAGCCATTTGCATATTTAGCAGAGAGATGTGGATTGTAGTGACTGACTACACGTTCCTGAACGCACGGGCCTCCATTTCATTCAGCGTTAAGCCACTGCCAGCTCACCCTACAAGTGCCAGGAGGGAAAAAACCACCCAGCCAAGCCAGGACTGCGGCTGTGTGCTACTACTGGCCTTTTCGGTCGAGACCACCTACTGCAGAGGTACAGCTGCAACCAGTTCTAGTCACTTCAGGTATATTCACGTGCCCCGTTGCCCAAGGGAGGGCACGTGCCAAGTCCCAGGGAAATGCACACCCGTATTTAGGGTGATTCTTGGTATCTGTGTAACATTGTGCGTTTCAAACACGTTCCTCCACGAACCAGATTTCTGCCTGGTTGTTCAGGACCTACTTAAAGCTCGTTCCTCTCCTTCAAAAACTTCGTGGTACCCGTGCTGAAGCAGAGAGGGGCCTGGAGGGTCTCTGCGCAGCAGGACCACTCTACCCTGCCTGTACCACGCTGTGCTCCTGCTTACAATTTCTCCTCCTTCTGCAGCAAGGGCAGAGATCCAGAACGACAGATCATCCTGCGTGCAGCACGGGGGAACATCTACCCTTTGCTGAAAGCGTTTTCACCAGTCCCAGCTCCTCGCCTCGACAAGGGAGGGCTGACTCCAGAGCCATCTCCAGAAGGCGGCCTTGCTGCTCAACCGTGCTCTGCTTCAGCAGGGCCGCACCCTCCGTTCCCTGCAAACACCCAGCAGAGGAGCAAGCGGTTTTCACCCCTGTAACAAGGTCTGGAGAAAGGGGGATTCTCCCAGGGCAGGACGGATTTTGATTTCTCATGTGAAGCGTGTGACGAGACAACAAGTGTCACAGTGGAGGGAAAAGGCGGCTCCGTCCCACGGAAGAGCAGGCTGACACAAACACTCCCTGACGGACAGGCGGCTCGTCATCCCTTACCCTGCTCTGCCAGAACAGGATTTAGCGACGGCAACATGACGAGCTGGGTCAGTGCTGCAGGCTCTCTCGGAGTTATGATTAACAACAGCCAAAGGATCATTCTTTTCGGCATTCGTCCCTCTGGGACAACTCAACTTTAAACCTTAACAGGCTTTAAACCACTACCTGTCTCAGGCCGAGCACAGCAAGTATCCAACGACCCCCGATGGCCAGCCGGACCTCAACGTTACCCTCCACAGACAGCAGCGCCCTGGCTCCCAGTCCATTTCCTTTTGGTTCCCCAGTACTGTAAAGAATTCTTCTCCAATCACCAGTGGGAAAACACCCTCCCGAACCGAAGCCATTTGCTGCAGGAAGAGCCTTTGGGGTTGCTGCCCTCTGCCAGCCACGGTCTCTAATGCACATTTGCGGTTGATTTCATCAGCAGGTGGATGCTCACGCGGCTGTTGGTGCAAATTCACCCTGGATGTGGCACAGCGCTCGCTTCTGGCTCTGGGTCTCCAGCAGAGTCACAGAAGCGGTTCGCTCCAGGGTTACAAGATTTCCTAGATTTAGCCCCAAACCCTTAAAAGCCTACAGAAACGTCTCGATTTCAAGAGGGTTATCTCCACAACTCAGCACATACACAGAGATCTGTCCTGAGCCCAATTACCTCCTCAGGCACCATCAGCTCTGGGGTAGTCCTGCCTATGGGACAGATGAAGAGAGAGATACTACAGTGCCTTCAGAAACAGGGACTACTGATGGGGTACAAGGGTTCAGACCGGTGCTTGAGGAGATTCCCAAGGGGTCTGCAGGAAAGCCCGGGTCAGCGTGAAGCGAGTACTGGGCACACAACTTCCACAAACCCTGTGCTGAACGGCAGCTGCTGCCGCTTTTCCTCTGCACTCAGTGCAGCAGCTGGTGAAGGAGAAAAAGAACAGAAAGGACCCACTTCAAGTGAGTGACAGGACAACCTCTGAGAGCAGAGCAAGGCCAGCCAAGGCCACGCTGGTGTCCACAGAGGACAAAAACATCCTGACTTCCAGGGCCACAGCCCCTTCACGAAGCAGCAGTCCAAAACAGTTATCACTTGTCCTACAGACAGCCCTTTAGCAAGGACACGACCAAGCTGCAGTTCTGGGCTCAGTCCTGAGCAGGCTGAAGTGCAAGCTGGCCCTGTCCCAGGCAAGAGGGGAACGAGATCTGTTTCAATGCAACGGTCACTACTTCAGCAGGAAGAGAACGCTCGAGAGGCACGGCGAGTTCAAGCAGGACAAAGACGTACAGGCCAACAGCTTGGCTCTCTAAGGTGGTAAGGGCCCAGCTGCCGAGAGGCAGAGGGAAACACTGACCATCCATCTCCACCAGCAGCTGGTTTAAGGTCTGCTCCTCCTCAGCATTGGCAAAACCAGATATATTGGTTGAGCGCTTCTTGCCCACGGCATCGATTTCGTCGATGTACACAATGCAGGGGGCGCGAGCCTGGGCTTCTCTGAAGAGGCTGCGAACTCGGGCAGCTCCGAGACCTACAAGGGAGGGGAAGAAGAAATCAGCCTCACCGCAAAAACTGGCAGTACAGCGGAGAACAGGATTACTAGACCCCAGCGTTACACCGGACGCTGGGCAAACCCTCAGTGTGTGACAGTCCCTCTTCTCAACACTCCTGGCACAAAGAAACAGCTACAGAACTCCTATGTTTACTCCTTAGGCACAGCTCCTCCTGGAGAGTGCTGGCTTTTAACTGAGCTCCCAGAATGCCAGGGACGGCTACAGCTGCTGTAAGAGGAGCTCTGCTCCCAGCTCCTACCACAAACTCCTGTTCCTTCCACAGGTCAGAAATATTCAACATGTTCCTGCACACTGACCCGTGTCAGGCCTCAAGAGATCTGGGAAGAAGGAAGGAAAGGAGGAAGATGGAAATCCCAAGGCACAAAGAGGCCGTACTTTCCCCATCACAGCAGGGAGCAGCAGAAAATCCATCAGCGTTCTCACATGAGGAAGGAAGCTTCAGTCAGTGGCTTTAATAATAGGTACAGGGAAGTCAGAGATAATGCTTTCAGGTGAAGAACCACGGCTGCATACCGCCAGAAAGAAACAACTACCCATTCAGAGGGCGTGCATCTTAAGGACTACATAATTAAGTACTCTCTACCACCAAAAACCTTTTGTATTTTTGTTAGAAATATCCAACTCATCCTCCCCGTGCTAAAACTCTTGTGAGAGGCCCGGCCAGCACCCTCCAACTCCACCACAGACCAAGTAACCCCCGCCCCCTTCCTCCCCAAAAGCTCACCTCCTATCACCTCCACAAACTCAGAGCCCGCCATGGCCAGAAACGGCACTTGCGCTTCTGTAGCCACGGCCTTCGCCAGCAAGGTCTTTCCACAGCCTGGCGGTCCCAGTAACAGGGCACCCTTGGGCACTTTGGCCCCCAGCTGAAGGTAGCGATCAGGACTCTGCAAGGACAAGACAGCTCTGTCAGCTCCGCAGCTCACGGGAAGCATCTGCCCAAGAAAATGCCCTCCCAACACCGTTTTCAGCCAGAGCAGCTCCGAGCTGCTAGTGGGAGCAGCTACATCTGCATTCCTGCCGCGGCACTGGAAACACAGAGAGCGAGCCGTGCTGACCACAGTGTAAAAAGCCACCAGCTTATTTAAACAGAGGCTGCTCAGTACCATGAAGGATAAAGAGAAGCACATACCCTCCTCCCCCCGTCAGCCATCTCTCCCGGAAGACAGGCAGCAAGGACTTACTCTGTTCTACTTGTCTATACCTTTAAATAGTCCACAAATTCTTTGACTTCCATTTTCGCCTCGTGCATTCCCGCTACGTCCTTGAAGCTAATCCCTTTTCCAGATTTCCCATCCACAATGGTGAAACGAGCCATTTTCAGCTGGTTCTGTGGAAGGCAGCACAAGTATTGAAGACATGGTCTGACTCTGGCCAGGGCAACAGTCTGGAGAGGCTGTTTGCTGTACTTGGGGGGACAGCACAGCACAGGTATAAGCTGCCCCAAACAAACCACACTAAAACGCCCACCAACACATCGGTATTTTACTAACTTTTGCTTTGGAAACACTTCACAGGCGGATTATTGACTCAAACTTTAGTTATCCACAGGTTGGTGGGAAGAGACAGAATAAACCTGCAGTAACAGTCCCAACACAATCCAGCTCAAACTCCACGCAGACCAGGCAGGGACACTTACTGAAAGTGTGCAGAATGCCCAACACCTTATTTGGGACCTTCTCCCCGATTTCTAACCGCTCTGATCCTTCATCCACACAGGACAGGTACAGTTTTGGGGAATAGGTATCGATTGTAACTAGCTGTCAGTGGTAAATAGCTACCAACGCTGTAAACACGTATAAACAGACGCTCTGCACCCTTGTCCAGTGCTGCCGCTGGTTTCCACTGCAACACAACCCAGGACAGAACTGCAGGTTCTCAAATTTAACAGCCACCACATTTCAGTCTCCTGGTGTGTGTTAAGCCACAGTGACAGTCCAAACAAGAATGCAGTTAAACGCCCTACTTGTAACTGCTCATTAGGCTCTACTGAAAACAGCTACTCAGGGTTTTTTTTTTTCTCTTTGAGAAGAAAGTTTGGAGCTTCTCAGGCCTCAGAAACATCAGCTTATCCACAGGAAGAGTTAAACAGGCAGAGCCTAGCTGTCCCCACTTATGCAAGGACAGAATCTAGTCCTCAAGGCCCTCATTACTCAACGCTTCTTTAAAATATTCTCCTCTGAGCAGCTGCATCCCTTTGTGTAAAGAGAATCCCAAAGTCAGGAGGGAGCTGCAAAGGAGGCTGAGTGGGAAATCAAACAAGGGACTGACTTCACCACATTTTCATCCCCAAACCCCTGCGGTCAATGGCAGGGCACCCCGGGGCCGATTTCTACAGAGTCTCATCAGCTGATCCAGACAAGGGTGGAAGAGGGGAGGAGGAGATTTGACTGATGTTGCAAGCGAGGCATGTGGCATGAGCAGCCCAGGCCAGCACGTAATGAAATCCAGAATCTGAACATACTTTATAAATTGAGAACTCATTTTGCAGAAAGCAGCAATTCCTACTTCTGGCTGTATGGGAGGCACATTGGCAGGGCCCAGAGAAAAACACCATCTGCAGCTGCAACCCATTAACAGGCTTTGAAAACAGCAGAGCAAACCGGACTGCAAATTCACTGAGCTCAGCCCTTCCTGCCGCCGGGGAAAGAAAGGGCCTCAGCTAAGGCCCGTGACTGCAGGGTCTTGTCAGATGATGGGGACAGGAAAAGAGGCAAGATGTGTCAAGACTGGAGAGACCTTGGCACCCGTTAGTTCTCATCCTGCGCCGAGCTTGCCGGGGCAAGGGGAGGGGATTGGGCCAGCAGAAGACAAGACTTCCCCCCCCCCCCCCCCCCCAGGCTGCAAAACACCACCAAGATCCAGGATACTCACAAAGGCGTTGAATCCTCCCACCCGGCTCGCCACCCTGATCAGGCGGAAGATGCTCCACAACATGGACACAGCCACAAGGGTCACTATCAGGGAAATGACATCACTAAAAGGACGAAAGAAAGCGAGACAGGTAAAAATTGAAGTGCTGGGCCACAACTTGGTAAATGTTACTCAACATCGCTATTTTAGCACGTTAAAGGTCCTGACATTTAGGCTGCAAGTGCAGCAACGAGCAGACATGACTAAGGAAACGGAACCTTTACAGGGTTTTACATATCTATAAAAACTAAAAAAACCCCACCCCAACAATTCCATCACCTAAAAAGTTAAAACAGAGGACACTGGCAAATACTGCCAACAGCCAGGGAAGAAACTGGACCTCACCATCCCCTTCAGAGGCATTTCTACTTCTACCTTCAGGCAGCCAAGGGACCCCCAGAGCAGAATCCGGCGGGACTGGCAGCCCACCCACGGGGAGCTCGCTGCATCTGGCAACGCGAGGGAGATTCCAACTCCCCTAATCCTGGCTGAAATCCCAGTGCGGGTCTCCCATTCAGGGGCAGCTCTGCCTAGTCTGGCTGGCTCTCCCTGGTCAAGGCTCTCTGAAGTTCTTCAGGACAGAAGGAAGCGCTACAGCAACAAACTTCCTCACGCTTTTGTGGATCCTCTGCAACCCCAATCGCATTGGGAGGGAGAGGTGCAGAGACACTGCAGGTTTAACACAGTTACAAGACAAACACGCTGAGGACAAATATCCTGTGAGCTCTAACTAAAGGACACTTTCAATAGAAGGAAAAATGATCATATCTCAGATGACAAGTTGGGATTTGTGGGACCCTGTGCTGCTTCACACGCCTGGGGAATCACCTGGTCTCACCACACTTCTGTGTCTTCTCTTTAAACTAGGAATGCGCGCTCCAGCCCTCGCAGAGGGGTGACTTACTGAAGCAAGGGGACCAGCATGTGCCAGATACCCCGCTGCATTTGTTTCTCTCTGAGAGAGATCAACTGGAAACTGAAAGTCACCTTCAGTTTGTCAACTATGCAAACAGGATTAACTCTGAAACGCATCCCAGGGTAAACCGAATCCAAGCCGCAAGTGCTCTGCGCCTCGCAGGTTCAAACTCCAGATTGAGATTCCCAATTCTCCAGAGATTCATCAAGTCTCCTGGGAGACTTCAGACCCTACAATAGCTCTTAAAAAAAAAACCCTACTCTCTTCTCAGGGGCAGGGGAAGCAGCGTTGGCAGCTGACGGCTCAGTCTACTCTTCCCACTACACACACGTTTGAAAAAACTGGCAAGTTCTGAATTTCAGCTAATACTGAATTAAAAAAGTTTATCTTCATATAAACCATGTATTAAAAACGTGCAAATGTTGTTCAGAGGACAAGTAACTAGAGAAAACCCGTTCCAGGTAACTGTTCATACACAAACGTGGCATCTGTTTCGCGTTTTGGTAGGTGTCTGGGAGGAAGAATCACACACACTGGAGGTGGGAACGGCCAGTGGGAAAGCCACTGTGCTCCAAAGCCTGTGAGCTACCAAAAGCAGATGATGCTCTCTGCAGGGTGCCCAAGCAGGTGGCCAGGCTGTCTCAGCACAGAACTGCAGTGGCACGACGCTATCTGTTGTCAGGAATGGGGATTTCTTTACTCAGCAGACAGGACTTCTGCCCTACATCTCTTCCAGTGCTTTAGAACAAGCAATTTGCTGACAGCTCTCCAAACTTCTTCCTACTTCTTCCTACTTTCTCTCCAAAAAAGCATCTTCCTACACCAGGGTAACGGCCACCCGTGACGGAGGTGGACTCGTTCCGTCGCCCAGCGAGTGAGCGTCACTGGTCTGTCCTGTGCTCCGGCTCCCCAAACCCCGCTTTGCAAAAACAAGCTGCCGCTCTTCACAGAAGGGCAAACAAGCCACCGCAGCAGCCAACGACCACAAAACACCAGTGCATCGTATGAAGGCGCAGAACAAAGCCCAGCCAGCGCTCCAGTGTCTGACAGACCTTCCCTCTTCTCGCTCATTACAGCTTACTTCGGAATTAAAACCTTGGAGCAGGTTGGTCTGGGTTTGGTTTTTTTTTTTCCCCCCAGCAAAGGATCTTGGGTTCAGCTAACAGAAAAGGGCTGTTAGTTTAACAGCAGCGCTCCTCTCATTGAGATTTGGTAGGCTAGCATCAAAGCTGCGCTGCTCAGTATGTGGCTCACAGCTGGAGCGAGCACCAGCACAGGCTGTCCTCTGATCTACAGCTGCTGCAGAAGCGGGCCAAAACTAGGTGTTTATTTTTACAGACCCAACCACCACCGCAGGCCTTCCTCGAAGCATTTTAACGAGGGCGGGCTGGCTGCACCACCAGCATTCTCTACAGACCAGGGCCTAACATCACTTGTTGAGTCAGGATTTCTATCACACTCTGCACTTGAATAATTGATCACAAGCACAAAAAGTGCTCAGCTGGGCAAGAACACAGACTTTCCTCAGACTGGCTGACACTGACCCGAAACGTTTTGGTCTGCTGCGCGCCGCAGTTCCAGACGCCTTCTTGGGACCCTCACTTCTGAAACGCTAAGGTACATCTAGAGCACACCTATTTCTGTAGGACAGGGTAAGTGCTCCAAAACTGAGACCACTTTTTTGTTCTATGTCTACGTAACAACATTGGGTTGAAAGCGCCTTTCCTCTCCAAGTGAGGGATGTTGTCACCAATGTAAGAGCAACAGTAAGCACAAATTTATCTCATACTTTCCATAAAAGCCGGGATGTTTGTAGGAAACAGGAATTCTCTCTCTCTCATCAATATTCAGCTCGTCCTCCGCAGCTCTCAGCTTCTCTTCAAATTTGTCAATGTTTGCCACCCGCATGGTGTACAACAGGGTAACGTTCTGGGGACATGCAACCAAAAGGAGCGTGTGAGTAGGGCAGTATCAGGATACAGCGACGAGCAGAAGTGGTGCACAACACCAACAAGTCAGACAAAAGTGAGCCTTATGTCACACCCTTTGACACTGCACCAGGGAACTCCTGAGCAGGGAACGGGCACCAGGGCTCCGAACGACCTCAGGAACACCTCTGGTCTTTTCTGCACCTTATGAAAGCATAGAAGGCAAGAACTAAGTCTCAGCTCTCCAGAAACAAGGCAAGCTGAAGGATGGAGTTAGTACTATCAACCCAGTTACGCTGACACCTTGGGCTCAGACAAAATTTGGTCCTATATATGGAAAACTGCATCACTGGGAAGGTGTCTCATGCTCCACTCTGGCTTCTTGGAGCTTGTTTCTGTATCTGTCAGAAATTAATTTCATCCAGCGGTTTGCAAATGGACCGCAAGTCACTGAACAAAACGGGGTGTATCCATGAGCAGTACTTTGATCGCAAGCCAGTTTGTAATGATTCTTAGTGGCAACTCCTGGAAGGAAGGCCGTGATCAAACTTTGCTTTGTTTCCATTTTGGAAGATTTAGGAAGGAAGTCTGTCACACAGTCTGACAGAACACTTGAATCTAAAATCCCAACAGGAGAAAATTCTTGAAACAAGATCTAGTAACAAGAATGTACGATCTTCCAGACACCTTCTCACATATCAGACCGACCCCGTAGAAAAAACTATTGAATTTTTCCAGCTTTTCAGACATACGTAAGATTTTCTTCCAGGCCAAAACTGATTATTTTTACAATTTAAACTAAACAGCTTAGTTCCAGGTTGATATGAGTGACAGAAGCCCCCTGAACTTCAAATACAAGAAAGGGAAAAATTGATGAGCAGTAAATTTACCAGCCAGAGTTTTACCAAACATACATATCCATTAATTCAATTCTTTTCAACAGCGCAATCCAAGATCATTCGTTCCAACCGCAGGAAGTCACTCACAACTTGCCCATGTGGAGTTCCTCCGGGGTGCAGATAAATTTCCACAATATCGCTTTCTGGCACCACCTCGATTCTCTGGACCTCCCCCTTCGCCAGCATCTCATTCACAAAGTAGTTCCAGGAAATGCTGGTCCCTTCTCTGTTCTCGCTGACCGTGAATCGGAACAGCAGCACTATGAAAGTTATGATGAGGAGGGCCCGTAAGCGTTCAAGATGCATCTGATTTTCCCTTTTCCTGCGTTTCTCCTCCTCTTTAGGAAAAAAAAAAATAGAGAAAAAAAAAAAAAAAAGACATGATCACATAATTGTGGAGCTTTCTGACCCAAAGAAGGGACAATTAAATGACAGAGACTAACACAGCAGTACCTTTGGGTTTTTTTTTTTTGTTTTCTTGCATGTTTGGTTCCTCCTGAAGGGCTAGCCCCAGAAGCAGTACCTAACTTGCACTGCACACCCAGTTTTCTGGCTTGGCTCACAGAGGAAGTGGCGTGACTTGCCCAAGGTTACGCAAGTGAGTCAGTTTTTTGGACTGCACGACATTCCTGAGACCTTGCTGGCTTCTAGACTGTCAGACCCCAGGGCCCCAGCTGCACACGTGAAACAGCACCAGGTCAAAAGCCCGGTTATGAAAGCACAAACACTCAGATGTAAACTTAGTGGTTGCCCGGAAGGGGGCAAATTTTGCATCCTGCTAGCCAGCAAAAAATCCGCTTGCATCACATTCCTGCGGCTATGTTCAGCTGTTCCCCCGCGCCCTGGAGGCATGCAGTGAGGCACTGTGTGCACAGAGAAGATGATGGGGGGGATCACCTCTTTTGCTTTAATTGTTGCTTCAGTAAGAGGAGGAATCGCAGGCTCAGCGAGGCAAAGCAAGCCCCTCACTTCCAGAAGTTACGTGTACACCGACAGACAGCAATCTCAGACGTATTTGGAGGAGCAATGATTTGTTTTAAGGCAGTCTAATCCTGGTCTAGGAGACATCAGATGGTCATAGTCCACTAGACCCACTACAGCCCCACCAAATGCCATTCTACTCTAAAATCAGAGACTGTGTCACTTACCTGGCCTAAGATGGACACAGGCCAAATAAAGCTGGACCCTCGCTGCTAAAATCAAACTCACGAATGACTACAGCCCACTTCTACAGAACACGCTTCTCCACTGCCTAGCCCTCAGCCTGCTGCTAACACATCCACTGGAAAACATCAGGAGTAAAACCAGTCAGAGTGCCACTGGTAAATCACACGGCACAGCATTATAAGAGATAATTGCTTCCCGGTGAGCTCCTGACCTGCTGGCGCCCTGTGTCACGAGACCAGCAATGTTTCTACTACCGAAGAAAATACCTGCATTTCCAGCAAATCTGAAATAATAAATACACTGCAGATCAGTCTCCCTGCCTTAAAACCACACTGCTTTTCCCCCACGCTGTACAACCAACCTCACGTTCAAAAACGTTCGGTACCTTGTCCACGTTAAGGATCTGTACCAGAGGGCTTCCCATGCTAGACGTGCCTTCCCCTGCCTTTACCGTACTAGGGACACACTGAAGTGATGACATGAGGAAAACGGATGGTTTACTTTGAATATTACCACCAACCCTTCTTTTTCCCCAGACTCCCAACATTTTTTTGCACTGCATAGGCAAATTTAAAATTCCGTGGTCTGCAAAGGACGGCCGCAGCACCGTTCAATGTCAACTGCTCGCTAGTGTGTGAGCTGTTAAGATGACAACAAATAGCTCCTCCTCTTTCCAGTCACATGTGAATGTTCTCGATAGGTAATTTAGCACTTGTTCTTGATACACACTTTAACATCAGTAGCAACATGGCATACATAAATACTATTCTACACCCAGAAATAAATTAATGCTGCGCCACCGGACTGCTAGTGCCTCTGCCTGCTGCAGCCCAGATTCGATTTATTTGCAAATTCATAACAAATGTTCCGACACCAGCATTTATCACTAGCCACCAATTAGACCCTACACATACTGCAACAAAACCGAGGGACAAACATATGACCCAGTCAGATGCTAAAAAAAGAACTCTGTCCTTCAGACACACAGCATCATTTTTCACTGGTTTCCTAGCTCTGCTCCACATCTAACAGGAAGGGCTTGCTCTTAAATAGAAACAATGCAGCTTTTCAGATAAGGTCATCATTTCAAAAGACAGTGACAAGCTCAGGCACCGCGTCCAGCCCATCCACTTTGTTCTTCGATGCCATCTCCTCACTTCTGGGTTATCTGCCAGATCCAGCTTTATTAGAAGAAAGCAATTCATCACAAAGCTGCAGGACGACATCCACTACAGTCTTGTTAAAGAAAATTAAAATATAGTACGATAGAGGCCTTAGTCTGGGCAATACCCTGAAACGCTGAGCAAGTTCTAAATAAAAAGATTCTAGAGAGAAAAGATACCACCCTAGAAAACTGAGTAAACCCAGAAAGAAACTCCGCCTTTTGCTATGTAAGTTCCTTGGAGACGTCAGTCAACTATTGCTAAAGCACCTTTCTGTATTAACTTTCAGAGTGAGGATGCACACGGTATGTTCCAAAGTCCGCAGAACTGAGGATATGATCGCAAAAAGATCACCAAGCTGGCCATTAGGTACGCCGACACAAACAGCTTCTCCAGTTTCGAGGAATTAGGCTCATCAAGGACCTTTAACCCACAGCTGAATAATTTCAGCAAAAAACCCACCATT
This sequence comes from Leptosomus discolor, assembly GCF_034619465.1. NCBI lineage: Eukaryota > Metazoa > Chordata > Aves > Leptosomiformes > Leptosomidae > Leptosomus > Leptosomus discolor. The sequence goes on along the minus strand of NC_141398.1, from coordinate 60,557,403 downwards.
TCTAGAAAGCTGGAAGGCAACGCAAAGCTGTCCTCTACTCTTATTTAATTAATGACAAAATCAACCTATTTCTAAGCTGATGTAAAGCGTGACTATCTCCACAGCACAACATTCGTATTGCACCGTGAGCTCCCCCACCACATTCAGTAAACGAGAACCAGTCACTGGATGTGACACTTGCAAGCAACAGCTGTGGGAGCACTCCCAGCTTTGTAGTCTCCAAAAGCCTCCACGAAGCAGCGATTTGCCATTAACCCCAAACCTGAACTCTCCGATTAAAATCTTGCAAGGGCTGCGGTGACAGTTTGAAGAGTTCTTTTTAATAATTACTGCAGAGACGAGTATTCCCCTGGAGAGATGGGGCAGCATTCCACCTCCCAAAGTCAAGCCGTCCATTAATCACAGGAGGAAAGAGGCCACCGAACACGGCGTGTTACTGTTTGCTAATTTTAACAGCTCCAGCGCTGCTTCGGGCGCCGCGCCCACAGGCGCCCTGTGTGGTCTCGCAGACCCTCAGGGTCTCAACCACCAAGCTCTGGCTTCCTCCACAAGGACTCCGGGATACCTGCACTCACATCCCATCCACAACTTCAGCCCAGTTAAACGGATCAAACAGGCAAAGGCACTTGCAATGGCACAAGTCAGGCTAAAAGTGAGCAGCAGCTGACTGCTGTTACCCCAAAAGGCAGTTCCACGAGGATTTGACCATTATGTTTAAGGACAACAAAGGAAAAGCCAAGCTATTACACTATCTGATGATACCTAGGTCAAAGTTTATCATGTCATTTATAAAATGGTATCACGATCTGTGTGAGTTAAGCACGATGTTAAGTGCCTTCCAACTCGCAGTGCCGAGGTCTGGAGCCCTCCATGTACAGCTTTATCCCTCGCTCAAAGGTCCAGGAAACATGGGGCACAGCAGACATCCCCAACTCCCTCAAGACATCGCCAGCCCCTGCAAACATCAACTCATGTCATAAAACGAAGAAAAAGCTCAGGCCTGTTACGCTGCTGCAAGCACTACTGACAGGACAGAAGAACGAGACCTTCCCCTGGGCCGCTCCGACACCTTTCCTAAACTGCCCCACCAGGCCAGCAGATACAGGACGTGCCACCCGCCGTGGGACTGCCCAGCTAAAAATCTACCCTACTGGTCCTGAAAACATGCCTTGGCCAGAGCCTAGAAAGCCTCCCCACGCACTTCAGTTCCTGCGCGGCACGTACTCACCCCCAAGCAAAGAATTTTCTTTCCAGCAGTGGAAGAGTCAAATTACCCTTTTTAAACGGAAATGCAGCTGTTGTCAGTCTGCAAACAGCAGAAAGTTGACAACACCACCAAGACTTGAAGGGACACCCACAAACCTGCTCCTATTTGCAGTGAGTTCGGTGAAAACCTACCGGTAGAAGAGAACAGTGCCCCCCACAAGGACCAGAACACTCCTGGAGGAAGTTATGCTGGGTTTGTGTCTCGTACACTGAAGTTACTCCCCTGCACCCCCACCCCATTAGTGTCATTAAATTCCTCATCCCCTTAAGCTTAAAATACAGAGAGGGCACTCCTCTGCTTCTCGACATAATCTGGCACAGCACGTAGATCCCCAGCTTCCAGAACACATTTAGTGAGATAAAACTCGTTTTCAGAAAGTCCAGTACAGCAGGATGCCTGGGGCTTAGGCAGTATAAGGAATGCAAGAAACAGCATCTAGGAAGATGGATTTAAAAAAAAAGAAAATTTCTGAGCAAGTGCCATTAGTAACACAGCTAAGAACTCTCTAAGGAATCTATTTTTAACCTTGAGCACTGTAAATCACCAGAAGTAGAGACATACCCACAGTGAAGAGAAATTAAGAAAAAAAAACCCACGAGAATCCAGCTTAAAGGACTGAATTTGGTTAATACAAGTTCAGCAAGTCAAAATGCTCTACAACACAACCTCCAAACCAGAACACAGTTAATACTACCGGCCCCCTTTGTAAAGCGGTGAAACTCAGGCAAACATCAAGGACGTTCCTTGCACAGGCTGCAGAGCGGCACAGGAAAAGCATCAGTTTCATGATGCGTCTTAAATCTCAGTGTTCCATCACCTAAGCCACCACACACCTTCACGCTTGTTCTTAGCCACAGGCTTGTAGGGGTGGTAAGTCAGGTACAGCCTGATAGCACCCAGAGACAGAAGCATTAAGGTGAATCTTCCACGCCGTCCCTTACCCCCCTCACACACACAGTTCGTTTCATTAAATATCTTTTTTTGGCACACACGTACCCTCATCCTCCTGGGGAGATTTCTTTTTGAATCCTCCATTCTTCTGGTTACTCCCTCGAGAGCTTGAAGTAGTAAAATAGTAAGTGCTACCTGCAGGCAAGCAGAGTGAAGGAGTTAGTACCAGAGGACCTCAGGAGAGGGCGAGAGGCGGGGGCTGAGGGTGGCAGAAACCCACGTGAGCTCCAAAGGCAGGGAAAGCCCAGCTCCACACCCACCCTAGTGCACAGCTTCGCTCGTGGGCTGGGGAAACGGGACAGCCTCACCCGAGGGGGTAACGGGGGGGACAGGCTCCTTCGGTTTCCTGATGTAATATATATTTTTTTGACAATCCAATCAAAATATGGCTTTGTTTAGAGTTCACTTTAATGTGGCAAAGAAAACAACGTGGAGAAATTTCTTCGGTGCTGAAACACGTTCACGTTTCCCAAGGCACAAACCCACAGTTAACGCTGGCGTGGTCAGTTCAGAACAGCCTCGCACCAGAGCTGTACACGGAGCTTACGAAAGGAGACGGATGAGCTGGACCCAAAGGCAGGTTTCTCAGTAAGCACTGTTGGGATTCTCTCATAAAAGCCAAGGAATTAAGGTGACGAACAGTAAGACTTACAGTGGCTGCTACAAAACAATAAGCAAAGACTTTTTTTGCCAGAAAAATGAAAAAAGTTGAGAAGAAAAACTGACTTGAGGACAGCAGCTGCCACTTCCCACGGTCTTTCACGGAGGCTCCGGAAAGAGAAGCAAACCCAGAAACCGGACTGCTTGTCCCCTCCTAGTTCTACCCGAGAGCTCACTGCCATTTGGATGATTATGCATATATTCCTATTTTAACTTAAAACCCCCCAGCAACCTCTCAAAGGTAAGGCAGCCCAAGCTCACCAGGCCAGAACAGCCGTGACCAGTTTTGTTTAAATCATAAAGGCATCAGCAAACTCGTCTTCCCAATTTCAAGAGGGTAGCGAGAAGAGCAATTGCCTTTGTTCTACCTTTCCGTGCTTCTGCTCTAAGAATTCGGGTACCATTTTCTAACACACTTAACTTACTCCAGTGCAAGGCTTTCAGCAAGGTCACACAACGTGTGTTCCGACAAAGGCGAATGACACTTTCGTCTTAGGCTTTGCTAATGAGTCAGAGAAAGATTCTCTCCTTTAAAGTCTGCAGTTTTTAAATTAGCTTGTAGGTCTAATGACTCAAGTGCTTACTTAATCACGCTGAGCTCCTTGTGGAAAGGTGCCATTGTTCACCCCTGTCACCAAACAAAACCCCAGCACCCCTGCAACTGCACACAGCTCCCAGCGCCAAGAATAGAACAGCTTTATTTCGGTTTCAGGAAGGGAAGGTAAGGAAAAGTCAATACTCTCCCTAAATAAGATCTTTTCCCCTCCTCCACCTGCACGGTTGCTCTTCGGGACTTACCTAAGAGATTCCAAAGCCTGACTGGATCTCGAATTAGGTGTTGTTTCACCAGGACTCCACTGAGACCTTGACGTGCGGGGGAAAGCGTATGAGACAGAAGGCTCTGAAGAAGATAAAGGAAAAAAGACAACTATTGGAAAAGTACTGCGACTGGCTTCGCCTTTTTGTATGCCGTGAGACTAAGATGTCTAAACCTGAAAATACTGTGGGTAAACTGCAGGGCCAGCACCTGGGAGACCTGATTATTATTCCTGGTTGTGCTGTGGACTCGCCATGTGACTCTGGAGATGTTGTTTACAACCCAGTTTAAAGAAAGCACGCGTATAAATAGAAACACAGTCAAAACACTTGAAAATTTTATCTTTTTCCTCCCTGTATCTCCGTCCTTCATTCTAAAGGTACGTTGAAAGTAAGGTCTTAAAACGTAAAGACAGCCTCCCACAACAGGAAATCTCAAGGACTACCGCTCTGTGACCCTGCTGCACGGCAGCGAGGACCACACAGCCATTTCCCCGCGGCAATTCAGCAGCAATCCTGCAGCTGACAGTCACATTTCAAGGCAACTTCACCACATTTGAACTAACATTTACTAATACTCTCGCTAAACGCACACAAGTCTCGCCCCTTCTCCGACGCACGGATACCCTGACTCACCACCCCTCTCTGCTGCACAGGCACACATTTCCCTGCAGCAAACCAGACAGGGGCACTGACCAGGCTGAAATCCCTCGCCCTTTTTTCCGGGTTTGCTGGGCGGCAACACAACCGCGAAAGGGTAACCTCTGGGGATCGATACTTTCTAGAACAGAACAGCTGAAACTAGTTTAAATTGATCACAGAAAAACCTGGCACGATTCACAACGCAGTCCCACAATTGTTCTTCCTCCATCGCCTCCTTGGAAAGGCCAGTGCTTTTTCACTGCACTGAAGAAAACCACAAAACAGTCTTAAATCATGTTGGAGGCCTCGTTTAAAGAGCAGCCTCGCCTTTCGCATCGAGGGCTGTGTTGGAGCCCTGCAATACAGCAGCGCTGCAAAATGGGGAAAACACATCTGTGGCACACAGCGATGCGGTGGGCGTTTGTTATCACAAGAAATGCAGAGGCAGCAAGACTGAAGTTAGAAAAATAATCCCTTAATCCACATTTTCTTGCTGATGACAGCCTCGGTGTTGTCGTCCTATGGTACTCCCCACGAATTACTGCTATGTAGCACTGAAGGATGGCCCTTCGGGATGGTCTAACCCGAGAAATCTTCTAAGGAAAGCCCCGTCTCGAAGCAAGATCCTATTTAAACACAAAACCGTGAGGGCTGATCCCTCCGTTCCCTTCTCTGCTGCTCCCGGCCCCGCAGGCAGAGCCCCCTGCCCCGCAGGCAGAGCCCCCTGCCAGGCCGGGCCCGGCTCCCCCCCGGGGGGACGCTGCCCTCCGCGGAGGCCCAGCGGCGCCAGTCAGTGCCCGGGAAGGCCGCTGAGGAGGCGAGGCGAGGGGCTCCGTGAGGCGTCAACAACGAGGTACCCCAGCACGGGGCCTCCCTGCCCGGTGGGACCGGCAGCCCCCCGCCCCGGTGCTCGGCGCTGCACTCCCCACCGCCCACGGGGGAAGCCAGGCCCCGCCCCGAGGCCGGCCCACCCCGCTCCGCGGGCCCCGCCACCGCCACCCCGTTACCTGTAGGCCGCGTCCCGCACCGAGGGGACCGCCGCCAGGCCGCGGGCGAGCCCGGGCCCAGGCCGGGGCAGGCCGCCGCCAGTAGCTGCAGCGCTCCCGGAGCAGCAGCAGCCGCAGCAGCAGCGCCATGATCCCGCCTGGAAGCCTCCGAGGGGCGGCGGCGGCGGCGGCAGCTAACGAGCGCCGAGGGGCCGCTGACGGCGGGGCCGCGCCAACAGGCCGCTACGCTCGCCGCCGCGCCGGGAGCCGGAGGCGTCAACGGGGACGGAAGTGCTCGGTGAAGAGCGAGCGGCCATCTTGGAAAAGGGCCGGCACCGGCGGCACTGCCATGCCTCAAGATGGCGGGCGCAAGCGTCGGCGGCAGGGCGGGACCGACGGGGGCCCGTTAGCCCCGCCCCCCCGGCTGCGGCCGCGCGGGGGTTGCTGGGCCTGGCCCCCGCCGGTACCGCGGGAACGGGGAATCCCGGCACTCGCCGGCCGCCGGACTGGGCCCGGTTCCGCCCCAGCCCAGCCTGGGGCCCTGCAGCGCGGCCTCGGCCAGGGCCTAGCCCGGCCAGGCCTCTGCGGCCTAGCCTGGGCCAGGCCCCCCCGCAGCCCAGCCCGGCCAACCCCCGGCCGGGCCCCCCGCAGCCCAGCCCGGCCAACCCCCGGCCAGGCCCCCCGCAGCCCAGTCCCGCCAACGCCGCTGCCTTCTGCAGACGAGCCCCAGGCCAAGCCCTGCTTGGCCAAGTGCCCTGGAGCAGACGGTTCCCACAACGCAGCCAGGCCCCCACAAACAGGCCCTTCAGTGCAGCCCAGCCCTGGCCAGGTCTTGTGTGTGTGTGTGTGTGTGTGTGTGTGTGTGTTCCCCTCCAGCCCCCAACAGATTTAGGCAGGAGGAGAACAAACCCCCTGGGAGGAGCAAGCAGGTTCCTGCAGGCCCAGGAGAGAGGCTGCGGCCACTCGCCACCGCCGTGGAGGCATGGCTGGCAGGGAGAGCTGGCACAAGGGAAGCAGAGTCGTGGTGGGAGTGCACAACTAGCCCCACTCTGGGATTTTTATGTCCTGTCCCCCACAATTGTAACGGCTGGGAAAAGAAGAAACAAACCACCTCTGCCATCTTAGATTCAACAGAGAGGAAAGGGAGCAGCTCCCTCCCTTTGCAGCTGTGGCTCAGGAAGACTTTCCTTCTGACAGCTCAAGGTGTGAATTAGCTCTGACAGCAAACAGCGTTTAGCGTCTGCAGCTGGATCCACAAGCACGCACCGAAGTAAAATGAGCGAACAAATAACATACACGTTTATATGTTTGCTCTTGGTCAGGCAGGTGAGCTGGCTCCTGTGATCTCCCTTCTCTGGAAAAGCCATTACAATGCGTTTGACAACTCACAGTGGCCAAGCTACAACACGACGGACAGTCTGCGCTCCAAAGTGTCCTGCTGGTGCACGCGTGTCGTTCTAACAGCGGTGGAAACCCTCCCAGAGCGTGTCAAGGTTATGAGCAGTGTTATGTTCCCGATGTACAGCTATCACAAAGGTCATTGTATTTTAAGTCCCTGATCCTAAATCTTGTGTAATCTCCTCCTATTTTGCACTCGCTGTGCACAGCAGCGGGTGAGCTCCATGTCCTCTGCTGAGTATTTCTTTGGGGCAGGAAGGCATTTCGGAGCAATGCCACAGCTGCACCCTTCTTGCTCTACTGAAATGAACGTTCTGTTTGCCAGGCCTGCAGGTCTGATCTCTCCTGCCCACTTCTTTGATGTGCCTTCAAGAAGTCAGGCTTGTTTCTCTCTCATCGCCTGTCTTGCTGACCAGGATGGTTTCTGCAGCTTTTCCTGTCTCCCTCCCGCCCACGTCTCTCCCTCAGGTGGCTCCAGGACAACTTTTAGCCATCAGCACTGCTGTTAGCTCTCCTAACTTACCTGTCCTAAAGTATCTCAGGCATTCTCGCATGGGAGGTTGTAGGGCTACATAAAATGATAACAAATAATTATCTCCCTTCCCAGCAGGTCTGAATTAGCATCCTCTTTCTAGAAGAGTCTCTTAGGATTTTAATTGTCATCGGCCCCCTGGGATGTGTCTAAGTAAACCTTCCACCAGCAAGGTCTATTAGCATGTTAATGTCCTCCTCGCTCCTGGAAGTCTCTTTGTATCACTGGCTTAATCGTCAAACAGCTTAATTTACAGACACAAAATTAAACTGGCTGCAATTAATCCGTATTGCCCGGTCATAGCTTGCCGTGGCACGGCGGGGATGTGACAGCCGGCTGTGCAGACACCAGCGGCTCCTCCACCCCACAGATCCCACCCGGCGCGGCCGAGCTGCCCAGGGAGATGCTGGGTGGCCTGTGTGGCTGCCCGCCTCCGCTCCACGCTGGCCACGTGGGCTCTCCTGGCACACTCGCTGTCCGCAGAGAGGGACATCAGCCCCCGCTCTGCTTGAGGAGGAACCTGTCCCTTGTCCTGGCCGAGGCTGCGAAACCCAAGGCTGGTCCCTTCGAGGCTGCAAGGAGCCTGGCACGGGCTCTTGAGGCGGGCTGGGTGCTGCGGTGGCCCTGGGAAGGAGACGGCGGGAAATGTGCCACAAACACGGGCAGGGCACGAGCCCTCCGCTCCGCTCCAGCCCGTGCACGACACCCTGCTTGGCCGGGCGGCTGCCGCAGCGACGAGCGTCACCTCTTCACCCCCCCAGCGGCGGGAGCCACGGCGGGGGGTTAGCGACCCCCCGGCTGTGGTTGGGTGAGGAAACGGCTCGTTTGGAAATGCTGCCGGATGGGGGAGGCTCCCTCCAGCACAGGCCCGGAGCAGAGAGGCGCGGGGGCTCCAGCGGGGAACCGCGGGGTACGGCGGCCGCGGCAAAGCGTGCCGGGAACGGCGGGGCTCGGCGGGCCCCCCCCCCGTCACTGCAGGTGCCAGCGCCATGCGTGCCCCTACCTCCCCTTCGCTCGAGGCACGTCACACCTTGCCTCCATCCACCTTCTGATCAGGCTTGTTGCTAACGAGGCCGGATCTCTTTCGAAAGAGTTGCATCATTTCAACAGAATGACGGCCCGAGGGGAAGCGAAGCAGCGCGGTTTGCTTCGAGGGGACTTCACTGACCTCTGCCAGCCTGACCTGGGAGGGAGACAAGAGGGTTTCACGGCGCCTGCCTTACAGCTTTGCTTCAGCGAGGCCAAACTTGCCTCCTTTTAACGACGGAGGGCAACGGAAGCTGAACGGGTCCAAAGCCCAGCACAGACACCCACCCAGGCGAGGCCGGCTGCGCTCACGGACTGAAACAAGCAGCGTTTCGGGTCTGGAGGGCACCCGGGCTCCCGCTGCGACGCTCCCGGCCAGAAGGTGCCAGCCTCAATGTGACAAAACCGTACTGAAGTGTGGTTGTTTAGACGTACCACGGAGCTGGAGCGGACGGGGTTCCCATTCCCCCTTTCACACTGCGCCTCAAAGGCAACCAGGCGATGAAGCACCAGGGCGGGGGGCTGGGGGTCCTCGCCGGTGCCAACACAAAGCGGTGCCAGAGAGTCGAGAGGTTTGGCCCTACGTGCGGCCAGCGACCGCCGTGGCTGCGCTGCCCCTTCGGCGTGGGCGGCTCGGGCCGCGCCGCGGAGGCGAGCGCCGTCCCCTCCGTGTGTGCGAGAGGGGGATGACCTTGGGAGAGGTGGCTTCAGTCGCTGCCCTTGGACTGGCAATATGCTCCTCTGGGAGTAAGCCAATATTCCGAGAAGACAGATATAACCTGATCCAGGCTTGGCCTCGCTGGGATGGGCTCCAGCCATGACATCACTCAGTAATGCCGCGCGTATTTACTACTGGGGAAGGGGCTGGATTGGCGTCGGAAATCCCGGCTTTATCTCCTGAGCAGGTTAGGAACAGGAAGCAGCATTAGCAGCCCCATCCCTGTATTTTTCAGGCCGAGAGAAACCAGTTCCCACAGCCAGCACAGCCCTCAGCTCTGCTCTGTGTGAGCTCTCACACCTCTATTGCCCCTGTAAGACAGTCTTGCCCCCCCGCCCCGAGCCTCAGGAACCCCCTTGCAGGATGCCATGGCCCCCCCCCCCCCTCAGCTTCGCTCAGACGCATTTCAAGGCAGCGCTTTGCAAACCGAGCCAACGGATATCTGGAATCAGGTGGCCACCGCGCCATCCACAGGCTTCACATCAATAATGAATCAAAGGATTAAATGTGGAGCTGAAGCTGCTGGAAGGTAAATTCAGACTTTAAAAGCTGAACCACCGCTCCCGTTCGCCACCCAGCAGCGTGAGCCAGGGCTCCTCTGCGGCGGGACACAACCACAGCTCGACGCTGGCTGGGAGGCTCCGGCACCCTTCAGCAGTGCGCATCTCTGCCACGTACCAGATGGGTTTTTTAATGACTTCTTTGCAGATGACAAGTCAAGGTCAAGGGATAGCTGCTCCTCTTCAGCGTAGCAAGGCCAAGTATCCGGGAAAGCCTTAGCCTCAGGAGCAAAGGACATGCTTAAAAGGCCCCGCTCAAGCACAGTGAAGCTCCTCACCGGGGAAAGATCTGTTCAGCAGACAGCCTTTTTGTATGAGCCAGTCCAAAACCATCACACCTATTCCTCCAGGAACAGCTCGGGATCGCTGCAAGTTCCAGTGCCTCCTGCTGCCGCTGCCAGACCCGCTTCCTGACCTGCTCCTGGGGCACGGAGGGCACCCCAGCCCCACGGCGAGGCAGCCCACAGGCTTAAGGCATAACCGGGACATGGTGCTGGGGTACAAACTCTTTCCTTGAGTCACCTCCAAAGACCAGAGAGTTTAAGATAGGTAGGTGACAGATGGCTCCAGGCAGGGGATCACAGGGAATCAGCCACACAGCAGCAGCGACTGAACCGTCTGCCAGCCGTGGCTCACGCACCGCGAGAAAAGCGAAGGAAACGCAGGCAAGAAGGAGCAACACTGTGACAGGGACACGGGAACCTCTCGGCTTCGCTGGCAGGGGTAGAGCGGGAGGAGGGAAATAGCTTGTTTGTGACTCAAAGGCCACGAACGAGCAGATTGCTCCCCGGGAGAGCGCTCCCCGGAGAGCTGCTGAAGCGTGCAGAGCTCAGGAGAAGCCCAGAAACCCATCTGTGTGCGGGAGGCGGCTGAAGTCATCTCCAAACCCCGCAGACTGGAGGAGGTCAGTCAGCTCTGAACGAGCAACTGTCACTCCACGCCCCTGAAATCCATAAGCAGACTAGAAGCCTAAAGCCTGTCATTAGGAATCATAAAAACAGTAATTAGAACAGGACTGTCATGAATTCACGCCGAAAACATCAATACGAGGCATTTACCCAGCAGCAAGGGACCACTGCCCTCGGAAAGCATCCTCCTCTGGGGACGCAGGAGGCCTAAAGCTCCACGGACTGACTATTCACAGAGGGATAAGGTCCTGCAGGGAACGGCATAAACACCCTCACTACCCACAGCAGCAGCTCCAAACCCACCGCTGCCTGCGCGGGCCAAGGGCACGGTGCAGCACGGGAAGATAAATCAGCTCCCAGTTCGCTGGCTCTGCCTGTCCTGGGCCCCAGCGCTTTGCTGGGCTGATGCTGGGGCTCAGCTGGTTACACAGGGGGCTGCATCGAGGAATTAAACCTTCGGAAGAATGCTGATGGTGGTATGAGTGAGCTGTTGCATTAGTTTGGCTTTATTACTTAATCACATCTCAGAGAGCCGTGAGCACCCACCCTGGGTGAAAGCCTAGTCTTTTATTCCTTAATGGCATCACAGGCAGAAGGGCTGAAGTTGGAGTTGTCCTTTAACAACAACCCCCCCCCCCCAAGGATGGTGTGAAAGTAGTTTTATTTAAGAAAAATGAGATTGTGTGCAGTTAGGGAGGTTTCGCTGCAGTACCCAGAGCATCAGCTGTACTCCTTGCTGGCTTTCCAAATGGCTGCCTCTCCAAAGGGCTGCTTTGTTTGCCAAAACCATCCCTCTCCAAAATGTTAATAGATGACATTAATTAAAACATGAGCCAAGCTTAAAGTAAAGCTTCTTCTAATCAAAGTTCTTCTCAAGTTTTATCCTCTTGGCCCCTTTGACGCTGGCACTTGACTGGTGGGTGACACAGGACTCACCCTGATGCGTGACCGTAGTAGTCATAAATCACACATTCTCTCATCCATTAAAAATAGATCCCCGTCCTTACCCCCTGGCAGGAGCTGACTCAGCAGAGAACTGCACCCACGTCACCGGAGACCAGGTATTCCTGCCCTCACGGCTGACAGAACGGTCCCTCCCACCGTGAGACAGCTGCTGCAGAGCTGCCAGCGAGAGGGTGACCCACGGGCTGCGAATGCCACCTCCAGAGTCAGGCAGGGGAAGAGGAACAGAGCGAGGACCCAAGGGTCACGGGGCTCTTTCCCCAAAGTGAGTGTCCTTCCCGTTTGCTGTGACAGACAGAAATAGGCCTGAGAGCACATTCCCCAAGCGGCCCAGTTTCTCTGCCCTCCCGCAACGTCCTCCTTCCTCCTCGGCACCGGAGTATTTGTTTTATTTCAGGATCTGAGAGCTCACAACCTTTAGTGAAGGATAAAGGCGCTCCACAATTAACTCTGAGGTTTTATTTTTTTCTCTGAAGCATTGCAATTAAACTGCAAGGTGCAAAAGCCATCCCAGGCTGACAAAGCCAAGCAGGTCCCACATCCTCACCACCCAAGTCTCACCTAGAAAAGCAGCAGAACCGCCCCCAGCTGAAATCATCCCACCCCCGGCTCTCTGTTAGCTCCCTTCCACCAAGCACTTTTATTGTCCCTCCCTGAAACAGGTTGATAGTCCACGCTGTTGTGTTCAACCAGAAAAAGGTCAGGATGACACAGAAAGGATTTAACTTCCTCCCCAGCACTGGCTCTTCGACCTGGATGACATTCAAGGCTGTCAAGGAAGCAGTTACAGCCTCCTATATTTAGGAAATGAAAAAACCTTACTTCCCCTCTCATCTACTCATTCAGAGGCACCAGAGGGGCAAACACTTAACTGCAGCGTTTTCAGTGAGGTATGACAAGAAACTCAATGGGAGAGAGGACAAAAAACCCAACAACCTTTCTTCTGGCTGCTTTAGTAGGTCTTATGGAGGAGGAAGATGGGTAGAGATAAAAAGACTAAGCCTAAGTAGAACACAGGACCAGCTTAACAGGCTCAGAATAAATCTCTCTCATGCTGTTATTTAACAGTGAAGTTGGACACGTGCTCCTGAGCCACTCCTTCACCACCACTGGGCCCAGCAGAGAGAGATTTTTCTTCCTGGGGGACCACTGGCATCCTCAGCACATGAGAACAACCCTTAAGGCTGCCAAACGCGCGACGCGAAGTGGAGTTGCCAACGCCAAAACAGCAACCGCCGTTACGGGCCCCAACGCCTGGAAGAGGGGGGTTAAAAACCCAGAACCATTACGGATGAGGTCACTGGTGGAGCTGCTGCCTCGAGGGTTCCCCATTCTCAGCCACCACAACCAAACGCAGCCACACAGCCGGGTGGGCGGCTGCCACCCCCCCACGGCAGGGCACCTCGGCCACCCGGTCCGGGCGGGAAGCCGCACGGGCGTCCCCGTGGCTTGAGAAGATCCTCCACCAACAGGATCCTTCGCCGGGGGGGCAGCGCAGCAGCTGGGTTACCCTGAGGACAGGAGGGGGCTCTGGCACGGGGCGGGCGGTACGAAACGCAGGCACGCCCCGAGCGTTCCTGGTGGGCAGCAGGGTCGCGCTGAGCTCGGGGCAGCCCTGTTTGGGGGTGATGGGATCTACCAGCGCTTTCGGGGTGACCTTAGCGCTGGAGAGCACGGCCAGGAGGGGATCCCACCGCCTCGCCGGGGCTCCAGGCACCGCCGCAGCCGGCCGGGCACCAGCAGCGCCGTCTCAAGGACGGGACCCGAGCCGCATGCCCGCACTTACTTCTGCCGCTTCCCCGGGCCCGGTGGGAGCGAGGCAGGAGGCTGGATACAGCAAGAACGACCATCCTCGTTGGGAGAGCCCAGGGCCTGGCTGTTTAGAAGGGACCCTGTAAATGAAACCAGCACAAAAGCCTCTTGGTATTACGCAGTCAGCGCTGGAAAGGATCAGAGGGGGGAAAAAACCAACCCAGGCACAACCCACACAGCCCAGTCAGGAGGACGCGGCCCGTCCCGAGAGGGAGCAGAGCCCGTTCTGACGGCCGGCCGGGACCACCCGGGCCTGGGGGAGGCACCACGCTGGGCCACCTTCCCCTCAGGACACACCACAGCGGGTCCTCAGCACCAAGCAGGGTCCTCAGCACCCTCAGCTCCCACCAGGACCTTGGTGGGGCCAGTCTAGAACCCAAACCTGCTCGATCCCTTCTCTGCTGTGGCAGAAACGATGGTTTCTGTAAATGACTTCCCAGGGGAGCTTCTCATTAACAGCCTCCCCCGAGAGCGAATTTGGCATCGGGACCTTTTCATGAGAACCCCCATGAAGGGATTCAGCCCCAAACCCCGCAGTGATTCGCAGCGCAGCCTCTGTTCCCACGCCGGGGCCGCACAGCGCAGGTACGGCCAGCGACGGGGGGGCGAAAACGCCGGTAACGCCCGGTGTCTCCTGAGGAGCAGCGTGGTAACAGGCGACACCGTCCCCCCGCGCCCACCCTGACACCCAGCACCCACCGCCACGGTGTTTCGCACCCCAGCACGTCACCCCGCCGTTGATTTTCGGGTGTGTCGGTGCGCACATGCCAACAGCCGAGGCACCGGCCACTTCCCCCCGCCGTTAACGTAAAACCGGGGAAGCCCCGTTCGCGGGGTCTCGTACAAACAAGGGGCAGCACCCGGAGGCTCGGCGGGTGCTGCCCTTCAGGGAAGGGGACTGCGAGGGTCCCCGCCCGGCGCGGGGGTGGTTTGAACAACCGGGGGGGGGGGGGGGGGGCGGCCGGGAGCTCCGGGGAGGGCGGCGCCGGCGAGACCCGTTCCAAGGGCTCTGCCGGGGCGGGGAAGCATCGGCCGACCTCCCGGGGGGACAACTGGATGGACCCCGCACCACCCGCCGCCGCCATCTCACGAGGAGCTTCCGCCCGCCCCCGCCGCCGCTCGGTAGGCCGCGGCGGGCACAGGCCCGGGCCGCCGTGGCGGGTGACAGAACGACGGGTAGCTCTGTCCCGCTCCCGCGGCGGAGCGGCGCCTCAGCAGGCCCCGCACGTACCTCCAGGGGCCGAGGGGCCCGGGGCCGGGCGGCGGGACCGACCCGCCCCCCGTGGGGCCCGCCCCGGCGCTCGGTGCTGCACACGCAGGTCCCGCCCCGGAAACGCCGCCATGCTGCTGACCTCTAGGAGAGCCCACCAATCGGCCGCCGCGCCGCCGGGACACGTTGGCCAATAGCGGCAGCCCCCTCTCGGCCCCGCCTCCCCGCTCCCGTCGGCCTTCGCGGAGGGCGGGGGAGAGGGAGGGGGGGGGGGAGGAGAAACGTAGCGCCGCAGCGCCCCCCCCCCCCCTCCCCCCCGCCTCCTCCTACCCGCGGCGTCGCGCTGACGTCGCGGCGTCGGTCGCCGCGTCCCGCCAATGGGACGCGCCGAGGCGGCGGGCCAATGAGCGGCAGCGTCTCAGCGGTGGCCGATCGGGCGGGCGGGCGGCAGCGCTGCGAGCCGAGGCCGAGCGCGGCGGGGCCATGGAGCGCGCGGCCGGGAGGCGCCGCCGCCACTGCCCGCGCCCCCTCCGCTAGTCCCGCGCCGCCGCCGCCGCCGCCGTCACCGCCGCCTCTCCAGCGCCGCCGCCGCACCAGGCCCTTCCCCTCCTTCCCCCCCCCCCCCCCTTTCCCCTCCCCCCCGCCGCCTTCCTCTATGCGGCGGGGCCGGCGGAGCCGCAGGCCTCGCTCCCCCGCGAGGCTGCCCTCGGCCTGCTGAGCCCGGAGCGCCGGTAAGGGGCGGTGGGGAGCGGGAGAGGGGCCTAGGCGGGTGTAAGGGGGGGGGGGGGAGTGGGTGAGGGCAGAGGGGCCGAGAGAGGGGGCACCGGGAATGGCGAGGAGGGGGACGGGCCGGTGGGGTTGGGGGAGAGGGGAGGAAGCGACGTGCTGAGGGCGAGAAAGAGGTTGCACGGTTTTGGGGGGCGGTGGGGGGGAAGATTAGGGGTTGTTTGGAGCGAGAAAGGGCTGCGGGGGGGAGAGGGGAGGAGCGGGGTGTGTGTGGGTTCGTTGGAAGGGGAGGGAGGTTGGTGCGGGGCAGGGGGTGGGAAGGGGCTGCAGGAGGCTGGAAGGAGGGGGCTGGCTGGGGTGAGGGGATTTTGGGGGGCTGGTGTGGGGGGAGGAGCTGCAGGGAGAGCTCGGGGGTTGGTAAATATTTAGGGGTGTGGAGGCTTGTGGGGGGCGTTATGGGGTGGGAGGAACACGGGGCTCTGGGCAGAGGCCGCAGTGTGGAACCCCCTCCCCGCCCCCCAGTCCAACGTGGTTTTTTGGGGGGACACACACGAGAGCGTACGGTGGGGGAGGCGGGAGGGGAGCGCGCATTTTGGGGTGAGCGCTGTACTGGGAGGAACAATACCAAAAGTTGTCTGAAATGGTAATTTCCGTTTCCCATTTCATCAGCCCCGGGTAGGCGTTAGCCCTGCGTGTGTGTGCGCAGAGGATGGAGCCGAACCGAGCTGCCGCCAGCCAGCCTGGCTGAGCCGCGTTTATTTCTTTCTTTTCTAGTTTAATCTTTAAATTGCTTGGTATTTTTCTCCTCGGAGAAGCCTTTGTGTGCCGGGAAGGGGCTGCTCGACACCTTTGCCCCTTAGCGAAGAGGGAGGGGGAAGAATCCCAACCCAAAACAGCTGCACTTCTGCAGTCCAGAATTAACCTCCCCCAGTCCAGTAGATTGATTGCATGTTTAGAAAGGCAAATCGCCGCTCTCCCCCACCCCTCGCCTCGCAAGGAGCCGGGATGAGCTGAGCCCTTGATGCCCTCTGCCCTTTCCCAGAGAGAGCAGCTGTCCTGCGAGGGGGTGTGCGTGCGGGCTGGAAATCGGCCTCTTCATTGAGGCACCGGGGTTGGCGTGTGTGTACAGATTGGCTTCTGCGCTAAGCTTGGAGATCTGTTTTGATATCCAGTTGCAGGAAAGAGTTCCCCCCCCCCCCCCCCCGGTTTTGTACACAAAGTACTCTCTTACCACTGGGGACATGGCCCTATAGGCAGAGAACACATTCCAGGCAGCTCTTGAAGCAAAATTCCCTCCTGAGATGGCTTCTGAAATGGGGTATGGACTGATTTTTGTTTTTTTTTTTTTTCCCCTCCCCGTGTAGGCAAAGGTATTTAGCTGAAAACATGAATGTATTGCTTTGTAGTGGCTGTGTGCTCTACTGAAATGCTGAGATTTGTGTAAACTTAAGGAACTTGGAGTTAAATGTATTTTTTCCTTTTTTTCCCTCTGGTTTGCTCAGAAAATGGAGCGTTTTTATATAATCTCTCCAATTATTTCCTTTTTCTGGGGGAAAAAGCACTCCATGGAGTCGTGGAGAGTGGAAAGGAGATTAACACTTGCATGTTTTCAAATGGCATCGACACATTCTTTTGTGTGTGCTCTACCAGGAACTAAATATTTGACTTGATTAACTCAGGAAAAAGTTGGCGTTTTCACAGAGTGGATTTACTGGCGGATTAGAGGTGCGTGTTGGAGCGCTTTTAAATGGTCGCGGAGCGCTTTTAACTGGTTCTGGTGGCGTGTGGTAGAAGGGCTTACAATGCTGTGTGGAGCGAGACCTCCATGGGCTTCTCTTGGCGGGGAAACTCTGGGGCACCTCGTTTCGTTACGCCTGAACGTCGCCCCGAAGCTGCGTGACCTGTTTTCTTGCTGTGGGAAGCGCTCCGTCGGGGGAAGGTCTCTCTCTGAGGGGTCTGTGTCTGCGTGGGTGCACGCTGGGGGCTCTGGTCGAGCTGCTCCTAAAGCACAGTTGCCCTCACGGCCTTTGTGCATCTGTCCCCAAAGCAGAGCCTTGTCTGCGCTACCGTGTCCGTCCTGGCGTCTGCTCCGGCTTTGGCGTGTCTGGCGTTTGTGGAGCTCAGCTTTTTTCATGCAGAGGTGCTCCGGGTCTCTTTGGTTCTAGGAGAACTTGTCAGTCCTCGAGGAGGGAGCGCAGGAAGGTATAAAACTTGCCGGGGCACATCTTGTCTGTGTCCTCCCTGGAAAAGGGCGGTCTGGGTTCGGTGGAGTTTGCTGTGAACCTGTATTGTTGGGCGAGCTGGGGCTTGCATCACCTCCAGCCTTGTCTGAGTAAGCGGTGGGGGTTTGGTTTGCGAAACTGGCAGCAGGCTGAGGTGCCCGTGCAGCGAACACCACGTTGGAGTTTGGAGCACGTAAGAGCCCTTTGATTTCTGCCCTCCAACTTGGTCAGGTCCCAGCTAATTTTTTTTTTTTTTAATTTTTGCTTATTTCTGCTCTAAAGAGTGATTATAGGAGCCCTGGTCATGTAGGAGTTAGCTGCTTTGTCAGGCTGGAAACTGGAGATGTTACGTTTAGTGTTTCACAATTGGCGTTACCCTTCAGTTCTGCTTTTAAAAATGAACTCTTGTCTGTGTCTCCATTTCATAAAAAACATGGCTCGAGCGGAGCTGATTTTTTTTTATGTGCTGCTTTTGTTTTTATGATGTTGTAACAGCATTTTCTCACACTTAAACCTACAGATTGTCCAATGTGAATGTTGGTTTTGGATGGGGGAAGAAAACTCAAAAAAACCCAACCCCAAACCAAAAAAACCCTCCAGCAAAGTGCTGAGCTTCACCTCTTCCTTCATGTGTGGCACACAACCTGTTAAGTTTATTTTATTTTCCGCTCATGTTTTGATTAAGTCCCCCAAAACGCTTCTGCACAAAACGAAGCGTATCGCAGTGTCGTGCAGCGTTCTTCCGCTGCTCAGTAGAGCAGACAAATGTATTTCTCTAGGGTCAGTGCAGACTAGTGGTGTTAATCAATGCTGTACCAGCAGTGTTCCCTTTTCAGTAAACCAGATGGACTGCTTACAACTGGTGGTGATTATTTTAACTGTGTAATTGTAACATGGCTGCATGATGACAGTGTTTCCTGCAGATACTTCAAAGGAAGGTTCCTGACAAGTATATCTTTACAGCGTTTAATCTGTACTCTTTGTCTTTACGTTGTGGCTTTTGGACACGTGTTTGAAGTACTAAGATTTTATTTTTTTTTTTACCTCCTGCTTTTCTGTGCATTAAAAGGCGGCAGTTGTCTGTAATGGTGAAGCGTCTAGAGTATGGGAATAAACCCAGGATTTTGGGGGCTCCCACGGTCGTGCATTGGTTTCAGTCAGTTTTGGATCCCTGCAGCGACTAAGGCAAAAGCTAGGAAGAGCTTTACGTCGCTGTGAGGAAATGGCAGGGTGTTTTGGGGTTGTTTGTGTTTTTTTGAAGTCGTGCTTGAATCTTCTATAAGCATGCGTGTGGCTTTGTTTGGTGGAAAATATGTTCTGTGGTGACTTGAGTCTTAACTGGGACGGTCTAATTACTCGGTGAAGAAATCCTTCTCCGAGGGAAGGAAATACTCAGGGCCGGAGCTGGTTAATTACATTTTGTAAAATTACCGAGTGACGGCTTTCTGCCGAGGTTAGCCCCTCTTCCTCCTCCCTGCCGAGTACCTGAATTTCAGGCTCGACAGTCTGCCTTATGGATTGAAATTCTTCCTCGGTATTAAGATTTAATGGTGGTAGATCCATAGCAAGTAGTGACAGGTACTACTGCTTTTCAGCAGAGCAAAGCAGATAATGCTGGGGAATATTTACATGGCGGTTGTTAGTCTGGATGTATTGCCTTGATGAGGCTCTAGTAAAGGTGGCTCGTCTGCTGCCTCCATCACGAGTGAGGACTGTGTGCCTTTCAGTTGTAAAAGGCTGCGGAGAGAAACTGGTGTCTCCATAGCGAAGATTTTAGTGTTTCGTGATAAACTCGCATATATTTTTACCCCGTCTAATTTAAAACAGTCTGCACGACACTTTGCAGGAGTGATTTGTATGCAGCTTTGAAATATTTTCCTTTTCCTGCGAGAGAGATGAGCGGCACGGAGCTGCCTTTTCCGAGGGTGCAGAGCGCTGGGGTTCTCAGCCGAGTGTTATGCAATGCGTGTGCCGCTGATGCACGGTCATAAAAATAATGCTCGCCTCAGCGCTGGAGGAGAGCTGCTGGAGGCAATTATTTGAGATCCCGGGCATCCTGAACAGCCTGGGTTTGGGCAGCTAGAGCCTTCACAAAGTGTGCTTGGGCAAAACGCTGTCTTCGGTACCCCGCTGTGAAAAGGGGGGTAGGAAGCTGTCAGCGCCCGTGGTCTGGAGGCTGGTTTGGAGTGTCTTTGTACCTGGAATTTTCAAGCTTTCCCCTGTGAGAACTGGTGTTTTCTGGTGTATGTGCTCGTGTGACTGTTGGGTATTTAAAAATCTTAATTTGTCTGAGTCTGGGTGGTGGTGCTGGCTTCGTCTGTGGCTAGTTGTAGGTGATGCCAATTTGTAATCCTTTACAAGTGTGTAAAAAAAAAAAAAAATAAAAAAAAAGAAAAAGAAGCTTAAATGCTAATAGCAGTGAAAAATCTGTTCAGCGTGTAGCGTGCGTGAAGAAAGCAGGCACACACGTTGGTCTGTGTAGTCTCCGTCAGCTGAGCCGAGGGCTTTTAAAAATCTGTTCTAATTTTTATGCTGTATGTGGAATGGCTAATCCCATAAAAGCCTCGCACCTTTTGACAGATGAAACGCTGCTGTTCTTAACTTATTTGAGCAAAATATTTTTATAGATGGTATTAGCTCTGTGGCTCCAAGGGTAATGCAGTCCTTACACGAGAAAGATCTTGCTTAGATCTGACAGCTTTCAAGATCCATTTCCAATCACCGAGTTCCATTAACTCTGTTTATAATGGTGCCCTCAGACTTTTTTCTGTTTATGTGACTCTTCAGGGTGTTAACATTTCTGCGTATATGAGTTCTCTTTAATAAACTGAAGGAGTAATTGGGGTCGGGAAAGGAAATAATTCTGTTAGAAGGTGCAGTTAATTATATCGCGTGTTTTGGGCTCCAAAATTCTTCCTCTTGATTCTTTAATGTCTTCCCCAAACTGGAGGATGTAGCAAAATTGTCGAATGGCTGCCAAAATAGGACAGTGGGGCAAGGTGGCATCTGTACGGTGAATTTGGGGGCGTGAAGCGAGTGCAACTGCAGGCTTGCTGGCTGTGAGGGTCGTGGGGGAGAGGAGGGGAGGCTTCCCTGGCGAGCAGCCCCTTCCCTCTTCTGCGTTGTCGCAGCCTTCAACGCGATCTCCGTGGTCCTGCGCCCGGCGGGTGCGGTGCGGGGGCCCTGGGGCTCCGCAGCACCCCGTGCGGTACCTGGGGCAGGCGATGGGTGCTGGCTGCCTTCGGGGCACCGCCGGCCTCTTGCCAGCCCTCATCTGCAAGGAACTGTCCTGGGTTTCCCTGCCCCTTTCAGTTTTGGTGGTGGGAAGGCGTGAGCTCCTGAAGAGGGCTTCCGAAACCTGCGTTCGCTGGTTCATTTTCCTTTTCCGAAGTTCATCATGTGCCGAAGTTGTTGTGCTCGTCGCGGGGTGGCTGTGGTGAACGGAGGCTGAGGTGGCAGTCTGCAAAGGCCCGGGAGCTGGGAGACGCTGCCCCAAAGTAAACAAAAAGCGTGCAGCAGTCCTTAGTGTGGCGGGGCAGCGATGACTGCGAGTGAATTAGCTGGCGTAGCCAGAAGAAAGTGATGGGTTTTTTTCTAGGTCAGGGTTGAAGGCACTGTCAGGGTGGTGATGTGAAGCATATATTACTGTCTGCATTGTCCCTGCCATATGGATGTGTGCAGTACTGCCCTTGGCATTCATGCTTTGAATTATTTATCCTCTAAAAATCTGTGGGCAGCCTTTCTTCCTCTGTCTCCAAGAAAACCAAACTTATCCGGTGAGTATTTTTAAAATAAATCTTCCGCTGTAAATTATTGCAGTGGCAGGAGCGATGTATGTTGTGTTTGTGTTCGTAAACCGAAGGTTACAACGTTTTGGTGTTTTGTGGGAGCATTGGAATATTAATTCTGCAGTTCGGTGCGAGAGCGTTCACGCTGGCGCTGGGTTCGTGTGTGACTAAAATGCGTGCTGGCTGCTGCGTTAGCCACAAAATCTACGGACTTTGAGAACGAAAGGGTAGAAAACTTTTTGGTGTGTAAAAGCAGCTTTGTCTCAGCTATGACCTGAGGGATCCGATGTTTTTCTTGCATGTGAACAAGGAGAAGGCATCTCCGTGCCTCTTAGCGTGGGATTGGATTTGCTGTGAGAAAAAGGTTAAGGTGGTTCTGGTTTGGGTGGTCGGCTTCAGGTCCTCAGCTGAGGACATCAGTGTCAGGGGGATGTCACAGTGGGGGTGGTTAAACGGCTGTGGGTGATGAGGGGAGGGAGGGAGGGAGGGGAAGCAAACACGAGGGAAGCTGGCTCTGGTTTTTTAAGAGACCGACAGCTTTGCGGTATAGGAAAGGTCTAAAATAATTCACCTTTAGAATAGCATAAAGCTGCTGAAATTGTGTCACAGGCATGGCAGAGAAGGGAGATGTTACCCTCTGAAAAATTCACCACGATCCACAGGCAGCCTGTCCCTGAAGGCTTGGCAGCCTGTGCGGCCAGAGGCTGAAGAGCTGGGTTTGCAAAGTCCTGTGCTGCTTGGGCTGAAATGAAAGTATGTGCAATTAGGGACTCCTGAAAAAAGATGTTCGGTAGCTTTAAAGGAAAATAAGGTGAAGGGGAGCTTCGTTATTAAGTGTGAAATGCCTGACTGCAGTTCATGGTGCATCTCAATTTTAAATAAAGCACCCATGAAAGTGCTCCCCTCCCCCTGAGCACAGAGCGTTATCGGCTTATCTGGTCAGGAGTTCAGAGCCATAAAAACTATATCCTGCTTACACCTTCCAGCCTATCCTGTGACCTGCTCTGTGTAAACAAGTTGTACCAGGAGCTCCAAATGACTCGTAAGTAGCTGGGCTTTCTGCAGGCTGGTTAGGTCCAGGAGGAGCTTAGATAAAGTTCCAAGAAGTTCTCCGTTGGGAATGGTCTCCTGATAGCTGCCTGCTGCGGGGCGGAGGGAAGGGCTCTGCTCTCTGCCGGCTGTGGCGGTGACCGGCTCCTGTGCAAAGCAGCTCTCGTTTGGGTCGACTTTACGCTTTGGGTCGGGTGTTTTCCCCGTCGGGCAGGGTGACGGCTGTTGTGGATTGTGAAATGCCAGCGTTGGCGTGACGACGCACACACCGCGTGCTGCACCGACTGTCGTTCTGCCTTGGCGTCGGGTCGTGGATGGACTGAAGGTGTGAGCCTATTTATAAAGTGCTGCTATAGTTAGATTTTTAGATGGATGGAGGAGATTAGCCATGCCGATGCTGGGAAGAAAAATAGGTAGATGTGGGGAAGGGGCGGTGTGTGTGTGTGTATGTGTGTGGAAACAAACATCCTGCTCATGGCTGTGCTGTGGTTGTTGAAATACCAGTGGGTGAGCTGGTGCTCTAGTTACAGCGTTTGGCTGCTTCCCCTAGCTAGCTGTCTCCTTGGTTTCATCTTGCAGCTAGGCACAGGCAGATGCGTTTATCCAAACGAGATTGTGGGTCTGTAATGAGCACCCTGGGTATTTTTGTGTGAGAAACGGTACCTTTGAGCAGCCCAAGAGTTGAATGCACCAGCCGGGTTTGAAGATGAAAGCCCGTTTTCCTTGAACGTTGACTTCTTTATTCCAACTCGTGCAGTTTCTTGTCCTGCCAACTCGGACAGGACACGAGAGAATATGCTAGTTTTGAGCATGAGGATAGCCGAGAACTGCTGCACCGCCTCTTGCCGTAGCCTGTCCCTCGGCACACGTCGAGGTCCCGGGCGATGACTGTCCTGCGCTCTGATCTGTGTGACGCTCTCCATTTTGCCAGCAGCTCAGAAGGCTTCTGGCTTTCTGACCGGGATCTGAGGTGTCCTGCTCTCTGTTGTGGGTGATGGTGGCGAATTAAATTGCCTTCCCCTGTGATCAGCGCTGGTACTGGGGTGTTAAACTCGTTCTGTGGTGAGAGCTGAGTTGCCTTTGAGTTAGCCCTCATCCAGGGGTGAAGAGATCAGACGGGAAGTCAACGCTGTGGCTTTTTCTTGGTGTGCTGAGTAGTGCTCCTTAGTTAGAGCTACAGGTTGAGTCTTAAAATGCTGAATTTACCTCTGCAGTCTGTTCTGTCTGCTCGCGTCCCCTGCTTCTCCCACCATAATAGTTCTTCTCCCTTCTGTCTGTCCCTCCCCCTTCCCGGGAGCCTCATCTGATGGAGGTTCTGCTCGGCTCTCTGCTCTTGCCTTGGTCCTCCTCATCCAGGATTCTTGTCTCTAATTTTAGCCCGTCTGCCTTTTGATGTTCCCTCCCGTCTGTTCCTGCCTTTCTCGTTTTCTCTGAGATCATCCTGCATCTTCATCTCTCTCTCGAGATCTGGGCCTTGTTTTTGCATGGTGGGAGGGAAATGCTTGAAAACGGAGCGAAGCTCCAGTAGTGTCGGGAGGCGAAGGATCCGAGGCTGTGGAGACTTCTGCCAGGGATGAGAGCTTGGGGGGCTGGCAGCGGGGTCTGCTGCTGTGTGCCTGTTGCGCTTGCCGCTAACGGCTCGTTACCTCTTCTGCATCGCCGTTGCTTAGATCAGCTCTTGGAATCCTTGTCTTAAGGATCCGTCCTGTGTTTGAACGACCGGGCTCTTTCCCGTGACGTTGCCAGTGATAGTCGTAGGCGGAATTTACTCTCGTGGAGCAGTGCAGGTAATGGAGAGCTACAAGAACCCTTCTGATAGCCGCCTCAGAGCTGTCACCTTGTCCCTCTGGTGCGGGCTTGCTGGATGCAGCCGCGGAGGAGGGTGCACGGGAGGTCTGCTGGCAGCGTGGCAGGCTTAGTATTGCCTAGCAGCCTGGCCTTCCCCTCAACCTCCCGCCGTTTGCTGGGGCGTGAGAGCTGCGAGCTGCAGGGTTTTCTCTAGAATTTTACTTCGTGTTAGCGTGCATTTGCTTACATTTGCAGAGAAAATGGCTTTTCTAATGTGGATGCGTGTTGACCCAGTAAGCCAGTTCTCCGCACAAGGGTGCGGGTGGATGTCAGCAGAAAGCAGGTACCCGACCCGATAGCCCTGGTGTCTGGCGGAATCCCTGGGCCCGGTGGGATTCGTCTGCTTGAAGGCCAGTGAGGGTGGTGTGTGTGTGTGTGCATAATCCGGTTTGTGCACGGCGTAGAAATACTCGCCGTTGCAGACATGCAGCCCGTGGTTTTTAGAAGTTGTGAAGACAACCTTCAGCCCCTCCACCACTGCAGCAAGGAGCTTCAGGAGAAACCCCCTCCTAGCAATTAGCAAAGGTTTCAGAGGGAACCGAGCAACTGCTGCTGCTGTTGGATTTGCAGATTTTCATTTTTTTTTTATTAGCCTGAGGTTTGTAGCTGTTTTCTTTGCGCTGTGTGGAGATAGTCTGCACATCGCTGCAGCAAGAAAGGTGGAGGGAGTCATGGATCGGTGACTAAAGGAGGTGAAATGATAAGGGTGATGCTGCCGTGGGCTGTGCAGCAAGCGATCCTCGGGGAAAGTGGAGCAGAGTGGTACGTGCCGTTGGTGTTTGTGGGTAACCAGAGCTCACCGGTCAGGAGTTCTGTTACTGAGATACTTTCTGACCCGACTTGCCTTTGTCAACAGTCGCACCGAGTGATTAACGAATGGTGCTTTCCACGAGTGGGGTTATGTAAAATGGTAACGCGCCGCGTTTCTTCAGCTCGGCTTTATAACGTGTGCGGGGCTTTAAGTCAAACTTCAAAGCAGGTAGTTTGCTTTATGGTCGGACCTATGAGCAGTTTTATGTGCAGGGTGGAGTGAACTTGTGGAGAATATTGCAGTTTTCCCACTGTCATAAAAAGTTATGATCCTCATGATTCAAGTATTGTTCTGTAGGTGGAGGCAAGAGACAGATGCAGAGGTCAGCGGGAGCGCGTACGGAGCGAGTTCAGATGTGCCAGCGCCGTGAATGGCGTCTTCTGTGTTCCCAGCTCGCCGAGTCGGGTTCAAAAAGTGCCTTGTGCTCTTTCTGGGGCTTCCTAAGAAACCTGCACCTGTGTTACTCGCCGAACAGGCAGGCCATTTCCATGGGAAAGGAACTTGGCAGGGGGAACCGTGAAACGCGGCTGAGAGGGGTGCTTTTTTCCGATGCAGTATTTTAAACCGTTCTTAAAACGTGGCGCTTCAGAGTGGAAAAGAGACTGTAAGTCAGTTTATAACCTAGTTTCTTTCTTTGGGCTTGTCGTTGGGGTACAGGCCAAGTGAGTTAAAAAAATAAGTGGCTGCCTCTTGAACGAGCCTCATTCCAATTAACTTCACTCATGCTTCAGAAGATACTTAAAAACTGAGATATATTCCCTAAAAAAAGGATTGTTTAGGCTAAGGGGTAGGATAACCTTTTAAAGCCGTCATTGTGGGCTTTTCTGAAAGTGTCTGACAACGGGTTCTCACTGACCCGTGCTGCTGTTAAACCCTAGCAAGGTACAAGACTCTTCTCGCTGTAAAGTCAAATTCCAAGGTATGAAACACTTTTCAGTTTTCAATAAGTTTTCAATAAATAAGTTATAGCTGATTAAAGTAAGTCACTATTCCAGTTTCAGTCAGATCTCTATAAATATTCCCAGTGACTTAGCCTCTCGTTGAAAACATTTTCTCCTGGGATGAGGAGGTATAAATGTGCTCTTTGTTTGCAGCCAGGAAAATTAAAGGATCACAACATTCAGAAGCGTACGTGTTGGAGCTTCTGAGAAACTGTTCCTTAAAGAATGTGTGCTATAGCTAAATGTGCAAATACCTCTGTTGAGGTGGTTTGTTTTCCATTCTGTTAGCTTGCAGAATTTTATTCTGAATACATTAAAACTTAAAAAAAAAAAAGAAAAACCAAGCCAGAATCCTTATCTTTGGCTGATCCATTAGCTGGTGTAGCCTGCCTTTTATTTATTTTCCTAAACACATGTGTGAATGTAAACATTTTATCCAGAATGGCCTTGCAAATGTTCCTGCATTAACATATATTGTCATGGAGAATAATTTTCATTTAACTGTAATTTGCTTTATATTTTCCTCCCCGGTTGCCATGGAAACGCAGTCCGATGTGGCAGTGACTACTCGCAGGAGCTAGGTTATGCATTGCCTTTATAATGGACCTCTGTTAATCATGCTGCAGTTTCCACTGAAGGCACCATGATTCTTTGCAGGAGGCACTTCTTTCTATAAACTGTAAGATGCCTGTGGTACCTCAGCTTAACGTTCAGAGTCATCAAGGGCACTTTTCTGTTGTGCAGAAGTTTTGTCACAAGAACTGTGTGTTGTGATGATTGTGGAATTGATGTGTATTTCTGTAAACGTAATGTCGGTTAGGCGTCGTTTCCAATTGTCCCTTCATTTGCTGTAGCAGCGCAACTAGCGACAGTCTTTCCTGTGGTTCGGTTTGAGATCTTAAACGTGTGAAACGCAGCAGCGAAACGCTGGTTATCCTTATCTGCGCGTAAAAAGTTGACTTGTTTTTCCTAGCAATGTGTCTGCCGTGGTGGTTGCAGCCGGGCGGCCGCCGCCGCTTGCACCCCGAGCCTGGCTCCTAACGACAGCGAGCTTTGTCTGACAGCGGTACTGAAGAACTTAAGCGTGCCGATGAGAAAGAAATGTTTCCTCTTGGCTAAGGGCAGGTAGAAGGGGCGTGAAGATGGGTTCTAGTCACGTTTGTGCCTGGCTGTGGATTTTGGGTCTATTTGGCACCTCTTGTTTTTGGCCGCCTTGTCCGTATCTGCCTGGCACCACGGCTGCTGTTCTACTGAGTGGTGCCCACGTACATTTCCCTTTGATTTACTTCCACTTGGGAGCCCCCAGGCTCCGAAAGCGCCGCTGTGAGTGTTGTTTGTCCACTGCAGCTGGTGGTAGGAAGCTGATGCTACAGCTGGGGCTGTCCCAAGGCAGAGGTGATTTAGGGCTTTAGGTATTAGCCCTGCGGACAAGCCGTAGCGTGGTGGTGGGCTCTGCCCTCATCTGAAGGGGGCTGGGGGCTGTGGAGGGTCCCGTAGGCATGTAGGAGCAGGTGATTTCTTGTCCTTACTGTGACTTCAAGGGTAAAGAGTGTGATCTCCAGGACTACCCGTGCTTGGATGTGCTGAGAAAACAGAAGGATGCTGATCTCTGCCTTGGTCCAGGGCTTGTTGAAGCCTTGGAAGGACTTGCCTTCCAGCTACTGAGATAAGAATCGTGGTGGCACCGGTTCAAACTGAACTCCTCAATTAGCAAACAATTCATTTTTGCTTAACGATGAGCTAAAGGAGAGAAAATCAATCACCTGGGGTTCTCTTTTGTCTGTGTGCTTCCATGGCAGAAACCTTAAATTGAGACTTGAATTGAGACTTTCGCTTGCCTCCCCAGTCAGACTCCTCGACGTGAATTTTTAGTTTGGTTTTAGGTCTTAAAGAAAATTTGAGTGTTGGCCCCTTCTTTCCTGCTCTTCGTGGTTAGACGCCAATTGTCGGTTACGTAAGCCTGGATTACTCCAGCACGTGGATGCTTTCAGATGCATATGGTCTCACAGTTATTTCTTGGTCCTTCACAGAAAGAATTGAGTAACATTTTGTTCTGTAATACAGTATTAAGAAACTAAGCGTTTTTTTCCTGTAATGGCATATAAACAAGTAGTGATAACCTCCTGTTTAAAGCGTTTGGAGGAGGCAGGGCTAAGGAGGCGAGGCAGGGCTGAATCAAGCTTTATTTTTCATTTTTCTACCCACCGTATTTTAGTACAGCTTTTCTTGCCTTCCATGAGAGCAGCGAGCTGTTAGAAATGAACTATTTTTTGGGGTGTATAAGCTGTGGGTATGGAGTAGCCTTGTTAATCGATGTTACTCCCCTCTGTTCCCCTTTGCCTGTCTCTGTGCCTTTCCCCGTACCGTGTTGGTGCTGCTTTGCTGTTTGCAAGGGGCAGATGTGATTCAGGCTCAAAGGCCAATCTAATTTTAATAAAAGTCTGAAAAGTGGCTTGGCTGCAGTCAGGACTTTTGGGTCTTGTGTGGACTTTTTGCATTTTTCCTCCTTTTTTTTTTTTCCCCTACCTGTTGTCACATAAATGCTCGGAATTGACCATTATTTTGTGTTCTTCGGTGACATTGGGGATGCTTGGATGTGCCTTTTCAAAGGGAGTGGGTAATGCGTTCTGACAATGCCGGCATCTCTCAGCTGTCAGGTGGGACAGTCAGACTTGCTGGCAATTTATGAAATAACAAATGCTAATTCTCTCTAATTCATAGGTTTATCTGAATTTTATTCATTTTTGCTTAACTTCAGCTACCCAAAAATCGAGTATTCCACACCATTGTTGGTATAAACTAATGCTTGTGGTGACTAGGTTCCCTGGTGTGGACTCATTGAACAGACTCCTTTACCTGATAATTGGGTTAAACATTCATTCTCTCTTCACGGGAGAAGAGCAGAGTGGCTTGGGTGGCAGAGAGAGTATTTGACTCTTTCTGAAGTCTTTTCACTTTGAGAATATTTTAAGGTTCGCTTCTTTGCACTTGGCTGTGGTCTGACAGCTAATCCGTTACCTTATCAGAAGTCATGAAAAAGTGCTAATTGCAGATAAAACACTGTGAAGGCAAACTGTGGTGCTCCTCCTTCCTTTTCTTGGATGTTTGGGTGGACTTTGAGCCACTTTCCATCCCATGTTGTGCCTTGACAGCATTGAATGCGGCTTCGTTAATCGTGCTAGAGATGGGGAGGGGAGGCAGCCCGGCCACGGTGCTGTTAGCAAGACAATGGTGCGGATTGGGATGAGGTGTGGGGTGGTGGAGAGTTCGGAGGAGCTGCCTTGTGTGCAGTCGTGGGAAGAGGGATTTCTCCAGGGAGTGGGTGAATTGTTTCCTTCTGCTCTGAACAGCCTCTTAATGAACTGCCCTCTCCAGGGTGTAGAGAGATTAACCTCCCACGGCTGGCTTCAACCTGGGAGACTTCCACCATATTTCTGCCTTCACATGTTTGTATCTAAAAATACATTCGTGCCGCTGCACAAGGGACTCGAGGCACGTTCATCTCTTTTTCTTTAGGGAGTCTTGTGTGACTGGACGAACTACTGTGTAAATCGTGTGTTTGCTGTGCATTCGTACCAGTTTGCTTCTTCCAACAGAAAAATGTGGTGGAAATAATTGTTCTGGTTGGAATTCCCTCTCTGACAACAATAGCAGAAATGGGGTGGGGTTGTTTGAAAACGTTTAATGATGAAAAGTTTTGGAGGAGCGAGCTCTCCCAAGCTGCGCAGGCTTCACCATGTGATTCCTCTTCGCTGTTTAGTCTTCTGCAGAAACAGCAGCGTTCTCACGACCGGCTGTTGGAGTAGTCTGGACCACTTCTGTCTCTTCTGAGCCCAACTCTAAGAATGCTTTGTATGGGATCTCGCTTGCTCTACTACACTCTCCCATTCAGCTGCGTTCACTTGGTTGTAATTTAGTGCTGCTTTTTCTTTGGATGAGGAGGAATGAAAGCCTACCAGGCTAACACCTATGAGCAGTGCTTGGAGTTATTGCTGCCTCTGTGTGTCATGCTTCATCCTGGAGGCAGACAGCTTGCTGCCCTCAATACCTCATTGTAGTTCCAGACAAACTCAGATGTTGTGCTTCGGCATTCCTGGCTTGCGAAGTCTCTCAGCAGCGATGCTTCTGTTTATTGCAAGGCTTTGTTTCTCGGTAACTTTGGAGAACGTGTTATGGTAGTGGTAGCACAAGGGCTAGTTTAGACACAGCTGTAGGTGAGTTTACTGCCTGGTGTTGAACAACTCGGTAGCTGATGTTTTTGCAGCGAGTTCTGACTTGAATTCTCGCTGTTTGTGCCACCGGGGAAGCTGCAGCGGGGCGTTTGAGGGCTGGGATGTAAAATGACTTGCAGCAAACATTGCGTAAGTGTGTGTAGCTTTGGTCTTGGCGCTTACTGTTTTCCGTGTGTTCCTAAGAGACGCAGTTTTTGCCTCTCAAGCTATTTAAGATTCAGAGTATGTTTTCCTCCTTTCATGTTTGGCTTACCTTGACTCACTGTGATACAGAGCTCACCTGCTGCATCTGCTGGGCTTTTGTCTGCTCCACCTGCCCGAGACCTGCTGCTGATCAGCCACAGGGCTCGGTCACAAGCTACTTAGACAACCTAAAGCATTTGCAAGGAAACTTTCTTTAAAATACGGATGGCATTAGAGGGACTCAGGCTTAAAATTAGAAACTGTTTATGATGCACGGTTGTAGATGTTTACCTTGAACCGTAATTATCTTATTTCCTGAGTTAAAAACGTCACGTCAGCTTGCTGAAGCAAGATGTGATGACAAAGGAATTGTTTTTAGCCACCAGCAGAGCAAAGAACGCTTCAAATGTGTGTCTAAATATGATTTTATAACCTAAAGTGTAGCACACTCAGGATTTTAAATTGGCTCTGGAAGTTGCGTGGGCTTATGGGTAGGCCATTTGGCCAGGGATCAAGGGACTGGGTTTAATCCTGACTCTGTCCTTTTGTCCTCTGAGCGTTTTCCTTGCCACCCTCCGAGCTGTTTATTTGGACGGCGATGTGTTTGAAGGAAGGGATATGCCCTTTCACTAGGTGTTTGTAGATTTTTCTCGGGGTGTGGTTTTTTATGGCACGGCCAGAGCCCGTTCACCGCTGCTGCAGGGGGGGTGAGGCTCCAACACCCTCCCTGGCGAGCGCTGCCCCTTCCCGGGGCGCCCGAGCCAATTCCACCCCTTCTGAGATGAGAAACCAGTGGGCAGAGGGAGACGAGTGGGTTTTCTGCTGGGCTGGCAGGTTAAGCTGATTTACGGACAAGCTCCAGAAGAGGCCCGAGGGAGACGCAGGGGATCCATCAGCTGAGCAGGGGCAGATCTCCCTGCTCGGCCGTGACTGGTAAGGTCACCCGCAGCCCTCGAGCCCCTCCCGAGGGGCTGGGGTACCACGGACGTGCGCAGACAGACAGACATTTGACTTCCTTATTCTATTATTTAGTAGTGCTCTCTGGCGAGTCTTTGTGGCTGAGGTGGCCTGTGCCCTCCTCCTCCTGCTGTCTGGAGCTCCGTGGGGCCGCAGCAGCCGGCTGTTCGTGGAGCTGCCAGGGCGGTCATCCTTCGGGAGGATGGAAGATGGGAGGGGAGCAGCTTCTTTAATGATGGCAACTGCTACTTCAACCTGGTCAGGGCTTACAATAGACGGGGGAAAAAATAATCAGTGGAAGCTGTAGGTGCTTTCAATTGATGTGGTATTTTTCAAGAATCTTTTTATTCTGACCTTAACTTGCCAGGGCCTAGACAATAGGGGGGCGATGCCGTGTGTAAATCAAGGAGGCGCTTCCTTTACGGCTTCTCCTTGCTGTGTGATTCGAGGTGATTGCAAGGCGGTTGCCGTAACTCTGCAAACTGAAGACTGGAGCACATGATAACAATTGCATTTTTCACACCCTTTCCTGGGGAACCTCCTGGCTCATCCGGCCAGGTCTGCTGCCGCGGCGGGTTGCGGTGCCGTCTGAGCCTGGTAGTGGCCGCGCGTGGCTGGGTGTGAGCCTTGGAGCCAGACCTGCGTGTTCTTAAACCCGTATCTGAGTTGTTGAACTCCGTCTGGTTGTAGCGTCGGTGTGACTACGCAGAATTTTCTTGGCTGAGGGGGTTGTGTGCCGCTGCTTGGTGCGGGCGATCGCGCGCTCCTCGGATCAGTTTGCTCTGTTTTTTTTCCTCTTTGGGAGAGACTGTGTTTCTGTTCTTGAAGGCTGAGCGGTGACTTCCTTGACTCCTCCTCGGCTAATTAGTGTGTTTTAAAATGGGATGCTTGCATCCTTTTCACAAATCAGCTTTCAGAAAGGAAAGGAAATAGTTCAGTTATTAATAGTAACCTATATCCAATTTGCCACTGAATTGCATGGCTGCAAATATCGGAGGCTGTAAAGGTGACAAATGTCTGTCTGTCGCTCCTTTTTTTTCCTTCCGAAGAATGGTCTGTATTTTCCTCAATGTGTTAAAATTGAGTAAGAAATTGCAGGCTCGTATTTTTAGATAAAGTGCTCTTCCTAGCCTAGTAGCATCGTTAACCCTCCTTCCTTCCCCGAGAAGAGCTTACAAAGGGAATCTGAGTGGAACAGATGAGTAAAAGGGCCCTTAGTAAACTCACAGGGAAGGTATTAAGTCTGATGATGGGAAGTACGTCTTTGTCCCGCTTCAGACTTGTATTTAGGAGGAATAAAAAGGAGAAGGTACCTGAAAGATGACAGCAGCTGTGGTCCGACTGTAAATTACCGGTTTACCTCCAGAGAACATACTTCTTGTCTTCGTTGGGTTGTTGAAGGCCAGTGTCTTGGAGCTTAATTAGGACAAGTCGAAGCTTCAAGACTTCTTTAGCTTGGCTTCATTCCGTTCAGGGTGGTGGGGTTTCTTGGGCCCTCCAAGACGGGCAGTACTTTTGTCTATCTTGGGAATTCCCTTTTGAGTCTCTTCTGACGGTGTATCAGCATATTCTTTATCATGCATCTTTTAGACCTCCAGTGGTAGAAATTCCCCGAGGTCACTGGGGATTGTTTTTGTTTTTAAATGCAGGTGGCAAGTTTCTAGGATGGCTATGACAAATGTAAGCTAGAAAACTGGCAGCTCAGTGTGTTTGCCAGGTGAATCTGTTGGGATTCTGGCTCTTTTTTTGTTAAGAACTTAAATTCTGTAGCTTTTGAATACATGCTAAGTTTTGTGGTACTTGATTAATTTCTTTTAGTTTTCCCATAAACCTTTCTAATTGTCAACATCTGTGAATGTTCCTGCTTGTGCTGTTGACTCAGTAGGGCTCCTTTTCCTTTATTACTTCTTGTTGGTGTGCCCAAGAGCAGCACTTGTTGGCTTTGCCTCCTACCTTTTACTTGGACTTACTGTGTTGACCTGGAAGTCTTTTTCCTGGGTAAAGCTTCCTAAAACGTTTGATTTTCAGCTGTATATGCCCTTCATTTTGCATGTCTACAGGTATGCTGCTGTACTTAAGCTTTAAAAAACCTGCTGTTTATACTGTCTTTGTATTATCTGACTATAGAATAATTGGATTGGAAATTTACTGCTTTTCAGTTGGGGCTTAGCAAATGTTTAGGATACGGAGGCTACAATTTCTTCTCATTTTCATGTGAATTAAACGTAATCATGGAACAGTTCGGCTTTGAAAATCCACACCATTGTGCATCCTGTGTCTCTTCCAAATGGCTTAGGAATTAACAGCTTTCTATACACTAAAACAAACAGCTTGAGGGTTCTGTACATTTTGTTGTTGAATTTTATGGCTGGGTAGCTAACCAGTTCAGGTTATTTGAAAGCAGATACAATGCTGCTGTTCTGTGCTGATGGTTTTCTCGGAAACACGAGCTTAACGTGTATATTCCTTTTTGCTGAACACCAGTAATAACGACGTGTTCTTCCAGAGCAAGACAGTGGCTCTTTGCTTTGCACGTGCAGATCATTTAATGAAGAAGTGAGCCTGATTATGCATCTTTTTGGAAGAGATTCAGCCAGGCTGGAAAGACCCAGCAGGCTTAGGTAATTACATTTCATATTGGAGCTCTAAAAAAGACAAATGGTAAGGGTCTGGAGGATTATTTGGAAGCATTGGGGCTGACAAACAAGGATGCCTGTAGCTCCTGTGGCTGCTGAAGTGACAGCAGATAACCATTTCTGGGTGCCTAACCATTTTCTTACTTCCATCTGTGACAGACATGGCCACTTGATGTAATTTAATGCTGTTATAAGGCAAGTGTTGCTGGTATAGTTAAGGCTTCTTTATCCATTTGCTGAGAAAAGTGCATAATCTTTAAGGTATTTAACATTTATTAAAACTAGGGAAGGTTTTTCTTTAACTATGCAGACTAAACCGTAGCAGGGAAAACAGCGTGCTTGTCCCTGCTTGCTAGTACAGAAGGGCAAGCTGTAGCCTTGAGCTGCAGTCCAAGGTTGGTTAAGGAAATTGCAGAAGCTGTATTTTGACTTAATACTTTCCACTCATCAGAGAAGCCACAGAAGGGTGGTAAGGGTGAAGGAGGAGAGATGAGGGAACATGCTCGTGTATTTCCAGAACTCTTAATTGTGTGCACAGAATTGAAAAATCTGGTTCAGGGAAACTGTTGGGGCTTGCTTTGCTCTTCTGCCACATCACGCCAAGAAAAAACAAGTTTCTTCAGTGATTTAAGCTTCTGGGTTGTGCTGGGAGCTGGGACTCTTCTGACAGCCCTAGTTTTTTACCCTGCCAAGTACCTTTCAGGCTGCTTTCACGGATCTTGCCAGGAGAAATGGTATGTAACTTCAGAGGTTAGCGATTTTGAGAGATTCTTGAGGGTAGAGAGCTTTAAATGTCTGATAGGAAGAAACCAGATAGCCACTAATAAGGTTAGAATGCCCAGCAGTTTCCGAGCTTGTTGCTCAGCTGCCTGTTGTGTGTTTGTAAGGGTTAAAATCAGGGAAAGGCTATGCTGGTAACTAGGTTTTTAGTTGAACGTAATTCAAACGTGAAAGTAGCTAAACACTTTTATACAATCTTTTGACCTGCTGAAAGAAGCTACAGAATTTTTATTTGAACTTCTCAAGTCTCCTTGCTATAAAAGGAGACACAGAAATGCCCCGGACACGAGCGTCGTGTCCCGTTCTCTCTGCAGGTACGGTCTTTGGGGCAGTTATAAAGCTGACAGCGTGGTGTGCCGTGGTTGCGCAGGGTCAGCCCAGAACGCTGGTGGTGGGAGCAGAGTCCGATTGTTCCGTCCGTGTGTAAATACTGGAACTCGTGGTGCTTAATGAGTTGAAAAAAGCACAAAGCTTGAGGAATACCTGAAACACATTGAAACAAGCTGGGTCACATCACAGGTCCTGGGTTCTTTTCGTTCCCTGGAGGTCTCTAAACATCATAGTCATTCCTGCATTTAGCCTGCTGTCCACCCCCAGGCTCTGGTGGACTGTGGTGTCCATGTCGGATCTTCAGTTAAAACACTTAAAAGACAATTTGGTTCCACAGGAATCGCGTCTTTCCCTGCCTTCATGCTTGTTTTGGTGGGATAAATTGAGCCGTAGGCTCTTCAGCCCACACCTAAGTGTCTTGATCTGTGTTTTTGAGGACAGGATCAGGTTATTTTGTATTTTTATCAAGTGGTAAAGATGACGGGAGCTCTGAAAAAATGTAGGTCTCAGCATGCATATTATCTGCAGGGCAAAAGAAAGGAACTTTGAGACCAGGAATATATTACCTACTTAGTTTCTGAAAGCTACCAGATTAAATTTTACTTGACGCTACAATTTTGTCGCAATCAAACTTAGTGAAAGGTGTGCTTTCCTTTTTTTTTTTTTTTTTTTTTTTTTTTTAAGCACTAGTGGAATTCTCTCTGCCCTTCGGTTTTTCACGTCGGTAGTTGGCCCCGTACGAGCATAGCTGGTTATCATGATTGCTGCAGAAACGTCTGCTGCTTTGTAAATTCTAGTGAAAGGCGATGTCTGTAGCTCACACCACTACTGGAAATGTCTTCTTAAGGTGTAGGAGCAGCTGCACAGGTGAGCGAGTGTGACTGGTGCTGCTGAACATAGCGGTTTGCTCAGCATGCAGGCGCTCGGAGGTGGTTCGTCTGTAAGCTGCTGATAGGATGCAGGGCGTTTCAGTTAAAGGCGTGTTATTTATCTCTAATTTCTGCCTATTTCTTGGAAACAACTCGTTCTTCCTCCCGTCAGATCAACAGTGCAACACCGCTCCTTTTTCCTCCTCTTCCTAAATAGTCTGAGCTGCGTGGAGTGGTCTGGGTGTGCTTTTCCAGGCTCTTGAGTGAAATTGCCACCGATCTGATGATCTTTATTAGCCGTACGTCCCCTCGAGGGGCCGGAGGAAAGCTTTCACTGCTGCGGTGGGCAGACTCGTGGCTCTCAAGGGGTGGGAGCAAAACCGACAGAAAGGAGCGGAGGCAGTAATGTCTGCACTCTTCCTCGGAATGTGGCACGTTGGTTTCTTCCCCCATGTCCAGCACTTGTCATCTGGATTCTTCATTGACTTGGGTGCAGCAGCCAGGCGGGAATAGAGTCCCTGTTGCTGCAGAAGGTACCTACAAATACTCCTGGAAGACGTGTAGTTGGCAATAAGTACGTGGGATTTGTAGTGCTGTGTGGACCTCCCCCTCCCCGCCCCATTTTCTCAGATTCTTGAATTGTAATGTGACTTAATTTCTGAGAATAAGTCTTTTTCGTCGTTTCAGCAGGGCGAAAGATCACTGTTTGTGTACAGGGTGCTGTGCAGGCAGGCTCGCCGAGCTGGTCTGAGCGTGCCTACGGAAAACACTGCTAGGTTCCCCTCCCTCCAAATTTGTTGTATCCTTGAGTTCTGCATCTGAGGTAATGGAGCTTATCTGAAAGCATAAGCTCATTGGTGTCTTGTGTGTTCCCCTGTGTATATTTTTACTGAAGCCCTTGGAGAGATGCCTCATTGAAATTCTGTCTCTCTCTGAAATTATTTCGAGGGAAGCAGATGAGTGCTGTGGAAAAAGGCTGTCCTACTCCCTAGAGATTTTATCCATGCAGAAATTGGTCTAAACCAGAATCTAAATCTCACACGGGTATCCTCTTATGCTGCTTAGTTCTGGATCACCAGAAAATCTGAACTGATGCAAGTCTGCCTTTAAATCAAAATACAACATTTTGCTACAAAGGTACTTGCTTGTGGGGAGGCTGGCCTCCTGATTGCTTGGAATGAGGCTTCAGCAGGCGGCTTCATTCCTGCTCCCCATAAAACGGAGATTTAAGGCGAACCCTTTCTGCATTCAGTTGGTCAAATTTAGAACTATCTAGATGAATAAAATGGTTGAATCTTGAACGCATTTTTCAGAGAGACCCTTTAAGTGACTCTGTGTCTGTACAGAACCGGTCTGGTTTTATTCTTTCGTGGCTGACGTCAGTCTGTGAAGCCACCCCCTGCCTCGCTGCTGGAACCAGTTAGTGCTCCCCTGCCAGATCTGAACTGCCTGCCCGAGCTGCTTTGATGTAAATACTCCACAGTTAATCTTAATGCGAGTGTACTGTCTTTTCCAGGTCACATCTTGTGAATGTAAAGCATTTTCCACCTTCAGATACTGATTTCTGTGAAGTTACAAGATACCCTTTTATTAAAGACGTTTGAATTACTCAATTCTCAGTTTTTTCAATGAATGCTAGCAAAAGTTGCACCGTGCGCTCTAAATCTGAAGTTTACTGATCTGTCTGGGACTGCAGCAAGAGGAATCAATAACTAATCAGTGGGAAACTGCTGAGGACTACGCGGTCAGTGTTAAAGAACAGAAGTTGGTGGGAGAACGTAGAGGTTGAAACACTTATTTTTTTTAATGGAACTGTCTGCTTACCCAGAGTTTCCAAATTACTTCATGTTAATATGAAATAAACCATCACAGGTCTTGAAAGACCGAGCCTGTTTTAAACCAGAATCTGGTCACTTTGAACACTTAATTATTTGGTAGTTGTACTGCCGTTTCCACGCAAAGGAAGGCTTGAGTGTCTGCCATTTCGCTTTGCAGACTGGTTTCTGCGTAGCTGCAGGTAGCTTGGCACGCATCGGCGCGTCGTCCAGCCGTCAGCGTTGCGAGTTCTCAGAAGGGGGAACAAGGATGGTAACGTTAGTCTGGGAAACGGTACGTTTTCATCAGACTGAAGCTAAGAAATTGGGCGGATAAACGTGTCTAACGTTAATTATAATGTAGGCTTTTGGAAGCGAAGTTAGTTTTAAATTGAACTGTTGGATTTCGCACAACAGGAGGGTTGTGCTGGTGACCCAAGGACGTGTTGCCAGCCAGGTTTTGCCCGTGATCTGTGCATTGGGCATCTTCTGCTGAAGTATTTGCTGTACTTCACAGGTCATTTGATAACCGTTTCATAGAAAAGGGTGCGCTGTTTGTTGTGGAAGTTACTTGGCTTGTATGCGGTCACTATCGCAGTGGTACCGTACTTAATGTGTATCTTGTGTGTGAGCTAAGCGACGGATAAAATTGCTGTGCGTAGGCCAGAAAGCAGATGTAAATAAATCTTCAAAACTGTGTATCAGTACGTCACGGGATGGGATTTCTGTAGACTTCTATGATCATTTCGTTCACACTTGATCATACTGACAGCAAGTTGCACTACTGGTTTTCCAGGTGATGTAGCTGGAAGTTCAGATTTCCCCCCTGGCCCAGTCTGTCTTTGATCTCTGTTGAAGTGGATAGCTCTCATTAGGATTGTGACTTCTGTTGTGGAGGAGAAGGGTATAAAAGGAGTAGGGGAACCATGCTGGAAAAGATGCTGCGCAGGTATTGTCATCAGACTCCGTCGGGCTGCAGTTCCCCGTCAGGGGATCCTTCAGTGCCCCAGGACTCGCTTGCCTTGGAAAAAAACCCCGTGAGGTAGCTGTATGTCTTTATCTCCTGTGCTCTTTTGAAAGAAAAATGTCAGAAAACTTTCATTTGTTTCCCTGTTGCTTGTCTGGAAGAGTTTACCTGCCGCAGGATTTCCTTTCTTTGAGTCAGGCCCGTGCACCCTTGTGTGTTCCTTGGGATGGTTCTCGACAGACTCTCCTGGTGGAAGGTGGGTGTCCCAGTCCAGTTACATCAGAGAAGCCTTTGTAAGGCCACGGGCAGCAATAAAGTATAGAATTGAGCTGGAGGTCACGAGCTCTGCTGAGGCCAGTCCTATTGACTGCGAAGTTGTGAAAACAGTACTCCATCTGTTGCTGTTTAAAGCAGCATTGCACTCTGGAGCGTGGTGCAAGGGAGCTGGGCCTGGAAGTTGTGCAGGTGGAATTTGGGAGAAGAATTAAAACAGGGTTTAAAAAGTGGTGGTTGGCTGCCCTCAGGGAGCTCCACAGTAAAGGCATCAGTGTGAGAGGTTTTAGAAAAGGAACACAAGAAGCAAGAGTGGAATGAGGAGGAGGAGGAGGACCAGTATGTGAAGATCCTTGCAGTTAAGGTGGTCTGTGTGAGCTGGGGAATCTTTAACACGTTGAAAGGGGCAATGGGAAATGGATCAAGCAAATAAAAGCAGTAGTTCTGTTGAAAAGCATACACTGTCATTTCCCAGTTGTAACTTTCTGTATTTAAGTTTCTTTTAGATATAACGTTGTTTTTTAGAAATTCTCCTTTTTAGAAAGAGAGATAACTTGGAAGAAATCCAAATTTTCCATTGTCAGCTGGAACAGGGGTTGGTTGTGTCCCTCGGCGTGGTTTAGAGTCCAGAGGTGACACTGGACATGGGCTTTTGTGTGGGGAGCTCCTTAGCGAGCAGCGTGGCGGAGTCGGCAGCGAACGCTTTAGCCTGTGTGTCCAGAGCAGAATACCTCCAGTCGGGCTGGGGAAGGCCCGGTGCCTGCGCTTGGGGTGGCTGCTGCTTGCCTGGCACAGCCGAGCTTCAGCAGCTCTCTAGAGGTCTGCAGCACGTCACCAGCTTCTTTCTCTCTACAAAGCTTCTTTGCTGAGCTGCTTCCCTCTGGAAGCGCAGCAGAAGCCCCAGTGTTGCTGTTGTGCGTGTAACGTGTGTTTTGAGGAACTTATGTGGTTTTTCTTAGAGCATACGTTGAGTCTTTCCATGCTTGCCGGTCCCTTACAGCTAGAAGTAAGAACCTGCTAGTGCTGAGCAGGGGTCTGGAGGTGGTTGGATTCATCGTGGGCATCAAAAATCTGGGAGAAGACGACAGTGGCTCTGCCCAAGCTCGCTCGTCTTCCACACTGCAAACCCTCACCCGTGCTGACTTGTAGTTCAGGCTTGCCCTTGCCCCTGTGACTTGTACAGGCTCCTGCTGAGCTGTGCTGTCTGAAACTTGTCCCCTCTGCTGTTGGGGAGCAGGCCGGGCCGCCTGAAAAACCATCCCGGCTTCTGTGGAGATCTCATCTGGAAGAGACTAGTTTGCTCTGGCTGGGAGAGAGAATTATTTCTGAGCAAACGGGCTCGTCAGGCGTGCAGGCAGCGCCGGGTGAGTCATGAGATAGGCCGGGTTTAGCTGCAGCCCTGAGGCTTGTCAGGCAAGTCCGTCTCTGCCCGTGCTGACGTGACAGTCACCCGAGACTGCCCAGCACCGCGCAGCCGAGCGCTCCGCTGTCGTGAGGAGCGGGGAAGGGTTCGGGCGCTGGGTTGTGGACTCGGAATCGCCTGCCAACCCTTTCATGTACCAGTTCAGTCGCTCAGTTAATGGATGTAATTCCCCTTTGCCTTGGGTGCTGAGAGCTGCTGCTGGTTCCTGCCCGGCGTCGGAAATTTCACGTTGGGAATTTGCAGCTGGAAAAATATCCTTGGAAGGTGCAGCAAGAGCTGTTCAAAAAAAATAAAGGAGTTAGAGGTTAGTAATAGATGAGCTGCTATTGGGAGCAAAGATCCAAAGGTGTGCTTGAAAAGAAAGCATTTATGTCACGGGTGGTTCCACCCAAGTTGTTCAAGAAGGACTTACTGGCACAGGGCGCCTGGTAGCACGAGCTCACCCTGTAGTCTGTCTGAGTTGCTCGTGGTTGGGGGGTGACATACCTTTTTTTGTAAATAAAATGGCTGTAAAACCACACAGATGGTTACAGAAACCTTGAGACAAGTAATTTTTTTTTAATCAGGAACTTATGGAACTTGGTCGATGCGCCGCAAAGCTTTCCGTAATTTCTTTTACTCTTCTGTTTGTGCAGGCTCGTTATCAGGAAGTTTATTTCTGGATTAGGCAAGGGTTACTCTGTGTTTAATAGCCTGCCTGTACTCCAGTAGAGCATGCTGCTTGTGAATAAAATGAAATTGTGTGTCTTAATTTTCTAATGAACTAATTCCTGTCTTTTTCAGATTACACAGCGTTTTTGGGACACACCTCTGTTGGATTTTTATATATGTCCTGCTAACGACAGCTTTCAACTATGGAATCGGTAAATATTTACCTTGCTTCTGTCCAAATTTTCTCCTTTATTACCTGACAAGTGCTCGTGTCCGTGTTAATATGTTTGTTGGGGTTTGGCTTTTGTTCTTATGTTCTGAAATTTGAAGGTAAAAATTGCAAACTTCCATGGAATAACTTAAAGATTCTAACCAAGGGTATCTTGGGAAATGTCTGTAGTTCTCAGATGTCCTTTCACTTTCATATAACTTCAAATGTAGCAAGTTTTCCCCTGACTTCAGTGAAAGCAAAAGTTAATTTTCCTGCGGGGCAGCTCCAGCACTGGTTTGTCCAGCAGACTCTGTAGCTTGTTGGTGCTGTTCCCTGCTGAGGGAAGGTTCTCCTGCCTCTAGTATATCGTGGTCCTCTTTCTTTCTCTTTGATTTCAAAAATGTCTTTGGAAAAAAAAAAAGTTATTAAAAAGTGCCAGTTTCACAATGTTATGTCTCCTTGTGATTAGTATAATTGAAACAGATGGCACCTATGTTTCATTTTGGGCAGAGAAACCTCCCAATATGCTGAGACTACAGTTTGATTCAGTGGTAGGATTCAACTTTTTGGAAGCATTAGCAGCTGTAGAAATAATAGGCTGTCTTAGAGTGGAGTTTAGGGAGGGAAAAAAGAGATTTTTGCCTTGGTATTTTGAGAGAGGATGGGAGAGGTCAGCGCTGTCCTCTGGAAAGCAAAGTGACAGAGATGTGGCTGGTAGGAAGGAGGCTGTTCTCGCTGCTTTTTCCTGCAGCACTGGCGGTTTGGCGTGCTGCAAGCCAAATAAAAGCTGTCGTTCGCCGCTCTCCGTGAGCGCAGCTTTGCGGTGCGCGTCGTGGCGGAGGGGCAGCTCGGTGGGGCAGAGTTCCAGGTCGTCGTCAGCGTGCCCAGAAACGCTCCGGAGAAGGCTCTCGATGGATAACCCACGGTGTGTTGCTTCTGCTGGGGGCTTCGGGTACTTGGCCGACCTCTTTGTTGATGCTGCAATGGGATTATTCGTGTTGAAGTTGTCTTTATGATAAAGGCCAGTGTGGAAGGAGGGTTACTCTGTGTGGAAATACAGCTCTGCTCTATCAGGTGGCTTTGCAAGCTGGTAGGTTTCGTTTGCCCTGGATTTCAAGGAAATAAATAAAAATCTTTGTATTTAGTTTGTCCATAATCATTCTGAGGTATTCAGATGGAGACAAGATGTTATTTGAGTTTCCCTTGGTGAACATTAGTTGCAGCAGAAGCCTTTCACAGTGAAACAAAACAGTCCAGGCATCAGTAACTCTCCCCCCTGCTGCAGCGAAGTAACTGCCGTGTATCGGGTGTGAGCCTTTTGCTGCGGTGTGCGTAGCTCCTTCCTCCGTGGGCGCTCTGCGGACCTCTGAAAAACCGAGCTGGATCCCAGCAGCAATTCTAAACCAGGTGGTTCCCTACCTATTACATGTCATAGTTTGGTACGAAGGTTTTCCATTCGGAGTTCTGAAGTGAGTGGTGGTTTGCTTTTTTGAATGCAAACCGTGCTTTAAAGACCAGCTTAGCGTTGGTTGCAGCGCCTTTCACTTAAAGGAAAACTAAACCTTCCAACGTGTCTGCGGAGTGTACCTGCCCGCTGGGCAAACCAACTTGCTCCCTGGCAGATTATAGAGCGTTATGGCGACCTGCCTCTCTCCAGGGCCTTTTTGTCTACATCACCTGCCTTTTGGGCACTGGGTCTTTTAGGATTATTGTTGAGAGCTTAAATGATGCGCTACGGGACTACACGTGACTAGGGTAGCTGCCCTTCAGAAGAGCTGCCCTGTGTGCCTTTCTCCATCTTAGCCCTTTTCTCTCTGGATGGTTTGTATGTTTGTTTATGCAAAGCTGTGCGGGGCTGGTGATGGGTCCAGCTGAAACTGTGGATGGAAAAACTTGACAGGTGGAGGCTGAGGATGTACGATGTGACAAAACATTCACGCTGTGTGGGAAGAAATAATTACCACGAAGTCAGATGTTTCTCTGACTTCTGAAACAAAACGAGGAGTGATTTTGCTTTGTGGGTTTTGTGAGCCCTGGGAGATGACAGTTAAGTGACCTTTTCCAGTGAAATAAGTTATCTGCTGCTCTGCAAAGGCAGACTGTTGCGTTACTTAAAATGCATATTGCTCTGGGGTCTGATCGCTCCGTTCCTGGGCCACTGCAGTATGGAGATGTTGGGGAGAAGAGAATGAGGGGAGAAGATCAGAATCCTCCAGTGTTGGCTGAAACAAGTTACCCAAATCTGGCATGTTCTGCAGCTGTAGAGGTGAATCCATAGGCTTTGTGCTGGTGGGGAGGCCACGGCGTGCACGGTCGCTGTGGTTTATCATGCCGGCACACGGACGTGCAGTTTGTGCCACCCCCTGAGTAGCCCAAGGGTTGAACAGCATTAATGTCCGGCCCAGGCTTGAGGAAAGACCTCCCGTCCTAGGCAGCAGTCATTCTGCCCTTGGCTGTGTTAACTCCTTACGCTGTGCACGGGTGAAACCCCGGCGTGCCTTGGTGCTTGTGTGCCAGCGCGGCAGACTGACGATGTGCCACCTCCTGCCTTGTCTGGTGGGAAGGTGCTGTCTCGTGGAAGTGCTCGCCCTTTGTCGCTCGTCCATCCGTGACCATGAGAACGCGGTTGTCTTTGCTGCAAACCCATGAGTGAAAACGCTGGGGCGCAAAACTGGCTGTTTGGGGCTTTTTCTCCCCCATCCAAGCAACTTGTGCTTACCGGCCTGTAACTTGCTGGAAGGGTGCTGTGTGGATTCCCCGCTGAAAGAGGCTGAGGAGCCTGATCTCCAGGACCAGGCGTACCTTTGTAGTAAGACCCTGAAGTTTGCTGTATGTTGATGATGCTGTTCACGTTTTATAGCTTGGCTAACGGCAGTAAACCTTCGGTGCGGGAAAGGGGCTCGGAGGGCGTCCCCTGCGCTGTTGGCTTCGGTTGCAAACCTGATGCCAAGGTGTTTCTGTCCCTGGGAGGTGGCTTGTTTTCATCACGCGTGCCGGTACCGCTGTTGGTGATGGCACGTCGTTAACCCGATCGCCAAGATACTCTGCGTTTAAATAAATATTTATAGAGGTTTGTGTGGATTGTTTGTGGCATGATCTGCTGACCCAGAAGTCGCTGTGTTGGTGCAGCGGGAGGTACGTTGTGGGGAGGGAGCAGAGGGCCTGTTGCGCTGCAGGAAGTATTATGAAAGTCTGAGATTTCTCCACTTCGGTAGACGGCTCCTTTATTGTGAAACGCAGGAGTTGCTACAAACATCGGTACCCTCGGTTCTCTAAAAGAGACTTGATTTTTTGCGTTTCGTTGTTTTGTTCCCCACCCCCCAACTTTCTGTAGTAATAGCGGCAGAGGTCCCATCTAAACGGGTGGAGAGAAAGGTTGTTCAGCCCCCAGCCCGAGACGCCGGCTCCGCACAGCCCCAACGGCCGCAGCACGGCGGCACTCGTGCCGCGGTGAGTAGGACGGGTATTTTCTCGCTCAGCTGTTTTGAACCCTTTGCTCGAAACAAGGCGGGCTCGTCACGGTAGTTTCCTTTTGCTTGTCGGTGGCGGGAAACGGCTGCATCGCACCGGGCTCGTTCCGGCGTTCGGCGACTCGATGGGTTTGCGGCGCTGGAGCGATTCGCGCTTCCCTGACATCTTCATTAGGGAAGCAGAGGGGTCAAGGCTTTCTCTGAGCAGCGGGGAGATTGCAGAGGCTTTTGATGGTGGTTTTGGCAGCGGTATTTTACGGAGTTTATAATGAATATGTAGGTGTAAGATTAAAAGAATGAATAAGGTAGCGC
Organism: Leptosomus discolor; assembly: GCF_034619465.1. Classification (NCBI taxonomy): domain Eukaryota; kingdom Metazoa; phylum Chordata; class Aves; order Leptosomiformes; family Leptosomidae; genus Leptosomus; species Leptosomus discolor. The sequence continues at coordinate 60,512,460 of NC_141398.1, read as the reverse complement.
TGCTTAACAGAATTGCTTTTCAGAGCTGCAGCCGTGCCTCGGCGTGACCTCCCAAGAAGGATACGATTGTAAAGCTGAGGCCCATAGTGGAAAAGCAATTACAATATGTGCTTCCAGGATTGAATTCTCCTCTGAAAGTCAGATGCTGCAATAATGGTAGCGTTGTTTAGGTGGAATGTGACTTGACTTAACTGTTGGTATTTATCTGTTAATGTTCTTAAATGTGTTCATATACAGCTTTCAGTTTTTACTGCTTTGGGGGAAATAGAGCTTAATATTCCACAAGGAAGATGTTTCTTTGCACAGAAGTGTTCTTCTGAGCTCCGAGGCTTTTTTTTCCCCACGTGTTTTGTTCCTTGCCCCTTCCAAAGTAGAGGGGTGGAAGATAACACAACCGAAGTGCAGCTACCTTTTGTCTTTAGCATGTCGGTGGGAGCCGAGGAGGGCAGCGAGGCCTTCGTGTGGTTCTGGGGTACGGCGCGGAAGCGTTGGCTTTCAGGGTGAGAAGCTGATGTGTTAGGAAGCAGGGCCTGGGGAGGGGAAGCCATGTGCAAGCGGAATTAATAGTCTCATGTAACATTAAAGCGGAGCTGTGTGGCTTGTGGGTTTGACTGACTTCTGCTGTGGTCCTCCCCCCGCCCCTGAAATCCTAGAGCCCTTTTCTCTGAGAAAAATGCAGATTTTGGAAGTGCCATAAAGCAGCTGGGTGGCTGTTGAGGTGTGGGTTTGCCCAGAGTGTTTCAAAGGAGGGAGTTTGGGTTTGTGCTGGTGCCTGGCTGAGGCTGGGAAAGGCAGCCAGGGTGGACGGGGGCGGGTTGGTGGAGAGCGGTTCCCACCCAGTGCTCTTCTGCGGCACCATGCTGGCTTGTGTCGTACCTGCCTGCGTGCGAGGTGGGTTTCCACGGCCCTTGGGAGCGGTCAACTTTTCCGTTGGTCTGGTTTGTGCCCTGTAAGGGACAGCACTGAGGTTGTGTAATCTAAATTCAGTTTTTAAAGCCGTGTCTTCACCCTAAGCAGAGGTTAAGCAGATGTGGCTTTATTGTGAGCCTGAATTTCTTTGTGGGTCAAACAGGGCTTGAGGGTTTTGGACACAAAACACTGTTGAGACCTGCAGAAAAGAGATTTAAAGTCTTTTCCCCGTCCCAGTGAACAAGCTGGATTCTCAGATGTAATCACACCGTAAGCATTTGATTTGAGTGTTTGAATTGCTGCTTTTACAGTTCTCTGTATTTTACCGGGATTTGTTAAATTGCCAGTGCTGTTCGCATGCCACTTTTGGCAGATGCCACCTACATGCCCTCAGTTTGAGCGAACCTTTTAGGAGAAGTGTAGGCAGGGAGGCTCCTTGCTTGCATGCCAGAAGTTGGAGAGCGGAGCACTCGCATTAATTCACTTTCACTAACCTTCCCACTGCTAATAAGCTGACCTGGCCCGTGCGCAGAGTGCAGCACCTTTAGTGAGCAGATCTGAGCTAAGCAGAAACTCCTTTGAAAAATGTCTTGCTTGACTTGTTCTTTGGGTGTAATTCAGATCCGTGTGCTCACCGTCACGCGGAAGGGAGCTCTTGGAAAGAGCGATCCACGACCAAATGTAACACTTGTCCTCCTTCCTCCTGTGCTCTGTCTACAACTAGAGAAAGCTGTGGCAATAGTTACCTGAAAACAGTTTGTTGGGTCCCCCCTTCCCCAACTCTACTGGTTTTGGAATAATTTTATTCTTCAAAGGGGCTACACTGTGACCACAAAAATCCTAATTTTTTTTTTAAAAAGTATACTTCTGAGTTAGGATTTTGTAGATTTATATCAGCTGCTTAAAAATCGCAGTTGCCTTTAGGAACAAGTTCATTAAAACAAGCTCGTCGTGTGGACTGCGCACGGGATCATCGTTTCCAGTGACTGGCAGAATCTGTTCTGTCGTGGGGGAAGATTCCCGAGAGCCGTACAGCCCGGGTGACACGCGGAGGCAGGATTTTGGGAGGGGAATCGGTAGGTTATTTGGTGCCCAAGTGGCCAGTTTACCCAACGGCGTTCCTGGGTGCCGCCTGTTCTGAAAGTCAGAGTGCTTTCAGGCAGGTTCTGGTGCGGTGGGTGAGGCGCAGCGTCCGGGGTGATGGTTTTGTTTATTTGTGGGTGCTCCGTGGAGCACCAGAGTGTGTTCTGGACTGAAGTTACGGTCTCCACCCTGAGGAAGTGACGCTCTGGATGCGAGACGACAGGCTTTGGAGCGGCATGGCAGGATTACAGAAAATACGGCTGAAATCGCTTGTTTTCAGAAGATATCCATCATGCCGTGATTAAGTGCAGACGATGCGTTTGGCAGCAAGAGGTGTGCAATCTGTTCCTACCCTAAGGAGCCTGCAGACCAAAGGCCTGCTGGTAAGACCAGACTCATTGTTGTACTTCGTGAGTGAACGATGGTTTACGACGTTCTCATTCCCTTGTCTTTTGCTCTTTTAAATGCTAGTGTAGATAATTATGAGCCTGGTGATTTTTGATGTTCAAATCCCCGAGTTCTTTTAAATGTGTGTGAGGGGGAGTAGTCTTTTTGTGTTTGGGGGAACGCATTCCTGCTGCGTGAATACCGAGGGAGATGCATCAGTGACTTGGGCATCGTTAGTGGAGCTACAGGTGGGACGGTCGGTGTCCCACAGGTACAAGTCAGCTGCCTGACACCCCTGAGGTGGGACCCGTTGCTTGGTGGGGTAAAGTGGCAGAAAACCCGGAGCGTGAATGTTATGGAAGCCTCGCATGGAAGGCGGTAATGTAGGAGGAGGAAACTGTTATTATGGCAGGCAAATGCAAAGTTGATGGGTCTGCTTTATTGATACTCTTTGGAAGGGGACTGGGTAACAACAGGAAGCGCTTCTGAAAAGTAAGTCTTAAATGTCAAGGAGGAAGATGAAGACACGGCGTTATCATTATTTCTGTTCCCTTGGTTAAATTCTTGGCAGAGCTTTCATTTTAGAAGAACAGGACAACAAGGCTGAGATTAGCTCAGTCTAGTTCGTTAGTGGCTTAATTAAATGCTTGAGAACTCAGGTATTCCGACGGTTTTTGCGACGCTGCACATTATCCCTGTTTTGTAGTAGTTTGCTGGACTTCTCGAGAAATTCAAAGGTAACTTCACTGAATTGTATTTGACAAGTTAATGTCTTAATGAGTGTTTTGATCTTGGGTTGGGACTGGGCGGACCAATCGCTTCCAGTTGCTGGAGATGTGCAGGAGCTGGGGGAAGGGATTTCTCGGCTGCTTTGCAGAAACTCGCATCTTGTCGTGGACATCCAAGCGAGCGAGGGGGTGCAGGCTGCCGTCCGTGCTCACCGAGACGGAGTCTGGAGGGACTTGACTTCCCGGAGCCTCTCTGTGCCCGGGCGTTTGGGGAGGCTGGCACGCCTGGCTTTCCTGCCCTCAGAAGTGGCTTTGGTTTGGCGGACAGATACCAAAAGCTCTGCTTTTACTCAAACTGCCTCATCCGCGTTGCCTGCCTTCGCCGCGGCCCAGGCTCGTCCCGGGCGCGGGCAGACGGCTGCCGGCAGCCGCGCCGGGGCATTTTGGGAAGTCGCAGCCCTTCGAGGGCCGCGGCAGAACGCAGCAGGGAGCAAAGCAGGTTTCTGAAGGGCCGTGGGACTGGCTAAAACTCCCCGCTTCCCCCGAGAGCAGCGGTCTCAGCTGTAATGTTTTTAACTCTTGAATTTGGAACAGACTTAGAAGCTCACCTTTGGGGGTGGTAGCTTGTTAAGTTGTCAATACTATTGCCTGTAACCATCTGTTCCTACCACTAAGTAGCTGCAAAAATCAGTAATTCTTTTTTTTTTTTTTTTTTTTGAGGAGCTCGGGTATAAATCTTCTTTCTTGTTATTTTTATGGGCTCCCTCATTATAAAAGACAAGCATCTCCACAGTGCTGGAAAGGCAGAACAACATTCTTTAATCTTTCATCTAAATTTATTTGAAATTGAAATTCAAATAGTTACCAATATTAGAGGTTACTTCGGGGCACAATAGCTATTTCTGGTGAAGTCAGTGCGTGGGTCTCCCTTATCAAACAGGAATGTGCTTGTGTAACTTCACCTTTCTGGGTTAACCACTCCGAAGAGGAAAGGAGATGGTAGGCATGTCTGCAATTTATTTTAGGCAATCACCACTGCAAATGGCTGCTGTGTTTGCTTTTGCAAGCAAAACTTGTCATGGATCCTTATTTTTGATTGATTTATTTTTTGCCCTAGTGAATTAATAATCCAAGTGTGGCAGCTTTGGTAGCTCTGGTGTTAAGTGGCTGGTGGTGGTAGTTGGGGTCACAGAGGGAGAGGAGGTCTGGGGGCAGCTCTGGTGTCGTGTGGGAGCCACGGGAACAGCATCGACTGTGGGACAGACGGACAGACTGCTGCGTGTCGTACCCTGAGTTACCCGGGGCTGGGATTCACTCCTGCATTTAAACTGCAGAATCAAAATGGATTGACATCAAATAATGATGTTAGTGTTTTGGGACGTGAGATCCCAGTTACTGGTTGTCTTTGGTGCTGTCACATGGCGGGTAGCGATGACACTTTTTTAATACAGCAGGGCTTTGTAGCCTGAGGCCAGGTGTTCTTCAGAGGTTTTATTCTCTTCCCGACCGTGTCACTGGCGTTCAGTTTTCCCAATGTTTATTGTGGTGGTTATCTAAGCTACAGAGTGTATGCCTGAGGGTTCTGTCGAGGTGATGTCCAGTTTTCCCAGCTTTATACCACCTGCACGTTCGCCACTGGTGTCAAAAGCTGGGGTTTATCTGATCTAAAAGAACAACTGTTGGATTTCGATGGAGTTTGTGTGATGCCTGTGTCTGGACTTCTCCTACGATACAGTAATGTAAAATAAGGTATTATCTTGCATTAAAACACCAGCAGCAGTGACCTGAGAGCTCTGTTGTTGGGTCAGGCGCGTGCTGCTGCCTTTGGTATCCCCGGGGGCTTTGTTGGGGCCGCCTGGGTGCTGTGCGTGGCTGGGGAAGGCTGGGAGCAGCCCTCGGGTGGGAGTGGGTCCTGTGCCTCGCCATCACGGCAGGGGAGTGGCCCTGACATGATGAAGAAACGGGGAAGCTCTTGGAGGACTTAGTCCTGGCTGTAAGTAACGGCTGGGGGGATTTGCAGGACAGGAGTGGTGTCTAGGGCTTGAGGAGGAAGCCCGGAGCGGTGCATCTGTTGTTCCTGGCGGCTGTAGCTGCCATAAAGGACCTGGCACGTCTCTATCCATCCCTTGTGTACACTTGGAAAATTTTGATACTTCCAGACTTTGGAGAGTTTTAGGAAAAGTCCTTAATCTGAAAGTTGTCGTGCATCTCGCAGGCAGGCTTGGGCGATCTGTGGGGCAGAGCTCAGGTACGTTATCTGTGACTTTGCTTGGCTTGAGGCGTTAACACTTAACCTTAATTCTGAATTTCCTGGAAGTCTTGACACTCATTTTGTTTCTGAGTTTGGTGAAGGGCAGGATGGCAGTGTGAGGGCTGGATGTGTTCACTTGGGCACCTCGAGCTTCTCCCCAAGGCTGACTCACAGTCCGGTGTAGCTGAGCTCGAGCAGCCGGCCAGATGCTGCCAGCAGACTAACGGAGGGAAAAGTACTTGGAGGAACTGCAAAAAATGAGAGGAGCTGGTCAGTTTGGTGAGTGAGGGTAGGTGTGGCAGGAAGAGTTCTTTGATTTTGGTTATTTTTGTCCTTCCATGTAATTTTTCAGGCGTTTAAGCTAACGGTATAAGGATTCAAAGGTCAGCATTGGATGGCTCTGGTTATTCGCTGCTGGACCTAGACATTGCTGGTGTCACATAAGAAATATACTTCCTTTTTATGCTACGCACTCAGAAGAGAATTATTTTGTTGTCTTCAGTAGCCTTTACCTCACTCTTGTAGTCTTGCCAATATCCTGTATTTGTTTTTTGCAGGAAGCCTTTCAACGTTCTCTTAATTGGAATTAAGTGTTGAAATAGAAACGCACATTTTGGTAGGAGATAATGTAGGAAATAAATATTCACAGAAATTTATTTTAAGTTAGTGGAAAAACATTCATTGGAGAGCTTTGCTTTGGGACTTTAACTTCTGAGAGTTTTGATGAAAGCTTTCTCTGCTACTTGGTAATCATAAAGGAATAAACTAACTTTGCTGCTCCTGGAATGTATTGAGCAAATAATGTCAGAGACTGACGGTAAGTCAGACAGTTTGTTGTTATATTGTAGATGATGTTAATTAACATGATACATATTTAATGCTATATAAAAATTATATGGAGTAAGACTCAAGTGACAACAGGTGGTAAATAATTTGTCAAAATAAAATAATGAAAACAAATATATTATGAAAAAAATCTCCTGTGTTCTTTTCCTGTCAGCAGTTAGGGCTGCAGCTGGCCGTAGCAGCTGGCCAGTCCTGAGTTCTTTTTTCCTCTAGTTTTTAATGATGCTTTTGCAAGAGCCTAAAAGGAGATCTCTGTCTGAAGGAGCTGGTAGCGGGGACGTAGCAGTTCCTCTGGGCTTTGCGTTCAGCCAGGTGTCGCACAGCTAGATTCTCCTTTCTTTCTCCCTGCAGTTTCTCGCTATTTAGTGCTTTAATGGAAGGAGTGCTTGAATATATGAATTTATATACTTGAAGGTTTGGTTAAAAGTACAGAAACTTACCTCATTCCCTTGACCTCGATGTTGCTGAAGGTAGGAAAGCGTTTAAAATGCCAGCAGCGCTGGGTGTACATGTACAGCGGGATGGGTACATGCGTGTGTATTTTTAAATGTCCCCTCTTTCAAGGTCGTCCACAATTAAAGTCGAAGTGCAGGCTGGATCTCCTGTAGCCAGATCCCTGTTACTGGGGCTAGTTCCCAGGGTCTGGAAGGAGTGTGGGATGGGGACGGACGGAGAGTTTCCATCAGTCCCGCGTGGGGCTCGGTACCTGCCGGGGTGAGAACGCGGCTCGACGGTCTCGCGTCCCGCAGCGCTCTTCAGAGCCGCTTCAGCTGTTTTTCCCATCCTTGCGAAACGGCACCGAGCTTTGAGACACTCCTGTGTAAGCTTAGGCGATGATGAGCAAGAGGATTAATTAGATCTTCAAGACAGATAACTAGAGCAGTGAGTTGTGCATAATAGTAGCTTGGAATTCCAGTGACGTGTTTGCAGAGTGCTGTGCAACATGCATGCCTTGGCTGAAGCGTAATTATTTCTCAGCGTTGCATGCCCAAATGCCTCTGGGCACTGTAGCAAAATTTAGTAAGCAAATGATGTGAACAAAAAAGCTCAACTTTGATGGTTTTGCGCACCAAAATAGTTGCCAGTGAAGCCATTAACTGCTGGTTTGATCACCTTTTGGTGGTGTCTTCCTAGTGCTTCAGGCTGACAGGCTGCAACTTGGACACCTCCAAGATGCTGCCGGAGACCTAGACTTGCTGGTTTGTAGGGCTAAATGAAGGGGGGAGGATTCAAATCAGACTGCGAGTGTAGGGGTTTTCCGTACTGTTACCGCACAAACCGTATGCTTTTGCCCAGGGATGCAGGCGAGCCTAGCTCCTTTCAGAGTACTGCGCAGGGAAGGTGGTGGCTTCAAGGTTAAGTGTCCCTTGAAAGTGAATGCTTTTGTTACTGAAACTGCAGTTAAAAAAAGAAAAATCTTCCCCGTGCAGAGCTTTCCTTTGCTCACAGAAATAGCTTCTATGTTCATATTTAATTTACAGTAGCTCAGAGGAATGAGGAAAGTGCTGGACTATTTTTTTTGTGTGTGTGTAGTCCTTATTAAATGTCTTTGGAACAACTCTTGGGTATAAACAGGGAGGACAGAGTGTACTGGGCAAAGCAGTGAGACATTTTTTGTTAAAACCATAAGTGTTCACGGCTTTACCATTTGAAGGTAAAACCCGGTGAAGTCCATCGGATACCTTGGAATGGTTCTAGTACTAATACCCTGGCGCTTTTCCAGTTCGTTTTCTGCTGTGGTTCTCTGTAGCTTTACCTCCTGATACAGGTTGAGACTTTGTTATTTTCGTCACTGAAGCCCTTGCATTTCTGATGATGAAGAGCTGTGCTCTGTAGCTGAGGAGAAAGCTGGGTCCTAATTCCAGACACGGTCCTGGAAAGGCTTCAATTAGAAGGTGTTGAAAGAGGGCTGTATCTTGCAGTTCTGCAAACTTGGAATTTTTTTCCCCGGTTAAAACCTTGGGGATCCCTGGGAAAAGAGGTTGATCCTGGCTTTTTCTGCTGGGTGAGTAGGAATTTAAAACTTCACCCCCCTGCTTTGACCTACTTATGAAACCCTTGCCTGTAAAAGTATTAATTTGTGGACTCTAAGCCATTTTAGTGTTGGAGTTGCTGAGCAGTGTATGCTTTTCTGTAGAACCACCTTGAGTTTAGACATTAAAAGATGGTGATAAATCTGATAAACTTAATGGAATATATTATTCCAGTGTGCTATAAACCACCTTCATTACTCTGGAATTAATCAATGACTTTGACTTCTTTTTTTCCCCTGCTCAGCCTTACTTTCACAAGGTATAATTAAAAAAAAAAAAAAAGCTATAGTTTTCCTTTTTGTTCAGCTCTGCTGTTGTTGAACTATGTGTGGTTTGGACTTCAGCCCTCCAGAATGTTGGCAGAAGTTCTTGTCTGGAAAGAAATGGTAATTCTTTTGGGGTTGAAAAATGGGGAAGGAAAGATCGCTGTAGCAGAGATGATTTAAAGCAGAATAAGTCAATATGCACACACACACATATATATGTGTGTAACTCAATGTACACTAGGGTTTGTGTGAGTTTTGTATGGAATGTTCCTCATTTTTGTTCTTGTCAGGTTTGTTTATTTTTAGTTTATTGTAGCCAATCCTATTTTTAATCTTTTTATATGGAGTTTAATGCGCTAGCTAAAATGGCAGTAATGGAAATCACTGAAATTTAAAAGATTACATTTGAATTCAGCTAAAATGGTACAAAAGTGACCTTAAACCATCTCTTGAATATGAACTGCTTTTCTTGTGCCTTCCGAGTACGTAGCAGAAGACTACAGCCACCCCTCTCAAGCTGCTTGCGTCCTCTCTTGGGGTCATAATCTTAAGCCAGCAATCCCTGTGCCGGGCTATTCTCGGGTGAAGCCTCTGCTGTGGAAATAGCGATTAGAGGAGGAGGAGACGGGGCAGTGAGGCTTGGCTGCCTTGGCCACGCTGTGTGTGGGTGGCGGGGAGCAGCTCCTCTGAAATAGGGAAACCTTACCGGGTTTGTGTGTTGGAGCTCGGGGCTGTTGCCAGCTCGCCGTGTCCCTGCTCCTGGGGCATCAGCGCGCACCGCAGAACTTCGGGTTCGCTCCTGGGAAATAACTGAAGAGCCGGGCGTGTGGTGGTACGCACCCCGTCCGGCTTACAGCCGCGATGCCTCTGCTCGGAGGGGTGTGGTGTGTGTTGGCAGGCTGGTGGTCTGTTCGTGCCAGCCTGGAAAGTGCCGTGAAGGTGCAGATAGCGTCAGGCAGCGACACGGGATGTTCTGTGGCACTGCTCTAGGTGACTCTGCGGTGCTTCGGCTGTTGTTTCGAAAAGCAGCAAGCTTACAGAGGTGCATAGACGTGTATGCACGAACCAGAAGGGGAAATGTCTGCTGCTTTCAGCCGAGAGAGTTGTCATCTTCTCTTCTTCCTGGACACGTGAAGAATACTTCTCTAGCAGCAGCGCTGGTGCTTTTGTACTGGTGAGGTTATTGCCTTGGTGATACTGGAGGGTCAGAATAAATTCATAAACCTTTCAGGCTGGGCTTCCCCTCGTTCCCCGTCAGAAACACAGCAGCTTTCCCACCTACTCATCTCAGAAGAATGAAGTTCTTGTGGAAATCTCTGTTCAAATACAGCATTCAAGCTCAGAGTTACTCTCAGTCTAACGATGCTAACTTCTCTGTAGTTTACTCGTTTATTCAGCTGTTTTGCCGTGCGGGTGATGGAACTGCCCTGGCTGGAGGGCGGCTGTGTCGCTGGCTGCATACGGTGCTCGTGGCCAAGCCGGCGTGCTGGGCTGCTCCTGCTCCCGGGGAGCAGCAGAGCTGGAGCTCGGGCTCCTCCGGCCTGCCGGGCAGGAGGCAAGGCTGCAGCACCGGGGTCTGGGGGCTTTCCCGGGGTCCACGGGTGAAACGTGGCTTGGCTTTGCAGGAGAAGGGTCTTAGCTGGGATTGCTTTTTTTAATGGTGTGTTGGGAGGACTTGCACCCTTTGAAGAAAGCAGATGTGAAACCGCTGCGAAGCGTGAGATGAGTGGACTTCTGCGTCGCGCTCCAAATTCAGAAATGGGAAGGCTCAGTGCTTCATTTCACTACAGGGGCATAAAGCCAATAGCTCTGGTTTAGAGCCATTTCAACAGTTTCCCTGACAGAGGGCTTAGGTTTAGTAGCCCCCTTTGTACCTTGGAGATTTTAGGCGGCTGACGAAGCGACAGTAGTATTGAAGTACTTGAACAAAGAGTGTATCTGGAAGTGGCTAGTGGTCATTCTGGCAGATACTTAAGACCAAAGCTGCTATTGTTTTTCTCTTAGTTAAACAACAGTCAAGCTCATGCTGTGGCTTTTTTCTTTTCAATTGCAGTATAATGTTAGCTTTTATATATCCCCCGGGCCCACACCCGGGTGTGTGGTGGGCCAGCACACAGATGCATTGTTCGGGGTCCCGCATTCCAGGGAGATCAAATGCTCCGTGCACCACATCAGCTGCACATCTGCAACTGCTAAACCCTCCGCAGTCCTTCCGGATCCAGGTGCCATGCAATTACTGGGTTAAAGGCATCGAGAGCTCCTGCTCCTAGGTCCTTTCTGTTTAGTTCTGCCTGCTTTGATTCACTACAGCTGGTGAAACAGTTAGACTTGGTTCAGGCATGTGTGGAAGAGAGCTCATTTCATGCTTGGAATTGTAATTATGTTCTTTTCTTTCAAGCTGCCAGCAGTAAAAGATGTCTTCCAGTGTGTATTATCTAAATAAGCTGTAGTGTTTAAATGTTTTCTTATTTCATTTTAAGAATGTGGCAAAATAAATTGTGCTTACTCTTCTAGTTTTCGTTCTGGAGCAATTAATTCCCCATAGCTCTCTCCCGTGGTTCAGGCATGCTTGTTGTCTCTGAAGCTGCTGCGTTACGCTGCTTTTAAATAGCCGTGCGCAGGAGAGTGTTGTGTAAGGGTGACGGCACTGCCCCGACTTGCCCAGTTGGCACCGGTGTCTCCTCTTGTGCACGCCGGCTGCAGTCGGTATCTGGTGTCGACTATCTGTTCTATCCCAGTGATCTTTTATACTCGTAATAGTAGCTGCTTTAGTTTTAGTGAATTTTAATCTGTTTAATATATGTGAGCAAGAGACAAGAGTACAGCGCAAGCGTGAGCTCTCTCTTTACAGCAGCCTTTCTGCACCTGAGCTTTCCACGATGAATGGCTCCGTTTGGGCGTGCCAGCCAACAGCGGGCACCGCGGCGATGCTCCGAGTCTGCTTCTGGAGGCTGCAGGTGTGAGATTCCAGGCACGTGGGTTTCCATGTAGCACCCTGGGTGCTCTCGGCTGGATTTGGGGAGGCAAGAGCCCGGCAGGAATGCAGTTGGCTTGAACTCGTGCTCGTGGGTGTATCTGCAGCTTGAATCTGAGCACCTTTGTAGGTAGCACCTCTTACCTCTCTTTTCGCAACTTTATTTCTCAAGTAGTGCCAGCTGTACAGGTCAGGTCCTTCCCTCCCCTCCCCTTGGAGGAGAAACACTGTTCCTTGGGAGCCTGTCTTTCAGCAGCCTGATCTCTGGGAGGAATATGTTCTCTCAAAGACGGTCCACAGAAGACAGCTCCCCTTCTCTTCCCCTCACAGTCCTGTGGGCTTGCAGCGGTAGCTGACATTTAACATGCAGGGTAGCTCTCCAGCGGGGAGTTTGAAGCCTGCTGTGGGGCACTGCCTTGGCTCATGGATGTTCTGCCTTGTCTTAGGTAGGGAATGTGCTTCCCTGCGTGTTATCCCAGCAAATGGTTCTTCCCTGGATGTACCTGATCTTCTGGAGGGTCCGTGCATGTGCTGTGACCCAGCGAGTTTTGCTGAGCTGAGTTTGTGCTCTGGGCCTGGGCTTTTGACTTCCTTACAAAGATAAACATGGTTTTGATATGCAGCTGTTGCAGCTTTTCTCTGATTTTTGGGTGTCTGGAGTCAGCACTCTGCTCTGCTTTCCCTCGTCTCTTGAGTCTGTCTGCTCGTCTTGTGGTCTCGAGATGAGAGTGCCTGATAGCCATTTCGGTGTCTCCCTGATTGACTGGAAGTCACAGTGGATAAATCTTTCATGATTGGAAACCACTTAAGCCATGAGGTGGCTGATGATCGCTGGTTATTAGTGGAGAGGTTCTACCAAACAATCAGAGAGAATTGAGTGGCAGGGCGTATAATTTATGACTTCATCCAGCGCTGTGGGGGCAAGTCAGTGAGAATCGAAACAGTGAAAGAATTATATTTGACAGATATTTTAAAGAATGACTCCAGTTAGTGTCATTTATTGCTGGAATGTGTGGACAGATCCCAAGTCAGAGCCCTCTTAGGGGCAGTGCCAAAACCAGATATGAAAGAGTGTGCAAGAATATGAAAACGCCGTATGTGGCCAAGGGCTTGAATTTTCTGACAATGGGCAAAAAGAATGTTCTAAGGTTTTTTTTCAGGCATTTTCCTTTGATAATAAAGTTTACAGATCCTACTTAGTGTTTGTTGAAACCCCTGCCTGAAGGGGATTTGCTGGAGCTTGTAAATTGAACAGTACTTCTGTTGCGTTAAAGGCATTATCAACGTACAGAGAAGACCAGTTGGAGAAATTTCTGGAACGTTCCGCAAATTAATTTTCTTGCATTTAATGAGTGCTTGCACAAAACGCTGGTAAAATTAGCTCTAGGATATCTTAATTTTTGCCTAGCAATGATGTATGTCGTAGGAGAAATCTGATGCCCTTTGCTGGGATGTGCATTAGGAATACCTGGGCAAAAGTCTCGCTGCTCTTCGGTGCAGTTGTGTGTGACAGATAACTGCTGTTAACTCCAAAGGAGGAAACATTCTAGAAGACCATTCTTTCTTCAAACGTTTTGTAGTGGTAATGCCTCTGAAAGTATTAATCTCCCTTGTCACCATTTGGCGCTCACTCGAGTTCCCAGCAGGGGTTTCTCAGCTAATCCCTGTCTGGGAGATTTTTGCCTTACCTTACATTAATTTCTGATCCCCACCACAGCCTGACACTGTTTGAGGGTTTGTGTTCAGCTTAAAGTATGTCACAGGCCTTCCTCTCTCCGACTTTGGGTTAAAACATCAGGACGCTTTTAAGTACCTGTAAGTGTTCCCGGAGCACTCGTGTCTGCTGCTCCCCTCTTCTCTTCCAGCCGTCCCCGAAAACTTCATGCAGTGGATTGTGCCAGAGTGTTATTCCCTCGTGGCCCTGCAGAAGTCATTTGAGAAATTTGGTTTCATGCAGGATTTTCTTAATGGGAGTAGCTCGCTATGAGAGGAAAGTGGCAGATGTTCTCGCTTTAGCCTATCAATGACAGCCACTGAATCGAACATCTGCCTTTCTGCTGGAATTGTCCCCAAACGCCACCGTGCTAAAAGCCCGTCTAAAACTTGTTGGAGTCGGATAAGCCCGTGTTTGGTGTGCGGTTGGAAACGCAGGCAGCTGCCCTCAGCATGCTGTTCAGCCAAGGCAGGCGGTGACCCAGGGAGGAGCGAGGCTGTGGCAGCACGACTCCTTCCTCCGCTCACCCCGGGCACCCTGCTTCCCATGCAGGCTGGCTCCTCCTTGGCTTTATGGCCGACCTGTGAGATACCTCAGCGTTAACCAAAACCGGCAGCGCTGTGCCCGTCCGCTCCGGAGGCGGGTTTACGTTTGGAAGATTTGCCCCCGTGTACATGAAAAAATGCTCTCTATGTGTTGGTGAGGACCGTCTCAAAGTAGCACCCCACTTCCCTCTGAAAGTGCGTGAAAATGTTGAGGAAAAAGGAAGAATCCCAGACTTTAACCTTTCAGGTTGTAGCGCTTCTGCTGTTGCTCACCTCTGTGACCCACACTAGTCCATGCTACGACTGCGTGCGAGGATGTGGAGCCGCAGGCCTGGGTTAGGGCTCTGTACCGCACACTGCACATGCGTCCCGATGCGGACTCGGTCGGTCTAGGGGAGTGAGGCCGCTGGTTTTATTCTCAGGGTTTGTAACTTAAACTCTCAGGAGCTAAAGTTTGTGCCCAGTCTCTGCTACAGACTCCAGGGGGAGGAGAAACCCTTCAGCGAATAAAACATTTTTGATTACTTTCTTGGGGTTTAGATTTGTAAAAACACTTCAAAGGCAAGTTTTCAAAACCAGTCATCTTCCTCTTAAACGTTCCAGGCTTCGCCTACGGACACCCAGCTTTGCTCGAGTTGTGCTTCATTTCTTTCCGTTGTGATGGAAGCGAAGCTGCTGGCGCTGCAGCTCGAGAGGCTTGTGCTCTCTTGCAGGCTTCACTGCTTCGGCCCTGCCTGCCTGGCTGTGAGCTCTGCCTCGTGTCGAAAGTCTTGAATTCAGACCTAGTCTGCTCCTTGTCTTAGCAGAAGTAATCCCGAAATTGTCTGCCTCGGCCCTGCCCTGCCTAGGTGAAGATTCAGCCCGGGCTTTGGAGAATGTCTGTGGTGTCTGAAGAGAAGCCTTGAGAAAAGGAGCTGGCAGTCACATGCTGCAGAGCGGGGAGCGTGTAAACTTAGTCTAAAGATAATTTATGGTTTCTAAAGCTGCTTCTGCTGAGTAAAACTTTCCAAGGCTGGCTTCTGACCTAGCTATCATCAGTGCTAAAACTGAGAACAGTCATCTTAAAGGAGCATTTTTAGTTGTGTTGAGGGGAAGGAGGAAAGTAGGCTGCCTTTCTTCTTCAGCGTTTCATCGGCTGCAGGTTTTGTAGCACATGTGCAACTTCTTTCCTTCGGACTCGAACCACGGGGTGACTTTTCCGTTACCTGAGCCTAGACTGGTTTAAACGTGGCTTATCGCTTAGTGTATCGTGGGTTTTTACGGGGTTCGTTTCAACAGCAAGTGTGATGTCAGGATTATAATAAACCCCTTCTCAGCTGTCTCCGCACGCATGCGGTGCGCGTCTCGCTCCCTCCCCGCGTCGCCGCAGTAGCGCCGGCACCGGGAGGGAGAACTTTGGGTCACGCCGGGTTGAGCTGTTGGCAGCGACACCCGCGTGTTGGCAAGAGCTTTCCCAACAAGATGCTGGAGAGCAGAGGAAGCTTTCTCCTTGTTTTTGCAAATTAGCAAATGAAACCCTAAATAAGTTGCTAAACTCAGTTTCCTTCTGTTGGGTTAAGAGGAGTGGTGTGCTTGGAAACCTTCGAAATCCTAATTGGCCCGAGCGTGCTACAAACACCTTCTTTCCAGCCCAGGCGCTGCCTGTATCTCTCCAGTGCCTTTGGCTCGCTCGCTGGCGGATCATTTTTGTAACGCTTGAGGAATGGTAACGGTATAGCTCCAGAAAAACAGGATGTGTGCCCTGCCTTATATTTTGGATTCGCTTTCCAAGTATTTTTCAGGGTCGCTAAAAGAAAAAAAAAAAACCCTTCTGGGGAGTGTGTTAGAGCTCTGCCCTGTCACGTCGGCGCTGGCAGGACAGATAGCGGCACTTGGGTCCCCCTTCATCAAGGGATGGGTATATTGGGTTAACGACGGCGGGGTGGTTTGAGCACCGATACCCGGGCAGGCTCACCAGCCCTTCCCTCTTACTGCCTGACTGAATTTCTTTTCGCAAAGGCCCAGTCTCTATCAGTCCCTAACCAGGAGTACTCGCTGAGGTCATGCTCAGATACTGCCCCCCTTCCCCTCCCAAGCTGGGGTCAACGAGTTTCTCGTGTCTTCCTTGGACTGATAATGGCAATTCCTCCTTCCCACAGAAGGCTCTGGAATTTTTTGAAGTACAGTATTGATACTAACTGTTTTCCAGGGTTTTCTGTGGTAGATGGCTGGTTTCTAGTCTTCATGGCTTTGCCCGCTTCATTTTGCATCTGATTTGGCATTTTAAAAACTTTTTTTTCCCCCGCGTCGAGGTTTCCTGTGAGCAGGGCTGCAGGGGCAGGAGAAGCACAGGCTGTGATGAAAGTCCCGTTTGTATTTCGGTGGGGGTGAGAAGCGGGGATTATAAACAAGCTCTGGTAGTGCTCAGAAACCCAAGAGATGGCACGTGTGAGGGCTTGTTGGGCGTGGAAGCCGGTGGCAGAAGAGGGAGATGAAGGAGGAATATGGAAAATTTAAAAAAAAAAAAAAAAAAAAAAAATCATCAGTCTAACAGTCGGTTTGAGATGGAGTTTATCTGAGAAGACTGGCCAGCCAGAGCTGGAATGCAAGGCCGTTTTTCTGATGGTTAAAATACTTGTTTGTAAGTAATTTTCAGAGTGAAGAGCTGAAGTTTGGGTATCTTCTAAGACTCTGAGGTTTTTCCTCTAACCCAGTAGATTGCCCCAAAAGGAGCAAACGTGCACCTGAGGTGTCACGATTTCTTGCAGCACGTTTCCTTCCTGGCAGTAACTGAATCCACATCTGCTTAGTTAGTTAGTGTACTCCTCATGGTGCTTTATGTGAACCTGGAGGTAAGGAGGCCTTTTCAGAAGGACTCATCTTTTCAGGTATGGCAGAAGAATGTTTTCTACTGTTTTCTTCGGCTGATTGTACACGAGCACTGGATGAGGAGCAGCTTGCTGGGCGGTGGGTCCTCTTGTCGCTCCCTACCTGCACACCCTGCCAGGGACGCCAGGAGAACCCACTGCGTTTCCAAAAGCAACCTCTGGTCTTGACTTATATTTTCTTCCTTTTCTGTGTTTTGTTTTTAAATAGTGTTTCAGTGCTTTTGAGCATAAACCACATTATAAAATGTTTTATCTTGAATAATGTGTCTGAGCTCCGGTGAAGGGAACCCTTTAGGTGCAGGCAGGAGCAAGGTGTCTGGCTGAGGGACTCTCCTGATCCACTTCTTGGTCCATTTTTGCTTCTTGAATTTTTCTGACTTTCTCCTGTCTACTCTTTTTATAGGGCAGGGAGTGACAGGTTATTCGAGATCTTGCTGTGTGTTGTGATTTCTTGCTTTTAGGGTTTCATGTAGAGAGCACTTCAGTTTTTACAGTTCCCCAAGGAAGTGATGTGCTGTTATTAAAAAGAAAACATTGACTTATCACATTTCAGACCTGGCCTACTGGCTTGTGATTGCAGTAAGCTTTCAAGTGGCAGTAAATGACTTGTTACCATCTCCAGCTGCGGTGTCCCAGGGTACGATGGTCGCAGTTGGCAGGAGCTGTGCAGAAGAGCCTGGTAAACCCTGGCCCAGGTCCTCGCAGCCGGCTGCCCGCAGCCACCCGCTTCTGCAGAACTGGGTAACACCGTGCCTGAGTAAATGTGGGCTCAGGGTGGGCGTCTCATCACCCGGAGCCCGTACAGATGTCTGCAGGTTGTGAGTGTGTGGAGGCTTCTGGATGGGGGAAGCAAGAAGCTGGAGAAATGGTCTCACCATGGGGAGTGTGCTGCTGGTCGGGCACTTCTGACAGTGTAGCCCACGGTGATTTGGTAGCTTGGTTTCGGAATAAACACAATCCTTGTTCTGTAAAATTGAGTCCCCCTTGCAGTACTTCTCCTTCCCTCTTCCCAAAAGCCACCTGCGTCTGTCGGGACAGGAGGCAGCACCTGGGGTGGCTGGCGAGGAGCGCGCGGCGTGCTGGTGGCACGTCCCCTGCTCGCCTGCCCGAGCCCCTCTCTTCCTTCAGGCCGGGCTGCGTGTGGAGGAGCGGTGGGCACGCTGCGGCTGTGGGCCTCATTTCCTCAGGAAACCAGGCTAAAAATACACGAGAAAACGCTATGGGAAATGTTGCACATCGTCGGTCTTAAGCAGCCTCTGCTCAGCTTGTCCTCGAGTTACGTACCTCCTCGGAGGCTTGTGTTAAATGTAGGCACTCGCTGGCTGTTTCTCATCCTCTACATTCCTTTCACTGTAAATGTGCCGTTTACAAGTCTGTCTCTTAAAAACAACCCCCCTCCGAATCCTTACTCCAAATTTTAGTTTCCTTTTTGGTGGCAGAACATCCAAATCAACAGGAGCTTTCTATGGAGAAAATAAAGCTGCAATTGAAGTCAGAAGAATGGACACAGAGGCCATTAAGAGCTTATCTTTTAATGAAAATGATGCACTTCCTCATGGCTTGCTGGCGGTGGAATAGTCTTTGATTTTGAGCCTCACAGATAGCAAATGACTGGAGGCTGTGGAAGGCTGGGGTGCAGTTGGGCTCTGCCACGCTTCGCCTGCACGCGTGGCTTCGGTGTTGAATACTCCCGTGTCCTTCCTGTGGAAACAAAGCAGCGCAGGGGTGTTGCTGTGTTGTTACTTGCACTTGGGGCATTTCACCTCCCTGGTGGTTTGGTGACGTGAGAAGGTCCAGCCCTGCTCCCCTCAGGGAGGTGAATGCCAGGATCATCTCCTGCTGCACGTCCCTGGTGCTCTGCTGTGGTCCCTACGGACATTTTGGAATGAAAGAAAGGATTTAAGTCTGGCAATCGCGTTTACATGCACCCCTACTCTTAAAATAGCCCATTTTAATGAAACGGGGCTGTGGAGCCCTTGGGTTCCTCGTGGCGTGCTGCCGCGGTGTCCCGGGGCTGGGCAGAAGTTTGGTGACTGCTCTGCAGCAGCCGCCCATGGGTGGGATGCGGGGGGCCCTTCACGTGGGGAGCAGCAGTAGCCCGTCTGGCAGAATTTTTATTCTAGTACTTTATTTTCTCTTCCAGTTGCTTAGCCTAACCTGAGCAGGGAAAGAGCCCGAGTCTCCCAGTTTTCTTTAAAAACAAAAATCTGAGGTGGTTGTATGGAGCCGAGAAATAGGGGTCTTAAATGGGGCACAGCCCTGGGTGCCGTCATCTCGTCATCCTGCCCTTGTTTTTCGTTGCTTTGGAGCATTACTGCTGGGGGAAGAGGTGCTCCCGGGCCCTGGGTCTGCAGTACCGTAACTGGAAACCTCAACTGGGATCACACAAAGGTGCAAAAAGAAACATGTCAGTGGAAACTGCTCTCAGGCAGGGGGTTTGCATGAAGAAAGCTGACTTCCGTGGCTATTGAAGGAGTTCCCATTAAAAAAATTTGATTTCTTTCAAATATTAATTGGAAAAATGACTTGAAATATGGATGTGTGCTCTTCTTCTAAAGAGCTTTAAAACATCACACTGAAATAATAGACAAATTGAAGCTGAAACATTACATTTTTTCCACAAATGTGGACAGGCTCCAGGACCATAAAAAGTTTGGAAAGGCTGTAAAACACATGTTAAACAATTTCTTACTTGAGGCACCTCTAGAAATATTTCTTTTCAAATGAATTAAATATTTAACTTGAAAAATCCTTTTTTTTTTTTTTTTTTTAAGAAAAGGCTTTGGTAATTAGAAACAGAATGTTTCTTCCTTAGCAGATTAAGCAAGCAGTACAGCAGCATAGTGAAATAAAATTCTAACTGTATAAAATAGTGATTGTACTTACGGATGTTCCTTTCAGAAGCAAATGTTTGACTTTACTGGCATAAGCTACTCCTGTGGGCTTTTTTAATGTTTCCTATGGTATATATCCTAAACCAGAATTAGAAAAATAAATGATTGTGAGATTTAAAATCTGTGGAAAAACTGGGCAACGTCTAGGCTGTGTTGCTTTAGGGTCTTTTAACTCCTTGTCTGATCAAAGAGCCTTAATATTCGATGCTGAAATTAGTTTATGAATTAAGCACCACTGTATTTTTGTACAGGAATTAGAACTAGCATTGCTGATACGTGTAAATGGTATATTTAATATCTTAAAAATATTTAAAATTATTTTAAAAACATATTTAAGCTTAGCGTGGTTTGAAAAGGAGGCTGGGCTCTAGATCTCGGCATCAGATGCATTAATACAACTCAAATGCTGAAGCAGCGGGCACTTCTCAGAGTTTTGGGGTCTAGATGCATCTCGTTAATTCGCAGAGGGTTTTGAAGAGCGTGCCTCCCAACTGGAGAGTGATTCAAGCTGTACAAATGCCAGCGAGATGTCATGTGTTCAGTACGTATTATTTTCAGAGGGGTAAATTTTGATATTTAAACTTTTCCAAATGTCAGCTGTTTCTGCACAAAGTGATCTTGCCTTGAGCACTCCTGGTTTCAGCCCAGCCCGTCGGTGCGCGTAACGGTTCCACCCGTTTACACCGCTTCGTTCAAAATCGGGAAATGCCGTGGGAGTTGGAAAGCAAGAAAGTTGTTCCTTCTGCCCATCTCGGAACGAAGCCAGCCGGGAGAGGACGTAGCCGAGGGGGGTGAAAACGAGCTCCCGAAGGTGGACGTGTGCGCAGGGTCGTCCTCTGCGTACGGGGGTGACGGACAAACGGAGCGCGGACCCCGGCACGCAGCGGGTCTCTGAGCCCTTGCAGCGCTCCCCTGGCAGGGCGTTCAGTACTTAAAATTCGCCGTCCTTTATCAAAGCATTGACTCGGCATTTTCAACAACGTCCAGTTTCCATCTGAAAATGGGGAGCACGTACTGATCTACCTGCGCCCCCCCCCGCTTTCGAATTCACGGTGGGGTTTCGAATGCTGTCGGGCTGTGTCGGTACTGAAGCGCACGTGTCGCGTGTCCCTGTTCCCAAAAGGGGTCCAAGCCCGTGTGCAGGCAGCGTGTGCCCTAAACATCCTTATGGGAAACAAATACAGCGGTTTTTGGGTGATTCAGCAAGCCCCTTTAAAATATTTTTGCCACCATCATCAAGTTTGTCTGAAGAAGAGGCCGCTCTCGCTAGACCGGCGTTTGTCTTCAAAGCTGCTCCGTGGGCCTTGTGGTAGGGAGGGAGTAGAACATGGAATCAGTCAGGGTTGGAGCTCTAGCTGCAAACCTGGCCGTTTTCCCCTCCGAGGCTTTACTGAACAGAAACGTAGTTGGTGTGTGGGGCATAACCAACCAACCAAAAGAACTGCTCAAGTATTTGAAGAGGGCAAGGCCAGAATTTATCAGTCTCCTGAATGTGTCCGTAGCCGTGGAAGCATGTGTTGCTGCTTCTGCTTGTGCCAGGAACACCTTCAAAGCCTCTCTGGAAATACTTTTTGATGTGTGTGTGTGTGTGTTTTGCAAACGAGGGTTCAGAAATGCCCCAGAAATAGGGGTGAATGCAAACGCTGTTGGCTGTAGAGCCCATCTGTGTAACTGGACCTGTTTGCACAGCAGGTACAGGACACTGGTCTCGTCTCGGCACCTTTGCAGCAGAGAAGTCCCTGTTCCTGATGCTGTTTGGGAGGCTCTGCTCCCTATTTCCAGTTCTCTGCTGCTAAAGAACCCCCAGAGTTATGCCCTTTGCTTTTAAAAAAGTTTTCTTCTACACGTTATAATAAATGTCTTGTAATTAAGGGATTATTTGCTGACTTCTTTGACACCGTGTCTCTGCAGCACAGCCAGCCAGTGTTACATGGGGTCATAACATGACAAGCATGGAAAAATTTTCAGGAGTTCAGCTTTATTTTTTAAAAACACAGTTTCTAAGAAAAATGCAGAAATCATTCCCGTCACTTGGTGGAACGGATAGTACCACCATGTTAGGGGGTCTGGTGGTGCCGGCAAGGCCAGCATGCTTTGAGCCTTGGTCTGAACCCCAGAACTCCGTCCTTCCCCTGCACTGCTCTCGCCAGACCTGTGGCTGATACGGCATTTACAGACGTCTGTCGCTGTCGGACCCGATGTTTTGGGTAACTCCCCGGGCTGGACCCGTCTCGCCACAGATGAAGCTTGCATCTGCCCTCGGTGCTGAGTTCTGCCAAAACCGTGGGCCGGAGAAGAAGGTGCCGTTCGGCACTTTGCAGAGATCCTGCCCGCACGTCCCGGCGTGGCTGCTGGAAGCCTCTTTGCGAACGCAGCGGGAGGTGTGTTCTCTGTGCAAAATGCCCCCATTACTGTGTCCCATGGGAATACTTGTTGGACTGGGAATTTCTGTGCATGTTAGTCCCGTGCTAGAAAAAACACTCAGTTCCTGCTGACAGCCTGAGTAATCATTAGGGCTGGTGACTTTCAGTATTTTTCCTAAGTCTCAGCAGAACTTAGCTGACTTAATCTTTAATGAAAATGTAGAAAACGGCGTACTTGAGACTTTATATAGTAACCAGACCGACCAGTTCAGTTGTCCCCACCTCACTGGGAGGAATTGCTAAGGAGCTTGTTGGTCTAGATGCTTTTAAGTATGGTATTTAAAGTGTAAATGTGGTTAACCTCTTACACATGAAAGCTTGCTTTTTAGCCAAAAGATACTCCTAACACACCCAGCAAGGAGGACAGCTTCAAAACTGTTCAGAGAATTGTTCACAAACGGACTGTTTCTTTGAGAAAGAGAGGTAGTTTTTCTGACAGCTTGTTTCTGAACTGTCTGGTCTTTGGCAATAACGCCAGGAAAAACCCCACTGTACATTTTCTTATGGATGAGGAGTGTTAGGTGCTTGCAGCTTAATAGCAAGTGCTTTTATTCTGAGAGGCAGCTTCTCTGTCTCAAAGGGGAGAGTTGAAGGACTCTAAGACCTAAAAGCAGGGTGCTGGATTTCAGGCCTGTCCGCTTTATGTGGTCCACAGACAACTGTGGGTGGTCCGTTAAGGCCGCAGAGAGGAGGGATGGGGGAAACTTTGTGAAAACGGGCAATGGCTGGTCAGAGTTAGAGCCGGAAAACTTGTCTCCACCAGAGACCCTTCTGTTTGCTTCCAAAGTGTCTTAATCCCAGGGGCGACTGAAGGCTCGTGGATTTGGGCACGAGGAGTCATGTCTGTGTCAGCTGAAGGGCTCTGCATACCCCAACTAACGCTTTGGTCAAGGCATCCCTGGGAAGAGGCAGCTGGATCCTGGCTACGTGGGAGCAGAGAGCAGGGCTTTCTGTCTCGGACCGTGGCAAATAAACCCCCCCGTGCTCCCACCCTCTGCTCCATTCGCAGGAACGGATTTTATTAAGAGCACCGAACCCTTCGCACAAAGCTCGGTTTCAGAGTTGCAGATGAAAAGGCACCAAATTAGTGTATGGCTTTGGCTTCTGTTTATTTTTGAAAACTGCGCTGTTTTCTAGCCTTGATGTGGCGCGTCTTCTAACACCGAACGCTGTTCAGCTGTTTACAGAAGCTGTACTTGGTGAGCACCCTGTTTGCTCTGCTGCGGCTCCGTATGGCCTTGGCTTTTGGCAGCTGGTGCAGTCTTACAGGCTATTAAAGAAACTTCCCCAAACAGCTTCGATTCTCAGACTGCGTTGAAAGCGTGCAGCTTCTGGAGAGGGGCAGGGTGCCGACAGCTTGAAAGGAAACGACTTGTAAAGATAACTTTCTGAAGAGTTGTCTGTAAGTGTCGGGTCGTTATCGTTGTGAAAATCCTGCAGGAATCCAAAATGGTCACCAGACGTTGTAGAGGCATTGTAGAGTAACTGCTTGGCAAATACCATTAGGGATTTTGGAAAAACTGCCTGGGGAATATCATCATGTGCTGTAGAAAAATCACTCGGGGAGCACGATCGTGTATCTACGGCTTTAGAGTGCGGGAAACAGAGCGGAGCAGCGCGGTTCGATACGGCTTCTGCACGGTGTGATCCTCCACGCAAGTTAACGTTGGACGTGGTTTGAGCCAGCTCTTCGATCCTGTGTGAACGGGCACGCGTGGTCGTGTCCTGAAGCACCTTGCTCACCCTGCTACCCTCTGCCTCCCGGGAGGTGGTTCCTGGCTCAACCCCCCAGGCTCGGGGCTCGTCTCTGAGCAGGCTGCTTGGCGGCGGTGAGGAGGCGGCTGCCTTTGCTCGCCGGAGCCTCTCCTCGCTGGAAGGCCCGGTCCCAGCAGGCTCCCCTGAGGAGGAGCTGGAAGAGGCTCCAGGAAAGGCACATGAGCGGGGCAGCCTGCCAGCTCGCGCCTCTGCTCTGCGCCGGAGCACGTCGGCTGAGCTGGGCACGGCGGGAACCGCTCCTCGGCTCGGGCTGCCGGACCCCTTGGGGGCTTTCCGTCAGGCGGCTGCGATGCCGTTCAGCTTCACGTTTCTGATGCGCTTCAGCTCCCGGAGACCCGGGAGAGGTGTGTTTGAGCTCTCCCCAGCATGTTTGAGCTGAAGCCTGTCTCTCCTCCTCACAGGGAGCAGGGCCGACCCAGGCGTGCGTGGGGCGAGGTGGTCGCAGCCTCCCTTCCTGCTCCCGCCAGGAAACCAGACCGGAGGAATTTTTCACATCTGGCAGTAGCGATGCATTTTTTCTTAATTATTTTTTTTTTTTATAGGCAGAACAGCTTTTCAGTGGTTTTAATTCAAGAGGAGGCGACTCGGTTCTACCTACCGGGATGTGCCGAGGGCCTGGCTGAGTGCGCTGGGCGGCTGCCGTCCTTCCCGAGGCGGGCGGCGGTCGGGGCAGCTCTCCCCTCCCCTTGGCCGCGCAGCTATGTGAGTCGTTGCGGCTGTTTCGATAAGTTTTGGGTCCTGGGCAGCAGCGGAGTCCGGTGCTTGTCTGGGGGGCTGCTGCAGTGATCGTACAGTGGCGTTGCCTTACGCCTTTCCTGAAGAACGCCCCGTTTTAATCTGGTTTTTGGTCTGGTTCCTGCTTAAACATTGAGTATAGAAGTGGGGTGGAGGAAATGAAGGCCTCTTCTGCGTATTGTAATTTCTGTTACTAGTCTTAAGTTTTCTCTAAACCCATTTAAAATTATGTTCCATCTGGGCTCGTTCTGCTACAGCGCAAGCTTAAATACTTATTAGTTGTGCCGGCACAGCCGCTTCTGGACCTGCCCGAATTGGCTGAGAGATAGCAAGTTTTATTTCTTCTTACTTCAAGAAAGGAACTTTTTTTTTTTTCTTTGGTCTGGCTGTGTTTGTTTCCAGCTGAATTAGTTCCTGGGTCTGATTTGCAAGCATGGCAGGTTGGTGAAGAGGGTGGAATAATTTGACGTGGTGGTGCTTTTGAGAGAAACCTTGGGTGTGCTGGGGTGCGTTGGCACCACGTGGCGAGGAGTTAAAAGTTAAAAGTTGATTAAAAAGGGTCTTTAAAGGTGGTGCAGTTACTAAATGCCAGCTGTGGTTTGCCAAGGTCTTGGCTGTGTGCTTTCTGGTGAATGATCCACTTAGTGCGTATCTAAAA
Organism: Leptosomus discolor; assembly: GCF_034619465.1. NCBI lineage: Eukaryota > Metazoa > Chordata > Aves > Leptosomiformes > Leptosomidae > Leptosomus > Leptosomus discolor. The sequence continues at coordinate 60,487,371 of NC_141398.1, read as the reverse complement.
ACAAAGCTAAAATCCTTACGGTTCTTGAATAAATCAGTGCGTGTGAAGGCGCCAGAGATCACCTGGTTGTCCTGGTTTTTGTCGTGCCTCTGCTGGGGTAACCTGTCTGCAACTGGCTCCCTCGGCTGGCTGCTGTGCCTGTCTGCTTGCCAGCTGTGTGATGGTTTATGCATGCATGGCTGCTGCCGTGCAATCTGCAGGGACACGTTCTGGCAATTAGTTGGGCTTTTTCTTCTATACTTAAAAATACCTTATAGGGAAGATGAATCCAATTGAGTCTGAGCTTCTCGAGATGCAGTGACAGAAATAGCAAACGTTTTTATTGCGAACTCGCTGGCAAGCACGAGACGTCTCTGCCTTGAGTTTAAAGGGATTTTTTTCCCCCCTCCCTACAAATATTTTTCAAATTCTCTTCTCCTGTTTGGGCAATGGGGTTTCTCTCTTGAGATGAGTTTGGGTTTCGAAGGCATGCCCACGTTTCACTCAGCCGAGCCGGGGTAGCGTCGCAGCTCAGGGTAGCCAGGTTTGCCGGGAGAGGCGACCTGTCCCAATGGAGAAGGAGCCCATGCGTGTGCGGTGGGAGGGCCGGGAAAGAGGAGCCGCGGGCGAAGGGGCCGAGCGTGGGGCACCCCCCGCCTCCCCCAGCCCTCTCGCTTCCTCTCCGACTATTGTTGGCGGTTCGTGTACATTCTCCCTCGGAATGAACTTGTCCCCGAATCGCGGAGCCGCGTACGCCCCAATTTGGTAAGCTTCCTTGCACCTGTCTGATGCGCTTTACAGCCTCAGCGTCACAAAACTGTTTGTCATTCAGGGGGGACAATGTCCTCTTGTGTGCTGGGCTCCCAGCAGGGAGGGGACGGGCAGCCACGGCTGGGGCACGGCCCCGCTGGCGGATGGGCTTCCCACGTGAAACGAGATGGGAAAACAAATTGCTTCCAGACCGGCGTTTCACACAGTCAGTAGCGGCGGTCCCGCTCGAGCTGCGGCAGCGGCCTGGTTGTCATTCAGGTTTCCTTTACCTGGGTTAAATGTAAAGGGGTACAAATGTGGGTGAAGAAAACACGGGTGAAGAAAAGGGCTTTTGGAGAGCTCCCGAGGCTCCGCTGGCGTGCTGCCTCCTGGAGAGCGGCTGCCGGTTCTGGTGGTTCTTGACAACGGGCCTCGAGCAGATCCAGGGCGGAGGATCATAAAGATCTCTGCTGGCGCCGAGGGACTCGCTGGTCACGTTTGCGGAAATAACTTGGTCTTGGTCAAGGTTTCTTTTCCGGGGAAACTTTCTGCGTCGTGTTCGCCTCGCAAAGGACCTCCCGTGCCTGTAGATATGGTGAAGCCTTGTTAAGAACAGCTTCGTGTTGCGTGTGCGCCTGGCACATGTTTGGCGGTAGGAGAATTCGGTATTTTTTCCGTGTTGGGTAGGTGTGTCTTGAAGACACAACAATATGACCATAGCTTTCTTCTGCTGATAACTGAATAGAGACATAGTTCAGGACTTTAAATAAATGTGGGAATTAAAGTGCAGTGGAGGCAATACAAAAGGTAAAGTACAGACTGCCCTGGGTTGTCCGTACCTTTGTAAAGCACAGGTGTTCTCACAAGCTGTTTCAAAGCTCGTAAAATAAAAGGCTTAAGGTTGCGTAGCCCAAACTTGCAAGTTTTGGGTAGTCACAACAGGATCAAGAAGAATGAAAACGGTGATATTGCTGGTATGTCCAAGCGGTTTGTGAAGCTTGTGGTTTGTTCTCCCTTTGTAATGCTGAGAGGGAGAGAACTGATCAGTGGCTCTTGTCGGTTGTCTTTGCGAGTGTTGCAAACTAGCCAGCAGTTAAAACTTCAGTAAAATTTTAGAACCTTTCATGAGATGGAGATCTTGCCGTTTGTGACTTGTTCTAGGTAAAGGAAGAAACAGAATTCAGTTGGCTGCGCTGTTAGAAAAGAGGTGAAAGGGAAGTATTTGCATTTTCTTGCTCCTGCTTTGTGAGTTAATTCCCAGCCTTACGGCGCGCTCTACGCGGTGTCGCTTTAAGGGCTGCACGATAATATTTCGTTAGTGGCAACTGCAGGATCAGCGCAGCAGATGATCGCGTTTATTGCTGGCAGCCCCTGGACGTGCGGCGTGGGAGCAGCGTGCTGGGACTCTCCATCCACGTCCCGTGTCCCTGCCTGGGTGGTGGCAGGAGGTGAGTGAGGGGACACGAGCCTCTTGAGCCAGCAGCTGTGCCTTGGAGGAGTGGAGGTCGAGTTGCCGGCGGAGCGAAGGATGGGCAGCGAAGGGAGAAATCCCAGGGGGTGGCAAGGTTGTAGGGGAAGAGTTTCTGCAGCGAATTTCCAAAGGGTGAGCCAACACCCTGGTGGTCCTCCAGCCCACAGAGTGACGCTGGCATGGGAAGCCCAAACCAGTGAGGGTAATGTAGTTAGCAAAGTTGCCTTCTTATTCTGTGTCTTTCCTTTAAAGCGCCTCGTATTGTTAAAATGGATGAGGGGAGAGTCTCCTGCCAGAGGCGAGTTGGTGTTTTTGTCCGCTATTGCCCGCGGTCGGGGTTGGGCTGAGGTGGAGGGTGGAGGGTGACGCACCCGAAACGACTTTGCCACCGTTGGGAGACAGGGAAGCAGAGCGTGAGGGTTCTGAGCGAGGGCTCTGTGACAGCAGCTGTGCCGTGTGGTCCCTTTCGTCGCCTGTCGCGGGGGACAGGAATCCACGGTCACTGACCTGCTGCCAGCCAGTGCCCGAAACCCAAACACCCAGCAAAGCCCTGCTGTGCGCAGCGTGGCCTGGAAGGGGGTGCGTGGTAGTCTTCAGTGCCTCCGTCCCGCTTCGCCTCAGGTGAAAATCTCCTGCTTCAGGTCCGGGACGTTGTGCTCTGCGCCGCGAGCCTCCCCACCATCGCCTGCGCTGGGCCTGGGTCTCCAAAAGGAGCCGATGAAGATAATGCAGCCGAGTTGCTTAGTCTGTCTTTCACCTTCCCCTGTTCCTGCCTGTCCGCTGCCGTACGAGAAAGCTGGTTTTGAGTCTAAATAGCGCGTCCCGCACCAAGCTGAGTGAACCCTCGTTTTCCCTCTAGAGAAGCGACGACCTTCGTGGCGGGTATGGTTGTGCGAGGGCCAGGGAAGCCCTTGTTTCCCGTAGCGCCGCCTTCTCGCCGTCTCCGCGCCTCTGATGGTGTTGGCTGTGGTGCGGTTCCAAGCTTTTTGGTTAAAAGCCAGCGTTTTGGCCACATAATTATTCAGCCAGGTAAGTTACCTGATAAATTAATTGCTCTGTGGAATTAGCAGCTATGCTGGGCACATGGGGAGGAGCAGTGCGGGTGACAGAGGTGTCATAGGCAGTGCGATCTCCAGGGCAGGCGTCCTGAACGTGCAGTTGTTTTTCTGTTGACTGGTATAACCCTCCAGTGAAGAGACTTGAGCAAAAGCCTTGGGTTGTGGTCTCCACGGAAAGCTGATGATGTTGAGGTCATGCAGGTATCTGCCACCACTGTGGGTGTAGGCTTGGTGGTTTTTGAAAAATGGTAGAGGTTAAAACGTGTCATTGGGTAGTGCCTTTCGAAGAGGAAATGTGGTGCTTGCCAGCTCATCGGCGGTATCACTGCTGTGCCAGGCAGGGGCTCCTGTTGTGTTCAGCCAGCGTGATCTGGGGGATGCTGCCGTTCAGGGACATCTGCCCTCGTCCTGCTTGTGCTCTTCCACGTTCTCCTGTGTGCCATGAGCGACAGCCCCTGACTCAGACCGTATCTTCCTTGAAAGCTGTAGAAAACTTGTCCGTGCCCAAGCCATTGCTAGCACCGGTGACAAACCCAAAGTGTGTGCAAAACGCGTCTCGCTCACACAGCCGTGAGGGCAACCGCTGGAGGTGCTGGTCTGGAGGTGCTCTTAGCACGGCTGGCAGCTGGAGCACTGCTGTCTCTACGGCTCCAGTTATGTGAAGGAGGCCTTGGCACTCGTGCAGAACGTGGGTGTCAGATGCCCTGCACTGGCAAACCCTGGCAATAAATAGCAGGGCTTCAAAAATACTGAAAGGAAGGATCTGTAGAGCAAGAAAGTTCAGTGGAAGATACCAAAAGCTGTACAAAAGGAGGTCAGGGATGGCCTTTACAGGATTTTGAAGGAAACCTCTGATTCCTCACAGCTCTGTCTAGTTTATTAGAGAAGTGTAAATGCTTTTAAAGGTGAGCAAAGCTTTTTATTTGCAGTATGTAGAAGCCAGTGTTCTGGCAGCTCCTGACCCACACGCGGTGCCGTGTCAAACCTCGGTTTGGTTTGTGAGCAGCGTCTCTTTGAAACAGACCATCCTCTTTAGGTCAAATCCGTACTGAGCCAAGTGTCGACCCGAGGCAGGATCTGTAAGCACCGGTGCTGTGGGCTGGCGTAGGCACGTACGAGCGCTCTGCTCGCACTGAGGAGCGCGTGGACTCCTTGGAGTCCTTTCCAGCCCTGCGCAGTACTCTCTGCTCTAGGTCCGTTTGCACAGGCACTGCTTGCCTTTTCTGCCGGGCTTTGTAAGCTCCTGTTTGCCATCAGCTCAAGCTGGGGGTGCGCCTGACCCCCTCCCCGCTGCCTCCGGGCACCTTCCCATTGCACACTCGCTTCTCCTTCTCGCTCGCGTTTCTCTTCTGCCCTCGCCCCGTGCCTGTTGCCCGGGCTGCCCGTGCGCTTTACGGCTTTGGCGCGTTCGCCGAAGTGGTGCAGTCTCGGCGCAGCTTTCCTGCCTGTCTTTAGTGGGTGCTCGAGGCTTTAGTCGAAACATCGGTCAGCAGATTCCAGGCGGGTGGTAAGGTGAATCGGGAGCCTTTGTAACTCCGGGCTGAGGGAAAGCGGGTGCAGGGGGTTTACGGGAACGCCTGGGTGAGGCACTGCTTTTCACTTGCACCCAGGTGACGTTTTGTGCAGATAGCCGATTTCTGGTAGGAAGGCTGAAAAAGGTACGTTGCTCGGGCTGCTTTGGGATCTCCTCTGGGTGAGCAACGTTGACTCAAGAACAAAGCTTTGACAGAAGCTGCGTGCCTGTGCCCGTGGCCGTACCGAGGCAAGCTGTGCCCCCCTCTCAAAGCCAAGGGGCGAGTGCTGGGGCGCTGCTACGGGTGATGCTACAAAGATGGGGATGAGTGGAAAACACCCCAGTTGCTTGTCAAATGCTCGGTGTCCCTCTGAAGAGCTTGCAGATGCTGTGATGCTGACGGGGACTCTTCGGCCTCTCTGGTATTGCGTGAACATGGGGACCGAGTGGGTGGCGATGAGGTGACGCCGAGCTGGTTCCAGCGCGCTGATGTCCAACGTCTTGGGCACCATCCCTTTGTGCGGGCTAGAAATAGCTCTGCAGCTTGCCCGAGTGTGCAGTAGCTGGGCTGCAGGGTAGGACAGGCTCAGTTCTGTGTCAGAGGCCATAGTTTGAATGCCAAAAGAAGAGACAACTCCAATTCTGCCCCGAAAGAGGTGAGAATGATAATTTTCTGCCTGTTTTTTGCTCTGTTTGTTACATGGGAGCGATGGAGGGTGTGGAGCTGCTCCCAGTGGTGACCGTGGTGGCTGAAGTTTGATGCCAAGTGACTGTCTACTTAGTCTGGTGATTTAGTCCCCCGAGTCTGCCGTGTGCTCAGGCCTCTGCAGAGCTGAGCTTCGAGGTTCTGGCGTGGGGAACCCGCCGGGCCGCAGAAACTGCGGCTCTTTCCCTCCTGCCGTGGCAGGCAGCCGGCCTCCTCTAGCCAAAGGAAGTTTGGGGCTGACTGTGCTGCTGTTTATTAGTAATGTGTTTGGTACTGTCGGGAGTTGGGATTGTTGTGCTTCATGCGCTGCCCGACGTGGAAATTTTTAGAGAAGGTAGCGTCAGGCTGGGGGGATGTGGGTCTGCTTTGCAGTGGGGCCGGTGTGGAGGAGGCTGGCAGGAGCTCTCAGCTGTCTGTGCTTGACCTGGGCTAGAGGAAGGGAAGGAGGAAAAAGAACAGGCTCAGCTTGCGCTTGTTTTGCTCTTCTCAGCAAACTCCGTTTCCTGGGCATCTGAGCAGAGGTGGGTCTGTGGGGCCTGGCTGCTGAGGTCGTGTCAGGGGGTCTCTCAGACATTGAGATGTTCAAGGGAGAAGCCACGTGCTCGGTGACAGTCAGGGCGTGGGCTAGGAAAAAGCTTGTGACCTGGGTGTTGTCCTGGGCGCTGGCGTGGGCCAGGACATCTCACAGCCTGGTGCCGAGGCGAGCGGTGCAGGTGGTTTGGGCAGCACGGCGGGGAGAGGGCTGCAGCGAGAGAGGATGTGGCAAATACAATATTGGGAAAGATGAAAAAACAAGTGGGTGGCAATGAGAAGGAAGAGGAGGAGACAACCCAGACGATGAAGGAAAACAGGATCTTCTGTAAGAGATGGGGATACTGGAAGGAAGCCAGGAAGGAAGCCTGAGAAAATGGAGAGCGCTGGGAAGGCCGGCGTTGCTCTGATAAGTTCAGCAGGTATTCCTGGCGTTCAGCTTCAAGGAACTGCAAAGCGTTTGAAAGCCTGGTGAAAAGTGGTGACGTGCGCTGAATAATTTGAACGTGTTTATTTGAGTTAAACTTTTATCGTCCTGACATTTTTTTCGAATGGGATTTGGTGCGTGCTGTTGACTTGTCCAGGGAGGAGGGAGCTGACCTTGGGAAGGGCTTAGGGTGCGGGTCAAGGTCGTTGTGGCTAGGAGAAATGATCACTGATTTAGGCTTCTCTCTCCTAAATGATTTTCTTTGGATTTTGATGGGGAAGCCAAAAAAAGAGAGGAAGAAAAAAATGGAGTCGGTGCTTGTCCGTGTGGGCAGAGAAGCCCTGGGCTCTGTGAGCGACACCTGAATTCCCTCCTGGATGACAGCAGCGGGTGCTGGGCTCCCACCTCGGCCTCCAGAGCCGCCCAGATCCCTCCAGCCCGGCTGAGCACGGTGAGCCGGGCTTGGAGAGGAGAAGCAGCTCCTGCTCCGGCACCGCAACCCATTGGATAGTAAAAATAGCTCGGTGCTGCCGTCAGTGCCAGGCCTCGCATCTGGCTTCTCCGAGCGAGCGGCTCCGGCACACCCGCCCGCCCTCCAGACAGGGGCTGCTGGAGGACACATGGTGCGTTACGGCTGCAGCACCGTCCTCTCCCTCCTCTTCCTCCAGCGCCGAGTCGTGACAGCCCCTGACAGCCCCGCCGGCTTCAGCCTGCGGGTTCGGGAAATGCCTTTGTGCTGGTGGCTTTCTGCAAGCCACGGTGTAAGGGAAGGATCGCTGCTGCTGCTTGGGCAGCCCCATCTTACGAACAGCCTTTGAGTTAAGCCAAAGGCGGCTCTGTGAAGGCCGGACCCTGGAGCTGGAGGTTTTATTTGGAGCTTTTGGGGCGTTGGGGGAAAAGGTGAACACCTGAACGGGTGTGCAAACCGTGTCTTGCTCCCCTGTTGCGCAGTTTTGGCTGAGTAGGTGTTTAAAAACAGTTTGTCATGAAGATGGCTGTTTCCAGTGTCGTGATTTCTTTTTTTAGTCTTGCTTTTTTCAGCATTTAAGCTACTGAAAACAGGGAGAGACCTAATGAAGGCAGGAATGCTCTCTTTGTAGACACAGAAAGAAAACGAAGCAGCCTCACAAAATTGCCTTGCAAATTTAGTGGTGCTCTTGCATCCGCTCACCTGTGTGACTGATAGTGGACGCTGGATGTTTTACATCCTTTTCTAAAAAATTAAATTACTGGAGCTCCAAAGGGTGTTGCAAACCTGTTAAATAAGGCAGGCTGGGTGGGAGTGCTCGTGGTGGAGCCCGGCCCTGCAGGCTGAGCTCCATTCCCAGCCAGGGCTGCCACCGCTGCTCCCTGCCCCAAACGCAGACTAACCGCCTGTGCCGTCTGATCAGGGATTCAGCTGGTGTCTTGCGTGTGCCAGGAAGAATAATTTACACACAAAAAAATGCCGTGGATGTTTTCTGCTGTGGTGTCGGCTCACCGACGGGAGCTTGCTCTGTGCGCCGTTGAAAGCCTGCGGAGGATCTCTCTTCCCGTGCCACCGGTGAGCCCCGGTGGCTGCCTGCTACCCAGCAGATGTTTCTTCTCTTGGCAGCCCCTAATTCCTAATCCTTCTCGTGAGAAACATCTCGAATGGAGCTTCAGGTTCTGGGGACCCCAGGGCGAGCCCCTCGGGTCCCCAGACCTCCTGAGCACGATGGCAGCTCCGGAGGCAGCGCAGGAGAGCCGTGCCCAGCCCCACCGCGGATCCAGTGCCGTGCAGGGCGTTGGGGAGCCTTCATTCGACGGCCTGAGCTCTTTTTGCACCGTGTGGAGCTCGAGTCGGTGACATCTTTAGTTTTAGAAACTCTGACCTAGCTCAGTAGATGTGTTGCGTTTTTTGCACCTTCGCTAATATCGCTGTTACTTCTAAGTTGAAGCCGTTTCTGGAAGGCAGAGGGTGATACAAACCTACCCTGTTTCCAAAATGAAGGCTGAGGAGGTTTGCACGTGCATAAGGAGGAGAGCAAAACCACCCCGGGCAGCTGAGTGAGCCCTCAGAGGGGGTGGCCAGCGGACCTGGCAGCGAACCCCGCTGCTGTGATCTGGGCAGTTTCCTCGCTTCTGTTCAAGGGAGAAGATTCATTGAAGCGTTTTTGTTGTAATAACTGGAAAAATATTTTCAAGTTGACAGTTTTGTTTCCAAATTACCCTGTGTGAAGTGTGTAATTTTCTTTTTCGGGGAATTTGGAACAATTAGCAACATACCTTATGTAGTTACTGCTCGGCTGGAAATTTGGTGGTTTTAACACACATGCCCGGTGCGTGTTCGTGTGCTTTGATTCGGGAATGCCAGCCTATTGCTTCTGAAATCTGCTTGTTCAGATGCCATCCTGTCTTTGTCATAAACCCCTGTTTATTTACGCGGTAGAGGATAAATGAGACTGTCTAGTGAACATGTAACTTGGGACTGATGGAGGGGTCAGAAGTACGCGCCGCTCGGGACACCTGCAGATTTTCAATCTCATCCCTTTGTGCTTTTCACTTCAAGGCTCCCTGTATCGAGCGTAAGGTGGAGTTAGCGTGTCCGAACGCCGGTGAGGCCAGGAGTCAGAGATCCGCGGGGTGGTGTCCGTTAAGGGAGGGTTTCCACGTTCCCATGCCTCGGTCCCGTGCACTCGTGTGTGCTAAAATGTATGATGCTGGAGGAGGAGCGGGACTGCTTTCCACCATTTCTTCAAGAATTTAGATCAAATACTGCGGTTACGTGAGCAGAGTCCAAACTGGTCGTTAGTCTAATGTCGGTTCATCCCTGGGTTTTGAGCTCTGAACTCCCTGGGACAAGAGCAGGGGTGTGAAAACCAGCTGCCGGTGCTGGTTTGATGGGCGTTTTTCAGGTGTTTGAGACTTTCTCCTAACTGAGAAAATTGGGCAAATGCCTGATCTACAGAGGTACTTCGTGGTAGGCTCAGAGGTTTGGGTCTTTTTAAGCACTTAAATAACATGATTTTTGCTTGAATTTCTCTCTGCCCCTTAGCTGAACAAGGCCTAAGTAGCCAAGCCTGGGCCAGGCAGTTCTGGCTTCTGCCGAGGGAGCTTCCAGGCACTGGCATTTCCCAGTGCCCCTGTTCTTTCCAGTAGGCTGTCTCCAACTGCGGTGTTTGCAGGTAGATTTTTTTTTTTTTTTTTTAAGGAGATTTTACTCCATAAAAAGAAAATCTCTTCGCTTAAACTTGTGCTCTGTTCCTGGTTTATTGCCATAAATTATTTAGGGTATAGTGATGGTAAGGAAGTAAAGCTTGTATGGTTGAGGGCTGTGATCTACAGAGAGTTAATCTCTGTTCCCTCTGAGGAAGCTCTGTGCATCATGTAAAGCATTATCTTTCATTTCAGTCATTGATTAACAGCTCCCAAACCTGCTCTATAGCCTGCAAATCTTGGATTTTGAATAACTGAGATTACAGCTTGTAGTCAGAGTGGCATAATTTAGCCTCAACTGTTTTATGCTTTCTTTGTTTGGCCAGTCAGCTTGAAAATTTACCTGTCTTGATGAAAAAAAAATAATTGTACACTTTGCATGAGCAGAGGTTTAATTTGTTTTAATTTGCTGTTAAGCGTGCAGAAGTCTGTTCTTGCACCGAGGAGCTGGCAGGAGGCAGCTGCCCCGCTCCTTGGCTTTCTGATCGTGGTCGCTGGGTTCCTGGGGTGCTCGTGGGCCCTAAGAGGCTGCTCTTCTCCCGGAGATTAGTCTTTTTATTTCTGCTCAAGTCTGATGGTGATGACTTTTTTTGAGATGGAGACCTTACAGGCTTGTCCTGGCCTTTTCCTTCCCGCTGGTTTAATGCATTTTCCTGCCCAGGTAGCGTTGGGCATCCCGGCCGACCGAGGCGGCTGCTGCTGACTAACGCAGCTCATAAATCCGCGACATTTTTGGTGTGTTTTGCTCCTTCCCTCCGCAGCCCAGGTCGGTGCTTTGCCCCAGGCCGGTGCTGGGCTCTCAGCCCTGCCGTGACCGTAGGCACCCCAGCCAGAGGCAGGGCTGGGGCGCTCCCAGGACCCGCTCTACCCCTCGTCTGGCCGAGCCACGCTCGTACTGCCGCTGCGGGCTGGAATTCTGGGTGGTAACGAAACGCTGCACTGAGCAAAGAACTCAAATCTTATCTCCACAGCTCACAGTGGTTTGCTTTTTATCTCCCGTCCTGCCTCTTAATTTATAGGCAGAATTACCCAGCCCAGGGATCGTCTTCGGGAGGTGCTGCTACTGGGGAGCCTCGTAGCAGAGGTCTGGCATGGAGCCTGGCTGCGAGCGGTGCCTGGCCGTGGGGGCAGGCAGGGAATCCTGCCGGCGCTGGGGGCAGGAGCCGCCGGGGTGTGCTGGGTCACTTGCTGTAGGTTGCCCAGCTTGAAGAGTTTCAATATTTGAACTCAAAAGAGCGCGCGTGAATGCGAGGAACGTGTTGGAGTTAAAGGAGCTGGGATGGGGAAGGAGCTGTTTGGTGCCCGTTCCTGCTCGGGGTCGGGGGAGAGCACGCGTGTGGGGAGAACACAGGCCGATGTGCCGGCTCACGGTGGCTTTTAGGAGCTGGCTGAAGCTTTAACCTGTCCTTGCAGCAGCAGAAGCTTTACAATTGCACTCCAAAGTAATTTCTCCTACACACTGTGGGCTGTTGGGAGGTGCAGTTGTCTGGGGTTTTTTGGTGTGTTTCTTTTTTTTTTTTTTTTTAAAGTGATCATACTCCTGTGCTCCTAATCCTGTTGTGGTTTTTTTTTTTTGCATTTAACATGCCATCAGCTTTTTATAATTGCTTCCCACTGAAAATAAACAGCAAGCGCTTTGGTGGAGGTAAAATACTATTTTATTTCAGTAGGAGATTGGGGAATCTATCGGTAAACAACACAATTCAGCTTCAAAGCCTTTTCAGCTAAAACGCATTGTTCATCCTTTGAGCCGTTCTGCCTCGCACCCTAATAAAAGTGGAAATCAGGCGTGGGGGATGGGGACGCAGCAGAAAACACAAGCTGAGAAGCGGAGATCAAAAGGACAAACAGAAGCAGAAGGCAGCGAAAGGGAGGCACAAAGAGTCACAGCTGAGCGTGCGAAGCCTGGGAGTGATGGAGGAGAGAAAACAGCTATTAGAAAAGGGGAAGGGACAATGGGGTGAACGTAGCACGTTTTTAGCTTTCATTTCAGTTTAACAAAGCCGCCTTCCACCAGCGTAACTCCACGGAAGCGGTGGCCTTAATTCATCTTGAAAGTTGTTGGCTTGCTGCTCGCCGGGGCGCTGGCTGGAAACACGCTTCAGCACAGGAACTGCCCCTCGCCAAATCCGTGAATCTCTGAGTGGATGGACCCGTTCGAGGGCCGCAGCGGTGATTGTTTTCTCCCAGCTCGTACCGTGGCAAAACGTTTCCCGGTTTGGGTTGTTTTGGGTTGGTGAGAGTTGGGAGTCGAGGGGACTGTGGGAAAGAAGAACCGCCGCCGCCAGCAGCTCTTTTCACTTAAATTGTGTCTCGCGGAGCCTGGACGTGCTCCCTCAGCACGCTAACAGCTTCTCCAGCTGATTAAACCAGTTCTCCAAACCTGGCAGCCTGCGTGCAAACCCAGCTTTGTTAGTAAAGCCTCGAGGCTTTCAGTGCGAGTATTTATTGCAACAGATAATTTATACTGGATTAAGGACGAGGAGTATTGTTTTTGTAGAGCCAGCAGGACGTGTTGCTTAGGCCAGCACCGGGCGAGAAGGCTGGCCCGCGGCGTGGCCCCCTGGCCGGCTGCGCCCCGGCACCGCGTGCCCCCGGCGTGTGCGGTGCGCAGGCTCAGTCTTGCCTTCCCCGGCTTAGTGGTGGAAGCTGCTTATTCCCTCTCCCCATCTGCCTCACCCCGCGCGGAGCTGCGCGTTTGTGGGGGCTGATCGACGGCAGCCCTCGTTCCTGGGGTGCCCCCGGAGCTGGGGGGGTGCAGAGAGGTCCCCGGGAAGGAGAGGGGTTTATCTGGCCAGATGGGGAGGCGACTCCTCTGCCTTCCCCGGTCATCTGCAGCCGCTGAGCTGGGGTTTGAGAGGTTTTGTTTCCCACCCGCACGCGGGATGAGGGCTGTGCTGCTGGGGAGGTCGCTGCGAGGCGTTCTCAGGCGGGCGAAGCCTTCCCTTTGGCCCTAGGAGTTTCACGACCTCGGTTTGATTGCGAAAATAATCGCCGGGCAGGTCAATGCAGTTGTATCCTGCTCCTCCCTTACAGCCCCTGTTTGCTTTCCTTTGTTTGGGTCTCATCTTGCTCCGACTTGCCTCTGTCAGCCTTGCTGGATGCAGCCTCTGCAGAGCGAACGCTTCCGTGTGAGCCGCGCTCTACCTGGGCGCTTAATTAAAAGGAGGAAAGATATCTTCCAAAAAATACTTGGCTTTCTTGTCTGACATCCAGCGTGTTGTGAGGCTTGCTGAGCTGGTGTTTGAGAGAGGAAGCGACCGTAGCATTCAGCTGACATAGCATCTGAATAGCCGTTTGGGGCCCAGGGAGCGATAGTTCACGAGGGGGAAGGGAAAGTGAAATGGATGCTGAAATCCTGAATCTGCTTCTTAAATTTCCTCTCTCCCTGGAGAGGGAGGGAGCGAAGTTCAGCGTTGCGTGTTTGGCTTGGCTCCCTGTTACCTGCCGTCTCCTCCTTAGCTGCGCGCTTGTGGCAGAGATAAAGGATGGAGGGGTTTTTATGGTGTGAGAAACTACCTTTTTTTTTTTTTTCTTTTTCCCCTTCAGCAACATTTGCTTGTTTGTGGTTGAATTGCATTTAAAAAAAAAAAAAGAAAAATCCAGCATTATTGAAGAACGAGTGGGCGAATAGCTGCATCAACTACCATGGTAACTTTTAAAGGGCTTCACCCATAGCTGTCAGAGCTGGATTTTTAGTGCTATAGTGACTTTTAATGTAGAATAGTTTCCAGGCCATTTAATTATTTTGTCGTCTCATTTAAAAACAAAACAACACAACTGCCCCCCCCCCCCCCCCCCCCAACTACCTTTTTGTTGATGTTCTCCTTTTTGACCTGAATACATCTGCACGGCGGGGCCCCCTGTCAGGTGCCTTACTGGTACTCACGCCTGAGGAGTGTTGGTGCTGCAAACCGCTGCTGGCCGCGGGCTGCGTTTCGGGCAGCCCCTTGCAGAGGGTCCTGCTCGTTGGTCCTTGTGGGAAGAAGCTCAGTGGTGGGTCTGGAGTCCGGCGGGTGATCGGGGGACCTCCCCGGGGACCCATCCCACTGCGGGAGGGCAGTGGGAGGGCTCCTGGCCTCCACAGCGCTGCTGTGCCGCCCGTGTCTTTTTGCAGGGTGGCCCAGTTGTCCCAGCAGCATAGAGGGGGTGTCGGCTTTGGGACGCCTCCATGACCTCCGTCCTGCGTTTCTCTGGTGGGAGCTGTCTCCTCCCACCTAACTGTGGCAGCAGCCCGCAGCATTGGGAGCCTGGATGTGCCTGGTCACCCAGGAGGAATTTGGCAGCGGTCAGACTCCGTGTGCCATCCCCGCTTTCCTCTCCCATCCCTGCGGGAGAGCCCAGCTGCAGAGGTGGGTTTGCGGGGGACGTGTGATGGCTGTGAGGCCGCCGTGTTGCTCACCAGGCTGCCCTGGCACGTGAAGGCCACCGTCCTCTGCTCAGCTCTCCTTCTTTCTGCTGCTTTATACCATGCCAGCAGGAAGAAAATACAGGAATACGGGCATTTAGTGCTCAAACACTGCGATGGGGTGGCTTTGTGGGAGCCTCCCGTGAATGGACTCGGCGTGGCAGGTCCCTGGGCCTTGCGCTCAAGTTCACGTTGGGTCTCTGGTGCAATGGGGTACCCCGAGAGCTTCGTGTTCGGTTATTTCAGTGGTGCGTGGCGTTGGGTTCGAGGTGGGATCGGCTGTAATCTCACTCATCACCTTCTCTGTGAGGAAGACCTGGTTTCTGGTCGTGTCCCTGACAGCTTCCTCTGCAGCACCACCCATCTTAGCGTTGCTCAGCATCCCAACAGAGTTTAAAATGGTTTCATTCTGAATAATTTATCTCCCCGAGAGAGAGGAGCCGTTGACGAGGAGAGTGCTGCAGCACGGGCAGCAGCGGGCAGCGCGGGGCGGGGGGCTCACCCCCAGGAGCAGCGGGCCGCGCATCGCAGCCCCGTGGCCTCGCCGGCCTTTGTCGCTCCCGGCATTTTTCTGCCGAACAAAAGCTCCGGGTCCCGGGCAGAGGCTCCCGTGGGAGCCCTCCCGCCTCCTGACCCTCCGCCCTGCCCTCCCGCCGGCTCCGGCACCTCTTTGTTTCCCCGTCGGCCTTTTCAGCACGCTGCCCCTCGCCCCGTCCTCCCTGCTGGCGGGCGGTTGGCAGCGGGTGCCACGGTCCGTGGGGCGGGCAGGTGGCCGAGCGGCGGCGTGGCCGGCTCGCCGGGGCAGGACGCTTCTTTATTCCTGGTTTCGTAAAGAGTTTCAAAATGGAGGCGGCTCTGCCTGCCTCCCCATCGCACGGCGTGGGTATGCGCTGCCCTACTTCTCGCCGGGATCAGACAGCCCTTTCTGAAGCCGTACAAAGAGGTTTGAATGCATTAGTTTACATGGAATTAATCTCTAGATTCCAAACATGCTTTCAAGCTGGTTTGGCCTTATTTTCCTGCAAAAGGAGGCCAACTCCGCGTTGTAGGCAGTGACTGTAGTGTTGTAAGTGAGAGTTGAGCTGGAGCGGTGAGAGACTAGCACAGGCACCATATTCAGTCCATTAAAAGGAATTTTTGGCTCACGGACAAAACAAATTGAAAAATCTCATTCTTTGTGTACCGCATCAGCAGTGACGGAAAAACAGAGCGAGGTGGCGGGGCGATCCTTCTGGTGACCGCCGTGCCTTTCGTGAGGGATTTGAGGTCCAGTTTTCGATAGGAAAATAATAAAGAATTAAAATGTGCCATACATGTGTAGGAAATCTGGGGTGAGGGGAGCACTGGGAAAACGGTCAGGAGAAATTGGTACGCTGAACTGAGGTGAGCTGCTCCCCGCAACAGGTTGGTCCGAAATTCCCGGTGCTCCTTTGTCTGCCGCTGGAGCGATGCCGTCCGGGGAGGGAGTGAGGAGCTCGAGCGCTCCCGTTATTTTTTTGGATTGCCTGTCATCCTTCAGAAAGGAACAGTTGTGTGGGGGTGGGGAGCGTCGTAGTCAAAAGTGGGTGAAATGGAAACAAGCCAAAATTCTGCAAATTTATAAGGAACAGCAAACACTGATGTCTTTGAGAAAAGGTCGGTGCGTTTACTTGTAAGCGCAGCTCTGGTAGGAGTGTGCGAGGAAATGGAAACTGTGCTTCACTATGCAGGGTTTTTTCATAATTTAGCCAGGCAAAGATACACAAAGATGCTTATTTTGGGAGATGGTGGAATGTTTCTGTAATAATTTCAGCAAATTTTGGTTCACATAGAGCATCTGTAAGAGTAGCACACCCACAGTTTCATGTAATATGTTCTGTTGGTTGAAAAAAACCCTGCCTTCCCTCGAATTTGGAAGTGGTTTAACCCAGAAGAATCTGTGCTGCCTTTATTTTTCCTCCCTGTTCCGTATCCTGAACCTGCCAGGTCCTCGCCGCTCGTCTCGCTGACGATCGTAAGGCGTTTCTGTCCGAATGATACCTGTCCCGGTCGTGGATCGTGCGGCAGCCCGTGCGGGACTGCGATGGTCAGAGCTGAGAAGCACGCTGCTCTCAGCTAGAGGGAAATAATTAGAAAAGGAACTGAGCTGGTTCTCAAAAGGAGAGGGTTGAAACGAATGCAGGAATATCCCTGCGGGGTCTTCACAGCGCACCTGGTAGCCTGCTGTATCGCTAATAACTCGTATTAGGAAGGCTTCATTTTGGTCTGACAGCTTTTTCCCCTTGTTGACGTTGAACATGTAGAAGCACGTAGTGTTTGAAACACAATATGCAAACCACGGTATTAGTAACCGACTCCATCACATTCCTGCGTGGCAGCGAGGCTGCCTACAGCGTGCTGGTTTTGTAAGCGCCGCGTATGAGCTGGCGGAGGGGAGGCCGTGGAAGCGGTGAGCTGGAGTCACACCAGAGCACAAGCCATTGCCTTTAACCATTCGCACGGTCCTTGGGCTCCCAGCGGCCGCTGGGCGCTGTGGGTGTTTGCTCTTTCCAAAGGGAGGAGATACCAACCTGTCGGCAGCTTCGGCTGGAGCCAGGCCGGGGTATTTTTGTGTCAGCTTGCGGCGGGGAGGTGCGGCTGTACCTCTCGGAGGCGGGCGGGCATGAGAGAGAGGCGAGGGTTCGGGCACGTGAAGTCGCCACGAGGTACCGGGAGGTATCAGCTGGTGAGCATTTGGCTGATTGCCTGCGGGCAAGCACGAACCGGGTTTATCTTCAGATAAGCAATAGCGAGAAAACACGATGGTGTCCTTTGCTGCGTACAGGAGTCTTGTTTTTTTTTCTGTAAACAAGTTCTTTTGCAAAAATGTCTGCTTTCAGACAACTGGCAAGGAAAGCTGAGAAGCCAGGTAGCGTGAAAACGTTTGGCTAGGTAGCAGGGTTGTTAGTTGGCCATCTTGGCACGGAAAGGAGATGCTGCAACAAACGGCTCTGCCACTTTAAAACGGCTGAAAAAAATACATTCAGATCAAGAGTGATGCTGGACTAGAGCGCAGCCCGCTTGCTACAAATTCATGAAGAAAAAGCCACCAAAATAGAAGATTTCATCATTGCTCACGTGCTGAGCGCAGCACGTTGCTGAGAGCGATGGCAGTAGTGGAACAGGAAGTCTCCTCCCCCTCCTCGGGCTCCGTGCAGAGCGCTGATCAAAAGGATGTAAAGCTTGTTTACAAGATGTATGCAAAACATATTTGGGAAGAAATGGAAGGGCTTTACAGGCCGGGATGCGCTAAGGATACGTGATGTCGTATTAGTGCGGGTTGCAAGGCTGAGGCTACAGGGCTGGTGACCCAAAGGCATCTTCACGTGGAGGAGCAAACCGAGAAGGTGCCTCTCTCCGTCGGGTTGCATCCGGGGAGCTGCTCGAAATACCCGCCGAGAAAGCTTCCTGCGCGCCCGCTGCTGAAAGCTCGTTGTCATGAAATCTTAACGGCGCTCCCGGAGAAGCCTCGCGCCCGCAGCCTCAGCCTTGGGGTGGTTTGTCTCGGCCCGAGCGTTTTGAGTAGCGCCGCCGATGCTTGAAGGTGGGAAGCAAAGCGTTTTTTGAGAGCCGTGCGGTGGTTTTGAAGCTGCTTCGGAGCGTGGAGCGAAATGGCAAAGGTGCCACTAGACTGGTGATGGATCAGCGAGAGCCTCGCTTGTGTTTGTGCGCGTAGGAACAGGTCACTTCGGCAGGGAGGGTGAAGTCACATTGTACAGCCTTCAGCCTCGCTCACCTTCCTCCGCTTCTGTGAGAGAGGCACTTTCTTACCTCACAGGGACTCTTAAGGCTTAATCCATTGTTTGTAAAGCTCTTTAAGATCCTTGTTTGGGAGCACTAGAAGCTGGAGGATTAGAAATAATTTATTTTTGTGTATCTTGTATAACGTGCATCTCAAAGACTTTCCAAAGGAGGAGGAATTGTGAGCCCGAGGGAGGCGGCAGGTCTGCAAGGTAACACGAGCGAGGAAGTGGCTTGGAAGAGCGATGAGGGTAAAAGCAAAAGGCTGGCTCCCCATTGCGGGGACTTGGCCGTAAGGAGGGCGAGATCCCAGCCCTGGAGGAAAGGGCTGGATGTAGTAGAGCCGTCTTCCTCATAATCCCACTTAAAGACCCATCTGGCCGGTGCTGCTGCCTCGTCGTCAAGGGCAGCTTGTGGGTTTGTGCCCTTTGATCGCGCATGGCGAGAAGCAGGAATCTCGCTTGTTCTCTCCCGGTCCGTGTTGTCGGCTCTAAAGTACCAAATAAGCCCCCGAGAATTAACGTCAGTGGTCTGGACAAGGATGATTTTCTAACACCAGATCTCGAATGGTCAGTGAGTGGCCCCGCTTCCCCTCTCGCCACCCTGTCCGCAGGCACGTGCGGTACTTGCCCTCGTTTTTGCCTGCCCATCCGTGCCCTGGCCACGGACCCGCTGGGGACATCAGTGAAGGTACTTCCTCCTGCGAGACCCTGGCTGCCCCTCGTTGGAGGAGACCTTTGCTGAGAGGCTCCTCGCACCTACGAGGAAACTCTTGTGGAAGCGTGGCCCCACCTCACCTGGCCGTTGTGGACCTCCCCGATGCCACTGCCTCTCCTCTGAAGAGGCCGCGTGTGTGCAGACACGGGCGCTCCTGTCCTCAGTGAGGGCTTTGCCACCTTCCCTATCCTCACCCCGCTTGTCCCCATGTCCCCGGTGCAGTACTGGTAACTGTCGTCCTCCAGGGTAGCTGCTACAGCTTCTCTTCATCTCCAGAGCCTCACATGCCAGGTCTAAAGCCGTGGAGAAGAGATGACCCAGTGCTTTGAACGCAGGCGGTGCCTTGGCTCCCGTGGGGAAGCAGAAACTGGTGATTCAGTTCTCTCCCCAGGTGAGCGGTTTGTGTAGGTGTGTTGCCATCATGTGACTCTTTGCATTTTAAAGACGATGTTTTCCCAGGTGAACTTGTTTTGGGGTCACAGAAAAGGGAGCGTTTCTGTTGTTCCCCGTGTTAGCTGAACGTAAGATGGGGCTGAACTAAAGACTGCGCTGGTTGGGGTTTCTGGTTTGGGTTCTCACCAAAAGATGTCCTAAACCCTGGTGATGTTACGAGCAACCATCGAGGCGGTGGTTTCCCAGTGATGTCCAAGCACAGTTGGGACCCTCGGTATTTTGTTATTTGAGCCCTGTAATTCTGCAGAAATAGAAGAGCTCAGCAGCAGCGGCCATCGGCTGTTATTTGCTGGTACTTGCGTGCAGGGGAGACTCGTGTGGGGCTGGCCGTGGCTGAGGCTTGGTTGGCAAGTACGTGTAGGTGTGGTGCAAGGAAATTCTTAGGTGTGGGTGTGCTGGAGCCAGGGAGGACGAGCAACCAGTGCCAAGGGCTGGGTGAGGCCAGCGACAGGCACTGCTCACCTGGAAACGATGCTGGGTGGCACCGGCGTATGATAGAAGGGATGTTCTGGGTCCCTTTTGTTGGCCTGGCACCGTAAGGTCGGGTTTATCCTAAACCCAGGGATAGTCCTTGTTCCCCCGTACCCTCGGGGTCAGAGTGCTCCCTGTGTTACGGGAGGCGCTGAAGATTCTTTGGGGAGTAGGTGGGACCAACTCACGGACTGGCTTTGCAATAGCATAGCTAATGAGATTAACACAGTGTGCACTTAAAAAAGAAAAGAAGAGGCTGGTTGGCTGAATGGGGCTCAGAAGACTCATTTCATGCGTTAGGAGTTGGAAACACAAGCTCTTTAGCTTCGCGAGGAGAAAGTTGAGAGCATCTGGTGGGCTGGAAGCCCGTCCGTTGCTGACTGCCAGAGCCTGGGCAGGCTGCTGGGGAGTGTGTGTTCGCCTTCTAAACATCTGCTGGCCTCGGGTTTCGGGCCGACCTTGCCTGACACCCGTCCTGCTTTGTTCTGGGGTGCTTTTTAATAATAGAGAGAAAAGTCCCTCCCTGCTGGAAGTTGGAGCTAAAGAAACTGAACTGAAAAATAAAGCACCAGATTTCTTAGGAAGGTTGTGAGTACGAGAACAGCTTAGCTGGTGGCCGTAGCAGACCTCGCGCCCCTTAAATACCAGGGAATTGGGCTTTCCTTTAAATGCTGTCTTGGTTTTAACGTATCTGCTGGAGTCGGTCCATATCTGTAGAGAACGCAGGGAGAATTAGCTCAGGGAGGTTCTGTTGCCTGTTGGGCTGTTTGCTGAGATCTCTGCAGCGAGTCCTTTTGGCTTTGAAAATGAGTAGTTTTATTAATTTGAACTGGTTTCCTGTTTTTGCTGTTGTTTCTTCACTTCTCTACCTTATGCCTGTGACTCTCTTACCTGCTCCACTAACTGCTTCTTAAAAACGAGTTGCTTCAGGAGGGCACTCCAACTTACCTATTACTGGTGCAGCTGGGCTAAATGCCTGCAGTTCTGGGTGTCTTTGCTTTACCCCCGTGATCTGGTAATCCGTGGTGGTTTCCCTGCTTCCTCCTGGTTCTGTGCAGCCTCAGTCGAAAGTTATTTGGTGGGGACTTCGAGTGCCGTTTGAGCTCCATAACATTTCCCTCAGAAGGTATTTTTCCTTTTGTTCCGCTTGATCTTGCGACTATGAAGCAGTTTTAAATAAAGATTATTTTTAGTCTCTTGCACCCTCTGCAACGAAGCACGGTAACTCAACAGGCACCAAAATTTTCTCTAGCACAGCAGAGAAATAATTCCGAACTCAACATAAACGTTCTCTTCCCGGTGACCTCGCTGGCCGGGTGCAGAGCTGGCCTGCATCCCCCCGGCCCCGAACCACTGCACCCGACTGTTGTGGAGCAAGCGGCACGTTGGGCGCGTTACAGAAACCCGGTGCACGTAGCGCGGGGGAGAACCAGAGCAGGTTTCCTCAAATACCCGGAGCAGCAGGAGTTGAGCATTTCAGGAGAATTTCTAATTCCTTGGGGTTAATCCGTGGCACGTGAAGAGCCACGCCGGAGCTCTGCCTTCGGAGCAGAGTTTTTATGAAACCCCACTGCCGCTGCCGGGAGCTGCTGGCAGATGTTGAAGTTTTGACTGATGTCAGATTTAACCTCAGCCGATGTACAGCTCTGATGCTCCGCACGTATTACAGCGGGAAGATTTGCTGGGGTTGCTATAGCGAGAGGCTGGCGATGACTTCAGGAGTTTAAATTAGGCCTGCGTGCTGGTAAACAAGGGCTCTGCCTAGAGTACAAGCCGCTGCGGCGCTGGGAGATGTTTGTGCCGGACGGGGTGGGAGGCGGCGTGCCTTCGCTCGCCGGGAGAGCACGGGTGCTTGCACCAGCCTGTCCGCCTGAGCGTGCCAGCGGTGTGCCTGGGGAGGGGCGGGGGGACGCACTGTATTTTAGGGGAAAAGAGAAGCTGGAGATACCTGGTTGCGTTCAGAAATCTGCTACTGATTTTTCGTGAGTGGGCAACAGCCGGTTGTTCCCGGTGCCTGGAGCTCTCCTCTGCTGGGGTCCACGGGGTCTGTCGCCTGTGGCTTTAGCCCTCCTGTGGGCCAGACCAGCCGGCTGGAGATGCCGCTCGCTGTAGTAGCCCAGCCACGCTTTTATTGTCCTCTCCTTCTTGACTTCGTTACGTCTTGATCTCTGTAACCTCTTTAACATGTGTAAATACTGAAATGAGATTATCTTTAAAGAGCCCTTTATTAAAAATGTACTGACCTTCCTAATCAGAAGAAATGTTCCCATAGCTGCTTTTCTCCTTCCCTGCATTTCGACCAGTAGTGAGGGCAGAATGGTGAATCATCTCACCGGGATGACAGCTTGGGCTGAAAACCAGGCAGGTTTCTTCAGACAGCGCGCCAACGTGATGCTCCCCGCGCGGCGTGTTCCCGGCACCTGCGACGCTGCAGCACAGGAAGGTGGGGTTGCTCCCACGGGAGGGTCCCGGAGACACGTACCTCTGGCTGGGTTTGCAGTTTAAAGCAACTCTAAACCTCATTAACCTTCAGCTCGGCAGCCCTCGGTGCTGAGGACCTGCTCATGGCTGATTCACGACCAAACGCTTTGGGCGAGCGGTTGGAGTCGCTGCGAGCTGTGTCCCAGCCGCCGCGGAGGGGTTTGTACGTGATGGGCATGGCTGGCTGGGCTCTGGTAGATTAGAAGGTCCTGATGAATCTCCTTGCCCCTTCCCGTCCCAAACCAGCCCTGGGTCCGAGCAGGTCGAGCTGACGTGGGACCTGCACCCCAGTTTTGTGCCGGCAGCCCTGCGGTCGCTGAGGCCAACCAACCATCCTGCCCCAGGGCTTCAGCCCTGCAAACCTCCCGCTGGGGAGGGTGTTTGAAAGCAGAGGGAGGATGAGGTGTAGCTGAGCAGTCGGCGGGCTGTCCGTGAAAGCCTTCACCAGGCAGAGGGGACGGCTCTTAGACCCTGCATACCGCTCTTAGACCCTGCTTGGGGGACTTCGGGTTCCTTGCAGAGGGAGAGAAGAGCTGCCATAAAAGACGGGCACGTGAGGGGCTGAATTGCACGTAGTTTGAAGCCTTTTTTTCAGTGCGTGCTTTTAACGGGAGCTTTACAGTTCTCTGAATCTGGTGTTTGCTGCACAGAGCAGGGGCAGGAAAGAGGCGGTTTCCCAAGCGAGGCAGCCGGGGCCCCGGGGCCACCTGAAGAGCAGATGGGTGTCGTGCCGGGGGTGCCGTGCCCCTGCGGCCCTTCTCAGCCCCCCCAGTCAGCACTGGTATTTCTCCGGCCCTGGACAGCAGAGCCCTTCCCTCGGGTGCTGCGGGTGGCTGGGTATACTTCTGCGTGGGATCCTGGGTTTCCTTCAGGGATTGCTGGAAACTCCCCACATCCATGTGCTGTTTATCGCTTCGGAGCCGACCGCTGGATGAGCAGGGTGGTCTTGCTGCTTTGGCGTCGGTAGTTCTTGCTGGAGCTGATCAGCCTTTCCTGTATGATTCTGGTGGAGCCTTTGGCGTGCAACGATGATCAGAGAGAGGGTTTTTTCCCCCTCCTTGTAAAATATATTGCAGCTCCAGTTTGTAATGTGGCGAGAGGGGGAGCGAGAGAAGGGAACAACAGCATTAGCGGATGTAGAAGTAGCTGGAATGAGAAGCTTTTGTGCCATTAATAACAGTCCTGGCTGGCAGCCAAGGCTGGGAGTGTGGGATTAGCCTGAACAATCAAGACTGCAGGATCAAAACAAGGAGGCAGGAACAGCGAGGTCACACTGCTGCCATCTGCGCTGCCGCAGTGGTGGGAGGGAGCGGAAGAGGGGGCTGCGCTGGAGGAGCGATGCCGATAGCGCAGGCAGCGGGGCGCCCGCCGCCTCCCCAAAACCGGGCCCTGCGCCGCCGCTGCCGCGCTCGCGCCGGGGTCGGGGCGTTGGGCTTCACCTCCCGGCTCTCTGCGCGGGCACCGCGGCGGGGAGGGCGGCTGCAGCTCGTCGGTTTTAGGAAATGGCTTCTGGAAAACAGAAGCGGCTCGTTGGGGGTTTTGGTCGTGGATTTGTGCGCTCCGGACTGAAGACGTGACCGTGGCGTTCGTGGCCGTGGGGTTGGGGGGTGGGGGGGGGGTCTTCGTGTGACGGTGCCGATAGCCCGCCCCGGCGTTGGCGTCGCCGCCGTGCCGTTTGTGAGTCCATCTGGTGACCAGGGGGTGGGGAGAGGTCACCGGACGGATTTGGCTGCAGCTTTGCCGGGAGCGAAGGCAGCCTTGCTCTCTGCCGGGGCGCGCGGGGCCAGCGGGCCTTTCCAGGGGCCCTATGTGCTGGTTTACATCACCCTTTCGAAAGAAGCGACTTGAGGTTTCTGCTGAAAGACGCTTTTCGAAGCAGATGGAGGCAAATCTCGTTCTGTTTCACTCTCGTCTCCATCAGCTTTTGCTAAAATACCTTCCGAGAGTATCAGAAAGCAGAATTATTCGCATCGTTTGTGTTGCTTCTCCTCTCTTTTTCCCCCTGACCTAGTAAATCTTACTGTCCTGCAAATGTAAATACAAAAGCTGAAATGCAATAGAAGCAAAGCAGTGTCCCACAAACAGCCTCCCAGCTCTTGCTAAAAATATCTCCGTGCGGTGCAGTAACTCCCAGGCATTCTTTTGTCTGACTGCTTTTGAATTCCCTAATTGAAGTTGGTTGGAGGGCAGTGCACCAGTTTCCTGAATAGCTCAGATGTTGATTGCGAGTTAAAAAACAAGAGCAAAATTGTTTTCCCTTTGTGCAGCCATGCTTTTATTTACCTTCCCTCCCTCCTCCCTCATTTTAATCTCTGTATTTTCACTCGCAATTTTATTTCGTAAGACAACTGCATTCAGTACATCTGCGGAGAAGGGGCCCAGGAGGCAGCGAGCAGGAAGACGCAGTTTTCGGTACGGGGTACCACGTGCGTGTTGGAGCCGGAGCGTCGCTCCGTCGGAAACGTCCAGGCTGGCGCAGAGATGCGGTGCAAATGGAGCTTAACGTAGTAGGAAGTGTTAATAATGGTTCCTAATTGCCTACTAATAACTAAATCTGTGGAATTTGGCAGCAATTGGGATATAGTTTTCTCCTGCAATCTGTCCGTTCCCTCCAGAAAGTACAGAGTTGATTCATTGACATACAGCAGTGAATCTCAAACCCTCTGAAGGTAACGGGGGAAGGTTTTCCAGATCCCACGTGGCCTGCAGCTCTCGACGGAGCCTGCGAGGGTGCTTCCCCAGGTGAAAACTGCAGTGTCTTGGTCCAGCCCTCCAAGATTTAACAGAGGAAGAAGGATAAAATCAGGCTGTTTTCCTCCTTTCTGGTTGTTTGGGTTTTTTTTTTAAGTTGGGTTGGTTTTTTTTTTTTCATTTGAACTTGGAAACAGGCTCGTTTCAAGCGCTCCGGCAAGGCTGCTGGAAGCACCGTGAGTGCGGGCGGCTCGCCCGGCCGTCCAGGGACATGTCCCCGGGCTCTTGTGGGGACGGGGAGGAAAAGTTTGCGACCGGTAATTTGTGATAAGTCACGGCTGGTCCAAGAAGCTCCCCAGAATGTGTATTTGTTGGATAAATGTGATAAACTGCGAGTGCTGGGAGCTCCTCTGTGGCCGGTAAACAAACACAAACGTTGCTTTCGCTTGAGCCTCAGTAAATTAAAGGTTTGAAATTGTGATGGAGATTGGAGAGAAGCTGATTTCAGATGCTGCTTCAGGAGCCGGGATTTATTCAGGCTCTCCGTGGTGGGAGACATTTCGTAGCTGCTCAGCAGCAGCAGAAAAACAAGCACAAAATTTTCTGTCTTCAGGGATAACTGCAGTGAAGCATGTGGGGGGGAGGGCTGTGCCGCTCGCTGGTGCCGAAATAACTCCCCATCCCCTACGTACGTCAACGGGCCCCAAAACTTCCCCAGCCTGCAGGGTGAGGTGTGGGGTGCTGCACCCACCTGCGGAGCCGGAGCAGGGACCGGGGCCTGCAGCCCCTGGCCTGGGGGGCCGTGGGGGAGCCGGGCTCCTGGGGTGCTTTGCTTGGAAATGGAGCATCTTCCTAGCTCGACGCACACAAAACCAAGATGCCAAGCGGGTGCAGGCGGGCCGCCCGCTCGCTAGGTTTGCTGCCTCTCGCTCTGCCGTAGCACAGAACCAGGAAAACGTGGCGGCAGCGGGGAGAGCGGTGTCCTGCCTGCGGGCACCCCGCTTTTGGACACGGTGATGGGGGGGCCCAAATGCCGGCTTGCCCCTCGCTTTCCTTGCCCCGCTTCCTGCAGGCAGGTGAATTCTATAGGTGAGAAACACCCTTATTGTCCAAAACCTCCCTTCCTCGCCAAAACCGTGGCACAGCCTCTCTCCTGGGAGAGGCCGGGGCATGGCAGGTGGCGCTGGGCTGGAGCTGTGCCGGAGGCAGCGCGCCGGCGCTGGGCTGTCGGCGCTGGGGCAGGCTCGCAGCGCTGCGGTCGCATGCCCTCCTCTTAGCTCCCAGGTTAACGTTTAACCTGTTTGTGTTTCAGTACCTCGGGTTGTTTGATGTTGTGGGGCACCAGCCCGTTGGAGGGGTACGGCTTATCTGCTGCGGAGGAATGTGAAGAATTTCATGGGGAGGAAGATGAGATTTGCACTTTCCCAGGGGAGGGAAACCAAGTCTGGGCTGGCGATACTGTGCTGTTTTGTATACACGGGCAGCTCCCTGCCTGGGGAGCCTGGATGTTAAGTTTCCACCTGGCCAAAACATTTTCGCTCTGACTGTAAAGCTTAGGGGGGAGAGTGCTCAAATGGAAAAGTTGACGCGGCCTTATCTGCGGTGCAGCCTCGGTACGAGCGAGGAATCCGAGCCCTGGCTTATGTCAGGCTTGAAGCTTTCCCCTTTCCTTCCAGCAAACTGCATACCGTTGCCGTGGAGCCGTTCCTTCGTCAGGGGCACATCCTTCAAGGAGCGTCGTTTGGTCAAGAGTACGGGGCTGGGTTGGTTTTAAGTATCGATCAAGTGGCCCGGTGGCTGCCTCTGCTACCGCCTTGCAGCAGCCCAATGTCTCTTGAACGGTCCTCGTTGGAGCGCCACAGCGTCGCCCTCCCAGCAGGCAGTGGCATCCCTGCTCCAGAAACGTTAGCCCTTGCTTTCCACGTGCCGTTATTCTCGCAGGAGACGTTCAGGTCACCCGTCCCCCTCGTGCAGTAAGTGACGCTTCTGCGAGTGACTGATGGTTAACGTAGCCAAGGGTCACCTTACCCGGCTCTCGGTGCCTGAGGCTTTCGTTGCCGCGTGCGTGAACAGTCCTTCAAACTTCCTGCCGGCTCTGCTGCCGGCAGTTCATTAGCAGGAAAAAAAAGCCTGGAACTGAATTTGCCAGCTGTGCCCAGACCCCATCGCCAGGGCGGTGGAGCCATCCTGTCTCTGCCTGGTGAGGTGGGAGCCACCGCTGGAGCTCCCCGCTCCCCTCGCACCGTAACCCCGATAACTGACCCGAAACGGCGGCTGCGGGGTCAGGCTGACATCTGGCACGCTGCTGCCGGGAGGGGAGGGAGGTGGAAACACTGGCTGGAAGGGAAGGAGCTGGAGGAGGACGGGAAGGGAGGGGGAAGGACAGAGCCAGGAGCTTCTGAAGCTGCGGGGTAAGACATGAAACTGGAGAAGGGGCAGAATATAATGCTCAGTGATTTTTGCAAGCGGCCGGCTGCTTCCACGGGCTGTCTCAGGGCTAAGGGCAGTGCTTGTTTTCTAGCACGACACTACAAATAGTAAAAGTAGCCGTTGCGGTTAATTGCCGTGTATCCATCACGCCTTGGTTTTCATTTGTCTTAAGGCAGGATGCGTTTGCAGATGAATTTTGAAAACAGCCGAGGATCAAATGTTGTTTTTCCTTCTTTGGCACCGAGTGTTTTGCTCGCTGTTCGTGTTCGGTGATGCAGATCTGCGTGTGCATTCGAAGTCTGTAGCTAATGTTACAATTTCCTTCCTGCTATGAGCTTCTGTTCTCTGTGCTCACACCTTTCTGGAAGGCTCCTGTGGGGCTATGATATTCCCTGCTTGATTTCGTATTAAAGGAGTCTTTTTCTGTACGGGTTTAGAAAAATCTTTTCCTTTTAGCTCTAGGTACATAGAGGAAGAATACTCTTTTCACCTGCTAAAAAACCAGACCAACAGTTCAGGAGGCTGAGCCTGCTACGGTGCATTTTGAGGAAAAAACATTTCCTGAAGTGGGGAAGCTTTTGCTGCTGAAGCAGAGATTAAGGATTGATGGGGTGTTGTCCTGGTCAGAATCCCCTTCCCCAGCTCTCGGGGGGGGGTGGGGGGGGGGGTGTCCCCTGCTCCCCAGTTCTGTCCCCTGCTCCCTGCTTCTGTCCCCAGCACGTGGTTTTTGGGAGCAGGGTGCGTTCCTGGCTGTGCGCTCCAGAGATGGGGGCTGTCCCTCTCTGGAGGCGGCTGGGCTGGGTGCTCGGGACACGGCCCGATCCAGCGCACCACGAGTCCCGCTGCGCGGTGCGGGGTGGGGAGGAGGGCCCCGGCACCTGGTTGTTGACGAGGTTGCCCGGTCCTGTGCCGAGATTGCCACAAACCGGCTTCCTTTTCTCGGGCGCCTTGTGTCTGCAAACGGGGGCTGATGCTCGTGCACCCTCAGAAAGATCTTAATTGGTTCAGATGGGAATTTACTATTTTAAAGTGGCTTTGATTATCATACGGAAGAATTGTTTACTGGCTCTACATATGCTTTGCTGTCTCCATCCCGTGCTTTGCTAAGAATAGAAACCAAAGCATTACTCTGCGCGTCCTACAGCTGTGGCTGTTGAAAAACTGACTTGCCCAAATGTTTTGTGCGTTTGTGGCTGAGTAGGCAATGGAGCTGAGGTTCAAAACTGCTCCAACCACTAATCAGCGCTGCTTCTGAAAGGACTATAGATAGCGTGTGCACGCCGATATTACAAAAATAAACTTTTCATAACCTCCCTTTGTTTTGTGTAAATCCCCAGACTTGCAGGTCTGCGCCGTGATCTGTGGGCACTCACAAGCCGTCCTCGCCACGATGTTCTCGCCGCTCTGTTCCGTTGCAAAGGAGCCTTTTGGAGTCGCCTTTAAAAACCCCTATCAGCGTTGAGCTGTCTTCGTGACATGAATGGGGCTGTTGTCCATCCGACAGCTGCCATTTTAATGCCGTGGGATTGTATTTCCTTGCAGGAGGCTCAACCTCACGAGGCAGCTTAGGACTGAGAAAATCCAGGGTCCATTAGAAACCATTGGAAATGAGTTCCCAAATTGTTCTAAGGTAAATCAATAATGCATATAATCTCCCTGGCTGGATTTAGTGACCGAGCCAACAGTTCATTTAACCGCTTTTTTTTTTCTAAAGCACTTTCAAAGTCTCTGCTGAGACTTACTTCTCACTCCATATTGCCGTTACGAAATTCCCGGGCAGCGTTTGTTTTCAAGCGCTGCCAAAACTTTGGTAATTTACTCATCCCCGTGCTTAGGAGGGGCCGTAGTCGCCGCTGCAGTGCCGAGCCTTGCGTCGGTGCCGAGGGAGCCACTAAATTCCTGCAAGTTTGGGAGTGGAGGATGCTGCTTGGCTTGCACGTGGCTTGGCTCCCGGACAGGCCGCTCAAACCCCGCGGCTTGGGCCGGCATCCTCACGTGGGGCCGTGTCAGCCCAGTGCTTGGGGTGTCCCCGGCCCCCCGTGCCGCCTTCCAGTCGATGTGTATAGCTGGGAGCGAGCTCCTTGCTGGAGGCACAAACGTTTCCCTTCGTTTATGGCCGTTCCCGAGCGCTCTGTTGTGCCTCCTCTGCTGTTTTGCAGACTGATCCTGGAAGGAAAGAAATTGAGCAAATCGAGAAAGATGAATCCTTTTCAGTGTTGCAGTAACAGGTTTTGCTAATTTTTAATTTATTTGACGTTAGCTTTAATAAGCGAATTGTCCTTTCTCAGAACTGATACTCCAAACTCATGAATCTTTCAGGCTAAATACAATAAAGGGCTGCTGATTTTTCTCTTCTGTTTAAACAAATGCTCGAGTGAAGTGAGGAAGACGATTAGCTCTTAAGGGAGCGCAAGAATGCACCCAGCTCCAGTGGCTTCCCGTGCTGGTGCTACTGGGTTGCTCGGCACTACGGGTCTGGTCGGGATCAGGCATGATCCTGCGTGTCAGTGGAATTACCAGCGCACGTGGGACGGCGTTCGTGCGAGCTGTGCTTTGGGCAGGCGAGCGATACCCGCTATGACGCAAACCTTGGAAGGGCAGGGCTGCAAATTATGCTGGGTTTTTTTGTACAAATTTGAGGTGATTCGGTGAATTTCTGTACTAGATAACGGCTTTGTGTCATGTGATAGTCATCTTTTTGATTCTGTAGTAGGTGCCTTGCAACGAATTTTATCATCTCTTGGATACGCAGCCTTATTTAACAGTACTTGAACTGTCAGATATTAGAATAATGTCTCTTGAACCACTTGAGTGGGATAAAACTTGGCTTGATATAGGGCTGTGGTCTTAGAAAACCTATAATTCCTCCTCCTCCTCCCCCCGCATTGATATTACTATCAGATTTTTCTTTTTAGCTGTGGCAAAGGGAAGATTGAGTTGCTAGAACATGATCTATTTTGATTACTAAAAATCTTAGCGCTGCTAATTTAGTCAGCTAGTACGTTACAAATGTAGGTTCTGTGTGTTCAAACTGTTCTTGGGTTTTTGGTTTTTTTTTTTTTTTTACTTAATAAGTTCTCCAGATAGTTGCCATGGAAATAATCCTGGATTCGGAGAGGATGTAAAGGCCCCGAAGATGCCGGTGCGGTGGCAGCAGCAAGTGGTCCCCACGCTCCAGGCTCAGCGCCTGCTCAAAACCCAGTTTCCCGCAGTGGTCCCAGCTCTAGGGTGGGAACCATCTCCCTGCTCCTGCGGCTGCCCCAGTCCCCCTTTTTGGAGTTTTGGGCAGAATTCTCCTGGTTTTCACAGTGCAGAAAAGTTGCAGAAAGCACTCGGTGCTGGTTTTCACTGACTGAAGGTTCGTTATGGTTTTCTATCTTGCTGTTGCCTGAATCACAGTAATGTGAAACAGTTTGGGTGTTGCTTTTGCCTCACTGGAGCCTCTACGGCTGCGCTGGGGGTCTGTGCCAAATTTGAGGAAATTTCCCCCACTCGGCCCCTGGAGCGCCGCTGGGTGCTGCTGGAGGCGCTGTGCCGGATGGTGACGACCGCGGCGGTGCCGCAGCAGGAGCCTCTCCTGAGCTCCTGTTTGTGCCGCAGAGCAACGAACCTGCTTCCTCTGGGCCCGTGTTTTCTTTCTCAACAACTTCCTTTTTGTGCAAATGTTGTGTTTTTCATGAACTTGCCGTGCGTTGTGTTCAGACGCGATCATCGGAGTTGTTGTGTCCGTCTGAGCCAGCCCTGGGTACTTCTCCTTGCTGGAAGTGAGGCAGCCAGGGCAAACTGGAGGAAAATTCAGGGTATTTTCCTGGCTTCGCAGGACTTGAGAAATGCCTTCTTATTTAAGCTGGAATTGACTTTGCTTTGAGGCGTGGGACATTGGATGCAGCGTACGGGGTATGTGGATCCCGTTGGTCAGCGGGATAGGACCACGCTGCAGAAGCAGCAGCTCACCTTCCTGTACCTGATTTTGGCCGCAGCGATTTCCTAGGGAAGCAGCATCTCTTGCAGTGGCGGAGACCCTAAAGCAGCTAAAGTTAAATTTCAGTTGCTTTGATGTAGATATCGGGCCAAACGAACAGCCTGTTTAAAAGCGGCTTTCCAAGGTCTGAAAAGTGGTCATGGTAGATTTAATTTTGGGGTGAATAGCGGGAGAGATGTGCTGGTGAGTTGCAGGGCCAGCCTGGAGAGCCGCTTTCCTGCCCGGTGGGTCAGTACAACGGGACGCTGTCCCTTGCTTGGTGGTGAAATCCAGGGGAGTCAGACCGTGGCCGTGCACTTCAGTTTGTAGCTGAAACAAAAACCTGAGAGATTGTTCTTTTTTTCCCCCCTCCTCCTTCTGGAGGGCTGAAGTGTACCGTCTCCTTCCCCCCTCGTATTTACATACATTATTGAATAGCTCTTGCTGTGATACGTGGGAAAACGTGCAGCGCAGCCTGCCCTTCGTGTGGCACGGGAAGAGACGGAGAACCCCGTCACCCCGCCGGGGTCCCACCTTTCAGGCCTGCCCTGAAACGCTCCGCGTTTCGGTCATCCTGGCAACCGGCGAAGTCTCAAACGCAGATTTGAAACAGCCGAGTCAGCACCGTAACGGGGCTCCCTGAGCCCCCAGCAGCTCGCAGGAGGAGCCCACCTTCCCGTTCCAGCCTGGGGAGGGCCAAACCCAGCCGACAGTCCCGCATCCTTTTACACGGCTCGGGGTGTATTAAATTAGCGAGCGGAGTGACAGCTGGGCAGGAGGCTGGGAACAATGCAGATAAAGTTAGCTTTCAGCGACGTGACCCTCTCCAGGCTGCGCGCCAGAAGACTATAAATAATTGATAGGAGCAACCACCCTCGCCAGCACGCTAATGTACAGCGCGGTTCATACAGCGAGCGGGGCTGCATTACCCATTACCTCACCGCTGCTCTCAGGCCGGGCTCTCCTATCAGCAATGTAATTTTACTGCTTTTAAATAATAAATTGCGCTGGGAGTTGAAATACTCCTTCGCCCCATTCAAGCCTACCAGGGTGTGCAACTACACAAATGAATTTTGCATGTGGTAAAATAAATTTTGTACCAAGCTAAAGAAAAATTCTTGCGGGAGGAGTTTAGCCCCGCGGTCTCGCCCAGTATCGGTGACGGGGGGTTTAGGGTATCAAAGGCAGGCGGTTCCAGCGAGTGACTTTTGATCTGGCTCGGTATCTGGAATGATTTTGAAGCTTGACTTGGGGTCACTGGCCTAAGTTCACGGGTAGTTTCAGGGGGTAAAGTTCTCCGGTTGTTGCAAGTCAGAAAAATCCCCTTGGCTGCGGCCGTTTCCGTGCGAGCGGCGCGCACGAGCGCTTCGGTCCCGCAGCGCGGGAGCTTTCGCTTTCAATGGCTGTAGTTTTTGAGCAGTGAAAAAAGCTTGATGTAACCCAAAACCTGATTTCTCTAGGTCTTTAGATAAGTTCTGTAACCTTTGCTAGTCCATGTATTTGTGTGGAAAAGCTCAAATGAGCTTTGACTAGTCCAGGCTTGGGGGTAGGGGAGGGACAAAGGGGTCTCTGTGCATGTGGGGACACTTCTGATGGACCCTTGCAGCACCATTTGTACCAAGGATTGTGAAAATAGGTATTTTTTAAAAAAAAAAAATCGTATAACTGCTACACTAGAATCTGCAAGCACCCAAAACTGCAGAAATCGGGCAGTGTGGTGGCCCCGTTCCTGTTAAGTCAGCAGCGAGTAAATGGAGAGACCAACGCAGAGAGCAGCGAGCTGTTGGTAGGGAAGAAATGAGTGGGATGGCGGGAGAGCAGGGAGCGAGGGCTGGCAGCGGCGGGACACAAAGGTGAAAGACGCTGAGGATGATGCAGCTTCGCCTGGTGGGACACGGTGCGTGGCCGAAGGTGCGGTGGGAGGGGGCTGGGCTGGGTGCTCTTCACGGCCAGCCCTGCTGAGGCGGGCGCTGATCCTGCTGCGGGAGCGGGGACGGTGAACCACAACGGTGCAGCTCGTGCAGCGGGACAGGAGCTGGGCAGGGGGGAGAGGCGCCGCCGGACAGGGCTCCCTGGAGCTGCGCTGGCCGTCGGGTCTCGGATGTGGTAGCGAAGTACGACCAGCCTTGTTTATGGGAGAGAGAAAGTGCTGGAATGGTATCACAGGAGATGGCTTAATTTGTTGAAAGAAGATAAGGCACAGATTTTGGCTGAGGGTAGGATTCAAGGTAAGGTTAGAAACATGTTTTGACGTTATAGGGCACTGGCACCGAGGGCTTGTATCTGGATGTAAAATCTCTTCTGTGATCCCTCACGAAAAATCCCCTGCTCTGCTCAGCACCGAGGACGAAGTTGATGTTTGGGACCCTCTTCCAGGAGACATCTGTCCTGCGTGTGCATCTCAAAATCTGTGCAGGGTTGCTGTGCAAACGGTGGTTTTCACACCTTGGAGAGCAAGGCTGCAAGAGTGATTATTTCCCAGTCAGGAAGCGAGCAGCGTCGCAGAGCTACATAAGAAAGCGTAAGCTGCTTAGGGTGGATTAAAATGACTGCCCGTTTAGCTATGCAATTAGGTGGGGAGATGGTGTGATAAATCATGAGTAACTGGCTTACCTGTCCCGTGATGTTGTTTATCTCCAGGCACGTGTGTGCCAGTTTCCATAGGGGGTTTGAGCGTTTGCTTTTAAAGGCATAGGTCCCCGAGAGGAGGGTGAACGTGCAGTTTTCTGATGTTAGCCACCCTTGAACGTCAAGTTTGCCCTCCACTTAAACCATAGCTCTTTCCAGAAGGGTCCAGGTGTGTGTCACCGCAACAGGCAGGCAGCCGTGCCGCTGCAGGGGAGCGGGGCTGCCCGGGGCAGGCAGCAGCCGCAGCTCCTGCTCAGAGGCGAGGTGCCTTGTGTTTCCCAGGGGGGTCCTGAGCTCCTCCAGCTGCAGGCCACGGGCTGCAGGGCTTGCGAGAATGCTGGCACCAGCCTTTTTGTGCCCTCCTTGAAGCGAGACAGCCAGGCTCTTGGCCTGCCGATACCGTAGGAGCGAGTGCAGCCCCCACCAGCTGCCCTGCGGTGGGTCCTGGCGGGGGGCAGGACAGGCTGTGGGAGAGGAAGGTGTTTTCCAGGGGTGCTGAGCTGCATCAGCATCTCGGCATCACACCTGCTTGTGACAAGACCTTTCGGTTGGCGGGCAAAAGTCTTCAGGTGACGAGGTGATGCTTGTTGCCTCCTGCTGCTGACCGTGTGCATCCCTGCAAGGGATGTTTGAGGTGTTACCAGCTTGGATTTGCAAACGCTCTGGACACAGGAAAGCTTTTATAGGGTAGTAATGTGTAAAATATTGTAAACTGCCAGGCAGTTGGGCTCCAGGGTGCTCTACCCGACCGCTCCGTGGTGGGTCAGGCCCTGCTATGGCAGCCGTCCGCCCCGTGCCTCGCCGCTGTGAGGCCCTGAGTCCCAGGACCAGCGATTCAGCCACGCCGGGTTTGCTTCTTCCCATCCCGAGAACCCTGCCTCACCTTCCCCCAGCTCACTGGCATCTCCTCCACCTCCCACAGATGTACAGCTTAGCAAGAGCGTTCAGAACGCTCTCAGATTTTGGCCAGCTCCAGGGTAGAGAGCTGGCGGCTCGGAGATGTGATGCTCATGGGAAACCAGCTCAGCTTGAGATAGTGTTCAGCGTGTCTCTTTCATGAGTGTGACTGTTTGAATCGGTCGTTTTCTTGGGTGATGGGGACTTTGTGGCCAGGCAGGAGCCCAGCCCTGCAGATGTGCTGGCTGTCAGCGGTTCTCATGCTGAAACAGCCATCCAGAATTTTAGGGTCTCTCTGCAGATTTGACTCGGAAAGCTCTGAGGACTGTGATACCAGCTACGGAGAGGGACTTCCCGAAAAACCCAAATAGATGGTAAAGATGCCCAGCAGACGTCCCAGAGGTCTGCTGAGGGCAGGCTGCTCGCCTGGTGCGAGCAGAAGGAAGGCGGAAGGCAGGAGGTGCTGCTGCCCCTCCTCGCGTGGGACGTCCGTCGGCCGGGTCCCGTGCCGGCCGACCCCCCTGCCCGGTCCCCTTCTGCCCCTGCGCTTCTCAGAAACTCCATCCTTCCCCTGCACCTCACCTCACCGAGCGCTCGGGAAAGGGCCTTCGCTATTCTTAGCATCTCGGCAGAAGTGCTGCCGCTCCAGCGAGACGCACGCGGGAGCCTTTGATAAAAGGAGCTGGGGAGTAACCATGGCAGTCTCGCTGAAACTGGTAACCATGGATTACAGAAATTAAAGGCGTAAAGCAAATAGCAGGATTATCTTTGGCGTGGTGGTTTTCTAGTGAACAGCAGGCACTACCCCACTTCCACGTTTAGGTGAGGCACTGTAAATTACCTGTAGTTAAAAAATAATGCTAATTAAATTCAAATGCAGTAGCGATTAACACTGCTGATCTCAATTCGCTGGATTTCTTGCAACTCTAATTGACAGGGAAAAAAAAAAACCCAACCCTGTACAGGAGAAAGGAGGGGGAATTTCGTGCTTCTGGCTCCGTGCTGCATCCTCCTGATGCAGCTGTCAAGTTTGCCTTTTCCGTTTCCCTACCCTTGCTATTTTTTATTCCTTAATGCAGGGCGCTTCACAAATAAAACGAGCTCGGTTTGCCGGTGCCTTTGCAGGCGAGCGTGCCGCGGGCAGGGTGCCTCGCCGGGCCGAAGCACTGCCCGTGCTGCACCCGAGGGACCTCGCCGGCTGCGCGGCAGGCGGGGGCGGCACATGGTAAGCGCCCATGCCGAGCCCCCCCCCCCGGTGCCCCAAACCACCCCCCCCCCCCCCCGGC
The DNA here is from genome assembly GCF_034619465.1 of Leptosomus discolor. Classification (NCBI taxonomy): domain Eukaryota; kingdom Metazoa; phylum Chordata; class Aves; order Leptosomiformes; family Leptosomidae; genus Leptosomus; species Leptosomus discolor. Next base: position 60,451,577 of record NC_141398.1, on the reverse strand, counting down.
ACCTTCCTCGCCCTGATGTAGAAGGAGCTCTGCGTTTCTCCCCTTAATGGTCCGGAGGCGAGGGCGAAGGAGCCCGGTGGCTTTGTGCTGCAGGAGCAGCGTTCCGCGGGGCCGCTTAGCATGCAAGCTGTGTTCTCTGCCCAGCAAATTCTGCTTTCAAGTTCAGCGAGTGCTAAGACTCTGCGTAAATGGGCCTGCTAAAGATATTTTTTGACATTTGAAAATCCTATTAAGCCCGTTTCTCCCCTCTCCTCTCTCTCCCTCCCAGTGTGCCAGCTTAACATGGAGGCACTGCAAAGGTTTCTTTAGCCGGCCGGGTCACATCCTGCACAACAGACCTCAGAAATATGGGTCACAACGAAGCGAGGGAAACAAAAAGTATATTGTCCTCGTGTCTTACGCTGATGGCTGATTGAGGGACTCCCTGAACGGACAGTTTAAGGTCTTAATGAGGTACCGAACATGAGGTAATTCAGAATATGCCCCTTTCCCGCTGTCTGCGCGCCAGCACGGCCTTCCAGAAGTGGGTTCCTCCTGCGCCTTCGTGCCTGCTGCTGCTTTAACTCCTCCTTACCAGGGGCACGGGCCTGGCAGCACGTCCTCGAAGCGGAGTTTGCCACGGTTCCTGGTCGCAGTTCCTGTGTGACTCAGTGGTAAAGCCCCTGAGCACATGGTTTATTTTCCTATTTACAAATGGTTCTCCTAACTTGAGGCCGTTACTCGTTGGCTTTAAACGCAGGGTGGTAGGATGGAGCGGGTCTCCCTTAGGGTTATCTGCAGATTTTTCTCCAGGCTTTTTAAAATTAAGTTTGAAGAAGGATTTTTGTTAAACCCTCGTTTCTGGGAAATTTCTGAAACGGAGAGAGTAGCCTGCAGTTAGGACAATCACCAGTTGTGCTGGTAGGTGTGTAATTACACAGGTTTTGGGGAGCGGGGACGCAAACAAGTTTGCATACATTGAATTACAGGCGGTGTTTTAATAGTATGGTTTTTAGGTCTTGGCTTGAATCCAGAATTTTTTCGTGCTATTATCCTCTATTTACAGCTTTCAGAAATCAGCTGATGTCACTGCACATATGTTTAGAGCCGTTGCTAAGGTGATTAGCTCCAGAATTCAACGCCTACGCAGTCCTGATGAAAGGCTGAGAAACTGCTCGGCAGCGTCTGTTCAGAGCGGTGCATTGTCGGTTTGAACTATTAAGAGCCATAAAACAATATTACCCAATTTTAGGGTAAATACGTTGGCCTCGACTGATAATCATGCATCAGGTTTTACAGGAACAGAGGCTTTATCTGGCACGTTTAACTAAGTCTGAGAATGTTTTTCACTGAGAAAACATTTAAAATTACCCAGTTCCTAATTTCCATGAGCCTGAGCAGTGTTAGTGCGTTCAGGGCTTCCTCTGCCTGCCGCCTCGGGAGGCAGAAGGTGGCAATCCAGGGGCAGGACTGCTGTCCCGAAGGTGTCTAGTGCCTGTCCCGTCGCTCGGTAAACCTTGCAGCGCGCCGAGTGGTTGCTTTGGAGCCCAAGGGCTGCCCAGTCTCAGTGGCCAGCCGCTCACGTTAAACTGGGAGCTGTCCCCAGACCATCACAGTGACTGGGATGCACAAGACCGTATCTCTTGGTGCTTTCTCCTCGGCTGACAGAAATCCCCCCTGAGCGGAGCCGGCCGCACGCCACCTCAACTTCCACGTTTGGGGCATCCAGCTTGTGCAGTGCGACGTGCTGCAGCAGAAGGACCCTCTCTCTAGTGGGAGTCTGTCCTCTCTGGTAGGAATTAAAGTAATTTACCTTCCTCTCCCCTTTTAGAGAACAGTGTCCCGTTGCCTTTAGCGGTGGGGCTGGGATCCTGTTACCTGCCGGGCTCCTGCTTTCAGCGCAGCAGCGGAATGGCTTTTATTCGTGGTGGAGAAGCCATGAAATACAATAAACTTGCCCACAGCCTGCACCAAGAACGGGCTACCAGATTCCATTTTAAGAGGAATCAGGTACCTCCTCAGAGGGAGGCGTTTTAGGTAAAAACTCCTTCTGAGTTTAAGTCAGTGTATAAAACGTGCATGAAATATCTTCTTTCCAGTCCGAGGTACTTTGGTGTCCTTTAAAATAAGCAAATAAATAAATAAATACCATTTAAACTTTGGATATGTATATGTATTTCCCCCCCCCCAGTCATCTAGTGCACACTAAGCATCTTAGATGATAACAAACATTCTCTTCCCTGGGAGCTCACTGTTCTCCCACTGATTAGTTTTTTTTCTTTCCCTTTTTTTAAAGGATACCGGCTAAGGCTTGACCTAGTTTGGCTGACATCACACCGTGAAACAGTGCAAACGTTCACCTAACAGAGCTGCCTATATTTTCATTCTGTAGGCCGTGCAGAAATAGCCCCACACAGCAAACAGCCGTGTGTGAGTAGCAGTGGGGGTTTGCAAGGGCCGGGGCTGCAAAGGCGGTTTTGCTCCTTCCCGTGGCTGGTCTCTGCGTCGGGGGCTCTCCGCGGGTGCAGGCGGAGGTTGGACGTGGTTGGGGGAGAGGGAGGCGTTGGGTCTGCACCAGTAAAACCTCGCTTACAGCTCCTGTCCCCCGTTGAAACCAGGAGGTGTGGCCGATGGAGCGGGTGTGCCAGCACCGCTGTGGGAAGCGCATCCCTGGGTAGCTAATTTGAGCGTAAAATAGAAATGGCGTTAATGACCGACTGTGGGAGAAACACTCGGGCCAGGGGTGTGCAGAGGCACCTGCAACAGCCGAAACGTGTTTCTCCGTTGGCAGGGTGACCCGGGGGCTGCTGCATTCGCCGTACGGCTGCGCGCCGGCACCCCCTTGCCCAGGCTGGCAGGGTGAAACCTCCCCTGCGTGGGTGGGGAGCGCGGGGACCTGCCCTGGAGGGTGTCCCCATCGCCTGCCCGCGCTGCTCCGTGCGCACCCAGCACCGCTGGCCGCTGTCCCTGTGGTTAAATGCTCCCGTTCCTGCCATTCCTGGCGTGGCCTTCGCTTTTCCAGACCTTGGTGTGAATGGGCTGGGGATGGTTGCGGTCTCGCTGCCTGGATTCCCACGTGCGGGGTGTGTACCGATCCCCTTCGGAGATTTCGGGTGAAGAAAGAGGGCGAAGAGGTTGATGCAGCACATAGTCCTTCCACCCAGCCCAGCTCCCAGACTGCCTTCGGGCCCCTTCCCTGCTCCTCCTCCTCCTCCCCCAGCTTTCCTGTCCTGGGCTACAAAGATGTTCCCAGGGCTTGGAGAGGGTGAATAGAGGTGGCATAACCCGGCTCCCGCTCCATGGGGCCGAGAGGCCGGGAACAAAACCTGGATTATGGCTTTTCTCTGCAGAGTTGAAGGGGCCGGGGGGGACATTGATATGCAGATCCTGTGTGTTGGGGCACCGCGGCAGCATTGTTTTGCAATGTCCACACGTAGGGTTCGTGAAGCGATAGAGAAAAGAAACCAAGTGAAATATTCTGTGCTGGAGCGTGGTAGGGGAAACGCTGCGGTGATGTGGCAATTTTCTAATACAACCGTATTTCCAGGAGGCCTTGACTGCTAAATTGCACTGTTTATAGAAAATTTTCACGCTTTCCCAACCTTCTAATTTTCCAGGGTTCATTTCAAGTGGGTTTTTCTTTTTTTTTTTTTTTTTTTTGCTAGGCTCTCCTTTTGCCAGAATGACATTAAAATTTTGAAAGTGCTGTTTGGGTGACTTTCGTTCTGCTGTCCTGGCGCCAGGCTAACGGGCACAGAAGCAGCAGGAGGACCAGTGGTTATCCGGCGCGTTTTAAACCAGGTGCTTGGGCTTTGCGCTCTCTCTCTCTCGAGCAGCACAGCACCGTTTGAGTGCACCCGGCTCCTTCTGCACCCCTCAGCTTCTGCCCGAGCAAGGGGCTGCCCCTATGGAGCAGCTCAGATGCGTTACCCATTCCTGACACACCCCCCCCCCTGGTCCCACAGTGCTGTAAAACGTGGAGGTGAGCCCTTTGCTTCGTTGTGACGTAGGAATGGCAGCGTGCGTACGGCGTGCTGCAGGAAAACACGTTCTAGACTGAGACTTGGTGGGAGCTGCGGGAGCTGGAGCCCATCTCGTAACTCTCCAGAGGGAAAACATGCTTGAAACCAGAAGGAAGGTTGTTGAGCTTGATTGGGCCGGGCCGTTGGCGCTCAGCGAGTTTCTCGCTTCGAGTTTGCTACTTCGATGTCCCCGTTTCCTCACACGACGAGCCCCGGCGAACAAAGCGCCTGAGGAACCTTGCCACGACCCGGCAACCAGCTTGCCGGGAGGACCCGGCAGCGCGTCGCGCCCTTCGCCGAAGCTGCTTTTTCAGCCTCGTGCCTGCAGACGGGCGCTGCCGGGGCTGCCTGCCAGCCGCGGGCCGACCCCGAAGGCGAGAGCTTGGAGGCTCGGTAAAATCGACAACAACAGTGCGTGGAGACGTGTGACTGTAGGGCGAGTAGCTGGCCCTGCTGCTCCTCTGGGCGCGTGTGGTGCTTCGTCCCCGTAGCAGTCGCGGGCTCAGTGGGGTAAAAACGGGACTGAAGCAGCGAGAGTCCAGGAGGCAGATGGGGAAGAGCCCCAGGTAGATGTGGTGTGTGAATTAACTGCCGGGAAAAGGAGATGGCAGCTGGGCGGTAGGTTGCAGACATGGAGCCGAGTAGGTTTTGAAACCCCGGAGGTGAGTTTTGGGGGCTGGCTTCGGGAGCGAGGCGTCTGCGTGGGGGAAGCACTGTCCTGTCCCTTCGGTTTGGTTCAGCTCCTTCAAAGCGCTGACCCCCGGGGGGGGTGGCTGGCTGCGGCAGAGCTGCGAGAGCAGCTCCCGGGGCCGGCTCCTCGCTCGGCTGGCTGGCGGGGTGCAGGGCCACTGCATGGGCCGATGCTCCTGGGGGCTGTTGATCTGCTCTGGCCGTAGAAAAGCCGAAGGAGCAACAAATCACCAAGAGTTTGTCTTAGTGCGTAAGAGTTTTAGGAATTGTACCTTAAATAAATGAACCATCAAACCAACCCGTGGCTCCGGAATGGCATTGCGTGTTCTGCTGTAGTGGAGAAATCTGTGGTTTCTCCCCTGGTTTTGGAGGAGCGGAGGCGTTCCTCGATCGGAAAGGTCTGCCCTCATCACTGCTGCTGTGCCAGTCACGCTCCTGGCATCTGCAGAAAGGGGGAAATGTTGCGCTTGCCTTGCCATTTCTAGAAAAGTCTTCCGTCTTGCTTACAGCCTGGCTTCTTCGAAGAGTGCTGGGCGCTCTTCTGTCGTCGTCCTAAACCTGCTCCCGTGTTGGGGCATTGATTAGCTCCTGCAGTTCCCAGCCTACTGCCGTGCACCTTCCGCGGCGGGGGTGCCGCGGGGATTTGCGTGTGGCGGGGGTGCAGAGCCGTGCGCACCCTCCTGAAGATGTGAGCTTTCCTTCTGGGCATCCAAATATAGTTCCATGTGATCAGGCGCTCATGAAGGAATCAAGTAATCCATACTTGGGACAAGTCCAGGGCTTAAAATTCTTAATAGCCTTGTTCCCGGGCTCTGCAGCATGTGCTGTGCTGAATGCGTTTTGAGAGTCAAGGTCTTTGCTCCTGATGGTTTAATTTGGACAATGAGTATCACTTAATAGTAGCATTTTATTACATTCGTTTCACTCTTACTTTTCAAAGAATTCTTGTGATGCATTCAAGCTCCTGCCCTTTGGATGCTAATGGACTTCTGCTGAGATTTTGTTTTTGTTATTACGTAGCACCAGGGCTCCCATTTGCAGGGGCTCGGTATGAAGAATGCTCTGCCCTGAGACAATGCCTCCATTCACCGCCCTGATACAATGGAGGTGGAACAGTTCTAATGTAAATTAGTATGCAAAGCCCCATCCTAATCAATGCGTTTTGCTCGGTGTCTGTGCACTGCGGGTACCACTCCTGCGAAGTGCTGAGTTGTTCCTTCTGCACAGCCAGACCGTCCTGCACATTTCAGTGCTAAAATAAACGTGTTCCTGAATCAGTTTTTAGAAAGCAAGAAAAAATTCCCAGTTCACATCTTAGCAAGAGCGGAGCATCTGCAAAAATCCTAGTAGGTGGAGACCAGCCCTATGTGATGTCCACGGCTATTTTTGCCTGTCCTTTCTGAAGTAAAAACCACTACAAATAACGGCTGGTCCTCGCCTCCTACATCTCTGTGGACTCCTGGAGCCAGAGGGACAGCGCGGTGCCGGCTGATGGGGAGAGCAAAAGGCACTTCCCTGGGCCGCCCAGCCCGGCCCTGCGCGGTCCCCGTGTCTTTGTGCGGTGTTGCTCAGCTTGCCGAGAGCTGCAGGTAAGCGTTAACCCGCAGCAGGTCCTTCTTGCTTGCAATCTCTTCGTGCGTGCGCGTTGTCCCTTGTTGCTGACCGTCACGAACATCTCAGCAGCTACACGGCAGGTGTGGTGTTTGATGGAGGGGTGACGGCGCCGTTTGGTCCGAGCCTGAAGTTGAGAACGGCTTTTTAGGTGCACTTCTGGTGATACAGTTGTGCGGCTTAAAATGTAAGGAATAAGGAGGTCTTTGGAGTGGCAAATCCAGCAGGCTGGAGGATAACTTTCCTAGTCCGTAACCAACAGAGCGCTTGAGCCTGAGGAAAAGGCTGGCAGAGGAGCTGGTGCCGATGGCTGAGGAGAAGGGATCATCCCAAGGCAGGTCGGGGAGAAGCAGAAAGGTCAGGATCCTTCAGCGTCCACATCCGCACACATGCTCCCGGTCGCGTTCGGACGCGCGGTGCTCTCCTCGCCCCAAGCCGGCTCACGGACCTGCCGGTGCGGCAGCTCGGTGCCGTTCAGCGCCAGCCGGGCCTCGAGAGCGCGTTGGGCTGCAGTCTCTGCATGGCTGTAGCAGGGCAGCATTGCGCCTTGGAGGAATTTGCTGAAGCTTCTACCAGAGGAGCTGTAAGTAGAGGCTGTGCATGAAGTAACCATAAAATCCCAGAATTTACAGCAACCTTTGCAAAGTGTCATCATCGAGAGGCAGGAACAAAGCTCTGAGGCGCTGGGAAATACCTGTATCTTTTATGAAGGCTGTGTATGGTTCTCCATTTGTTCCTCCGATAACACCTTTTGATCTAATGCCAGAGTAAATTAATCCATCAAAGTGGGGAACAGAGACTCGGATAGATCCTTGTAGAAATAGAGTGAAAAGGCTAATGGGGGAGCATCTTCTGCATGGCTCTAGCCAGGCAGAATGGGTGTGTTCATCCAAAGGTTAAGCCTGCGATCCGGAGGAGGACGCTGGATCCATTTAATTCTCTGTCTTTTGTCCTAGCAAAGGGCCAACGTAGCCATGTTTTGCTGTAACTCCAGTACCAAAACACCCCATATATCCCAGTATCACTGGGTGCATGGTGTAGGCGCAGCCCCGGGAGTCCTGCACGGGCTCAGAGCGGTGGCGAAGCGCTGCCCCGCTGACCGGGGTCAGCCCCGGCCCAGCGTGGCGCTTGTATCTCATGCGATGTCCCGGTGCCCCAGGAGCTGCTGGCTCCCGCGGCGCAGGGCAGGCACGTGGGCACCGCAGGCAGCAGCTCCGGTCCCGTGGGATGTGTGAGCTGAGGCCGGGCACTACGTGGGAGCAGCTCTCCTGCCTCGGTGTCTGGAACCGGCTCTGGAGCAGCACGACCGCTGGTGCAGTGCCGCGCCCCGGCCGACAGCCCTGAGCTGGCTCCCCTCTGCGCCGCGGATAACCTGGATAATCTGGCCGTGGAGAGCTGGGAGCTGGTGGCATTAGTGAACCTCTGGGCTCAGAAGAGCGCAGAGGTTGCAGGAACGACCCGGCGGTGCCGACAGCGTGTGCTGGAGAGGGCCGGGGGGTGAAGCGAGGGGTGCCGAAAGTGGCCGAGACGTACCATTGCTTGCAAAAAAATGCCGAGATCGGGAAACGGTTCGTCCTTACACCCTCGGGTTGGTACCTAAAATGAACAATCGTGCTTTGTGTTGCAAAAGCCATTTTTAATCTCTCTCAATCTCAGCCACGAGGCTCTAAGGTGAAAGGGTTTATAGAGACCAAAATGAATCGGGCCTGTCCCCTTCGGCACCGGGAGGCAGCCACTGAGCGATGCAGCCCTGGAACAGCCGGACTGTGGGGTCCGACATGCCAGGAGGTGCAGGAGGCCGCTCTGCTGCCCGGGGTGGCCTTGGGAAAGGTCTGAAACACAACAGGCCCCGTGGCCGGGCCAGGAGGCTCCGGAGGTCCATCTCCGGTGGCTCCCGGTTCTGTGCAGCAGCCAGCGGTGGAGCGCCGCTGGACGGGTTTGTTAGCGAGTGGCATTTAAGCCCGTTGTAGCTGGTGTCTGGCTGTAAGGAGTCTTGTCGCTTGTGCTCTTTTCTGTGAAGGCTTGTTTGACCTCTGTCAAGTGACAAATTAGCCGGGCAGTGCAGGTTGGAGACCTGGCCCTTGAGTCCCACCATGCTGAGCCGCAGCTCTTGTGAGCGTCAGTACCTTCACGGTGCCCGTGCGCCGAGCCTGGGAGCACGAGAGGGGCTCGGAGCTGTGTCGAGGTGGTGCTGGTGCGTACCGTCACCATCCTGCCTCTCCGGGCGCCGGGGAGAGCCAGTCCAGGAGCTGACACAGTCTGAGGAACTCTATTGCAGAGGGATTTTCAACCCAGGCAGGCTCTGTGATTCAGCTCAGGCCACAGCCCCGAAAATGATTGCGCTTGCTGGAACGAGGTGGCAAGTGGTAGGGGAAGCAAAGGCGGCTTCGGGCAGCAGTTCTGGCCGCACCAACGTGATGCCGTGGGTGCCCGCTGCGGCACGGGGCTGAGTCGATCGCAGCAGGCGGCGGTAACGGCGATTTCGGTCACCCAAATGCCTGTTGGTCCGGCGTTAATTCAGGACGCGGTTTCGGGAACTGCTGGTGGACTGTGACGCGGGTGACGACCCCTCATTGCTGCCCACTGCGCCGTGGTGTGCAGGCACGGCTGAGGGAGATGGGGCTGGCACAGAACTGGACGTAAAAAATGGCAAAAAATGCTTTAAAGCTGGGTCAATTCCTTGATGGACGCGGTAGTGAGCAGTTGCGTTGGATGGCTGATGGAAAGCGGGAAGAAGCGATAGGATTGTTTCACGAGAAACAGTGTAAACCACGGTTTCACTGGAAAGCAGGTAACTGTTAAGGAAATAGGTTGGGAAGCCGCTAGAAAGGCTGAAAAGCGCATTGGAAACTTGCAGCGTTAGGAGGAGCAGAGAGGTCCCCGGGCAGGCGAGGCACAGCGCGGGGGACCCGAGGCTGGAGGAGGCGTGTGCAGTTTGAAGGAGGTGAGCGAGAGATTTAAGGGAGATGAGTGAGAGACGGCTGGAGTTGTGTCCTGGTCTCAAATGCATCAGTAAATAACGGGGGTCTGACCTGTCCTGGGTGTCGTGATGCTGTTTGCAGCCTGTGCTCTGCTGGCCCACTCGCTGCGATCAGCCGACGTAACTCTGCAGAAAGGTTATTTTTTTAAAGTTTTTAAGGCTTTAAGGGACACAGATGTACAGGGCAGCCATCAGAGGTGAGTGGTAGGAAAGCGTGACAACATTTCTATTTTCATTTCTTTTTTGCGCTTTTTGATGTGCTGGGGAATTTAGCGCTGGAAGAAAAACCTGTGGAGGTCAGAACCAGAACATTTCCGAGTAGCGACGAGTTTTAGGGTTTGCTAAAATGAATAAATGATACCGCTTTTTATAAAACTTTGCCAGGTGTAATTTCCACACAGGGGCTACGGTCAGCTCTCCTTCCGAACCCGAGCCTGCCCTGCCCGCTTGGGAAGGAGCCGCGCTTCAGAGCGTGCTGTGGGGCAGCTGCCCGTCGAGCTTCCCTTGCCGTTCGTCTCCTGGGCTTCCAGTGAGGGTTTCCCTCGCTGCTGTTGCCTAGAAGGTGGGTCTGGGGGGAACACCGGTCACTGAAGCCCCCCTCCGCGCGCTGCAGGCCGGGCTGTGGGAGCTGCTGGGAGCGGGCAGTGGCTGGAGATGCTCCCCGGCTCCAGCAGCTTGGTCTCCGGTGGCTCGGAGCACACCGCCCCCAGCCGTGGTCAGCTGCTGCGGCGCAGCAGTTCGGTGCGATGGGGCAGGGGCAGAGTTTACCCGTCCAGAACTGACGTGTTACCGCTTTCCCTTGAATTTTAAAGCAATTGCTTCATATTCAGGCGGGTTGTGACTCACACCCTGAGGCTGATGGCAGCAGCAGCAGCGAGCTTAACTTGCACTAAAACGAGGACAAAACTCAGCTTAAGACTTGAGTCACGTGCTCAAGATGCAAAAGAAGAAGGATGGGAGAGAGCAAACCAGCCGGGTGACGTGCCCCGACGCGGCGACTCCCGTCCATCCAGCGAGGCTGTGGCAAGCTGGCTGGGAGGCTGGAGAGCCTGCAGACCTGCAGTGTTCCCTGCACACGCTTACGGGCTATATATTATGGCCCATCGGAACTGAAAACATTAGAAAGTCAGAAAATTGCCCTCCTCGTGGCATAAGGGACGTGCCTCTGCGCTCCGTGAAGTGTTGAGTGCGCCTTTGAAAGGGAAGAGAGTAGAAGTGGTGGTGTGGATGATCTTTGATTCTGTGATGACTTAGACTGTGGAAAACTGTATTGCTGATTTAAAAAAAAAAAAAAAAAAAAAGGCAAAAAGAAAGCACAAGCTGGCTTAAACGTGCTGATTAAAGCTGTTCTTGTAAAACCATGTGGCCACTTACGGGTGCAGCGGGGTGGGGAGGTGCAGAGCAGTCATGGGAAATCTGTTTCAGGAGGTCTGGGGGGAGAGGGCGAAAGGAGGAAATAAAACACAAACCCAGAAAGCTAGAGCCAAAGGAATAGGGAGCTTGGCTTCAAATCCTGGCGTCTTTGCTTAGTGAAAATAGGTTGTGACAGAGCATGGGTCATACAGAAACAGCTCGGAAATAGAGCGAGGCGTGAAAATACCTTTGGATTTGGTCAGCGGAGACCTCTGCCTACACAGACGGGCAGTGAGATCGGGTGGTGTGATAGGAGCGGAGGATCCAGGTCCCATACGAATGGAACACGTGGGTCCCATCTTGAGCCGCTGCTTCTCCTTGCTCGTTAGTGGTCTCCGGTGGAGCGGGAGGAGAAGGGAGGCTGGGGGAGGCCTTGGAGGTCACCACGCTCCCGAGCTGCTCAGGGACTCTGACTTGCGGGGCAGCACACCAAGCCCGTTAGCCATCCGAAGAACATGAAAGAATTTCTGCGCGGATCTATTTATATTCTCAAAAACACAGCGAGTAAAAAGCTTTGGGAACCGCTGGGGAGTTCATTTCAAGCGTTGTGGATACGCAGCCTGCACTTCCCTGCCGAAAATAAGACAAGGGAAGGGAGGACCAGAGCAGACGGACCGCCATGCTTTGGTGAACGGCCTCTCCGGCAGCACCGTCAGGGAGCGAGGCTGCGCCGGGGCACGGGGCAGAGGAGCCCGTCGGGGCTTGCGGCCGCAGCGCGTACCCGCGCTGCCGGGGCGGGCGGCTCCGTCCCGAGGCTGTGGCTGCAGGGAGCTGAGCGCTCTCGCAGGAGCAGGTTCGTACAGGCACCGCGTCCAGCCCGGGCTCCGACGGGTCGAGTTCGAGCCCCGGTGCGTGCGTGCAGGCCCTGGGTGCTGATGCCAGGCAGGGTTTTGGGATGTGGCTGCGTCAGCTGCCTGGAAAACCATCTCGGCTTATCACTCTCAGGTCCCTTGTAAAACAATGCTCACACAACAGCCTTCTGCAAGTGAAAACGGAGCTGCTGCAGCAACCAGCGCGTCCTGAAATCCCTGACAACTGCCTTGTAAAGTAATCTCAAAGCCTATCTGTCTTGACAGTGGCTCTTAATGGCTTACTAATAATGCTTTAAGATTTGCTGGAGCTCTGCCACAGCCCTGCTGTAGGCTTCTAGCGGTTTACTGTGCTCTCCTCCAAGCTGAGATCTCCTCAGTTTTCCATGATGAAGCTCTAAATCCCCCCCAAACTGGGCGCCTCGGAAGGTGTTTTCCAAGTGCCCTGTTGCGGGGAGGCAGCCAGAGCAGGCGGGGGGGGGGGGATCTCAAGGCGCTGTGCGTGGTGCGGTGTTCAGGAGCGCTTTCTGTTGCGGTAGAGCTGTGGGTTTGTTATCATCTATAGCCGTTTTGTCATGGGTGACATAGGAGCCGCTAGGATTTCGAAGAATCGAGGCGCTTGCATGAATTCCACAAGCAAAAATCCCAGCTCTATAAACACACGTTTTGCTGCGATGTGGGTTTTGCGCCTGTCGGTATGGGGAAGGGATCGTGTAATCCAGACGTACGGCGCTGGATTAAATTATTGTGTGCTGCAGGATATTAAATCTCAGGTTTTGCTCTCCTGTGCGTGGAGGGGAGGGGCTTTACTGGTACGGACCAGCATCGCTGCTAAACTGAAGGATGTTTTTAATCTAAAGTAAAACAGCAACCAGAATGCTTAGTGCATACCTGGGCTTTAGTCATCGCCAAAGAAGGCTTCGTGTGGAACCCTGACAGCTCTGGGTGCCTCCAGAGCCTTGGCGGGGGGGAGGGGGACGTCAAAGCAAAAGCAAATGGAAGCAAAGAGCGTTGCTGGGGAAATATTTCAGTGGTCAGTTTTACTTGGTAAATGTTTGGGAGAATGTGGAGGTTCAGCCAAGCAAATGAAGAATCCTTGGGCTAAAAAGGGAACAAAATGCAGCGTGAGGCTGGATTTTATATTTGAAAAGTACTGACGTGCTGTATGCTCTAGCGAACAGGCAAGTGCCAGGCTCTCCTCTGCGGCCAGTCCTTCCTCCCGCTCCCCTGGGGTTAACTTACGCCGTGTTAATAATTACTAGAATGTACTTTCAGGCAGGTTATTTGTTTTCCCTCCTCACGACGTGCAAGAGCGGATAACGAAATTAATTTGCACACTTTGTGAGTTTGCAAAGCTGGCTTCAGCCACGTTGCCGCGATACTGCGTGGGTGCCGGCGGCTCCCGGGGCCGGTGTTTGCACAGCCGGGGCAGCGGCGGGCTGCTATCGTGGGTAAACAGAGCTCGGAGGGGAGAGGGGATGGACCCAGCCATGAGAAGTGCTCTCTCCAAAGGCAGCGCGGAGCGTGCAGGCTGTAAACCCCCTTTCCCAGAGCGTTGAACGCTGGCGGTGCCAGTCAGTTAAGCAGGTGAACAGCCGGACGAAGCCCTGAGATTCCAGCGTTGCTGCTGCAGGTTGTGGAGCGCACGATGCTGCCGCTCGGGCAGCCGAGGAGCCCGCTGGTGAATTCGGGTGTCACATCATACCCTTGTCTTTAAGTAACGAGTCCCATATCCTCCAGCTCGAGGTCCGTGGTCCGCAAACCACAGTGTTTTCTGGGAGCGCTGGGCAGTGGTCCTCAGACCCGGCCGGGCTCTGCAGGGGCTGTTTTCAGTTAGGGGCTCGCTGGTAAGGCCGTGTGGTCCGTGGGAAGCTCCGGGGAGGTGGCAGGGCTTCGCCGTGCGGAGGGTGGGAACTGCAGCTCTGGGTGTTTTCCGTCTCCCTTGCTGTTGTGCGTGGCTGGGGGGTAAAAGCAGTTCACAGATGTAGGCCTGGCTGAGCCGTTTTCCGCGCCTCAATTCCCTGCGCAGGTACGTGCGGTGAAGGACCGCGCCAGGAGCACGAGGCACCGAGACTGTCAAAGCCTGACGCTCCTGTCCTGCTCTCGAAGCCACCCAGGGCCGAGCCCTCCAGCGGCACCCCAGCGGGCGTCCGCCTCCCGGCGCGGGTGGGAGCAGGCTCGGCGTGGCCACGTGCCAGCCTGGGTCCCGCCGTACCGCCCGGGCTCGTGGGAAAGTGTCGTCCCGGGATCACGGCGGCAGAAGCTGGTTGGGCTCAGCTCTCGAGGCTGCTGGTGGCAGGTGCTGCGGCGCGCGGTGGTGTTACTGGGAGGAGCGACGACGTCTCCTTCGCCTGCTTGGTCCTGAGGAGAGCGCGTGTGCGGTCTGCCTGGTGCCAGCCACGCCAGCCTGGCACAGCCCTGGGGGACCAGGGACAGACAGTGCCGCTCCGGTTGTACCATCCCTACCTGCATCCGAATGATTTACACTCCGAGGTCTGGCTCTACGGGTCCCTTCACGTGTTATTTTACCTGTCTTGCAGACTGGCTTTGGGCTGCTCTCGGGGCAGAGACTACCTTTCACTTGTGGCTTCTGTTTTTCTCCCCTGGGGTCAATAAGCCTGACTTTGATCCCTTCCTTCTCCAAATTTTGCTACCGAGCGCCACGTTGTCACATTGGGCTCCTCAGCCTGGGGGAGGCAGGCGAATCCAGCACCCAGCTGGGAGACAGACCTTTCTTTTTTAAGGAAGAGAAGGAGGCGGCAGAGAATCTGTTCCGTTTTTTTTTTTTTCCCTGCAACTTGCCACACGCATGTTTTGTCTGAACGTTGCCTTTTCGAAGATGCTCGGGCTCCTGGGTGAGCCGCGGTGGGGATGTGCCGTGGGACAGGGACATCTGCAGAGCCTCGCGCTTCCCCCCGCGGCACGTGTCTGGTCAGCTGCCGGAACGCAGCTCCAGATATTCTTAACTTGGCTCGGCTTTTGGCGAGCGTTTCAGCGGTAGCTTTATAACAAATTGTCTTACAAGAGGCCTCGCATACGTGTAACTTAATTAGGCTCAGAGTCAGGAGGGGCTCTCAGGTTTTTTTTGAAGCGTGGGGGCCCAGGTCCTCACAGAAACAATCTGTTAAAGCAGGCCCGTTTTTACAGCTCTCCATCATCCCTGCTCTGATGACACGTTCAACAATAGCTTTGTAGAGAAAATTGAATTCCCCCTATAGCAGAATATACTCGTTTCGGTAAATGCATTCCTGTGTCGTTATGTACAATAGATCACCTTCAGAAACACTGTAATTTGAGAGATGGAGGTGGAGGAAGAAGAGCGCAGAGCTGCAGATTGGTGGAGAATTAACCTTGATTTGATTCTTTGCAAACCGGCAGCGGGGTTGCGTTGTGCCCAAACCTTCCCTGCCGTCCCCTGGAAGAGGATGGCCACTTTGTCCTTACGTGGGTACGGCCGGGGTCCTCGGCAGCGTGCCGAGCCAGGCGTGAGCCTCCTGGCATCGGCGTGGCCGCGGGCAGGGACCCTGCCGGCACCCGCAGCAGCGGAGACACCGCTCGCTGGACCAGGACCGGGCAAACCGGACAGGGAATTTGGCTTCTGAAACAAGATGAGCAGACGTGACGGAGGTAAGGGGCAAGGTGCTTCTCGCCGTACGCCTGGCAGCCGGCAGCGGAGGGCATGTGGTTTGCTTGGAGAGACTCACGCTTCGTGGTTTTTCTGCGTTGGCTGCAGCACGCAGAGCCCCGCAGATGCCACAGCGAGTTTTTTTTTCCTGTCCTACAGCTTGGGGAACAGCGGCGTGGCGGTGGGCTGTCGTCAGCAGACGCGCAGCTCCAGACGGAGCTCTGCTTCCAGCTCGGGCTGAAATAATCTGGGAAATCCACTGTTCGTATCAGCGTGTTGGGGCTCGGGGAGCCGCGGCGTGTCTTTTTAAGTGCTGCGGCAAGCGTGGCCATCGTTTTGCCGGGAGGGGCAGCAGTGGTGGCTGGGAGGAAGCGTTAGCAGTGCGAGTGCTGCCCTGCAGCCCCGAAATCTGCGCCGCAGCCCTTCTGCCCCCCTCCCCTCCCTGCCCGTACCGCCGCACAGGCTTTCAGAACCGGCAGAAACCTTTCCCCCTCCGTAGCCCGGTGGTTGCCCGGCGTTGGCTTCGTGCCGTGCTTGCTCCGTGATGCGTGGTGGGTTCATGAGAAAGGCTTCCCTGCCTGCGTGCTGCCCTGGCAGAAAACTGAAACTTTACGTGGCCTTGTTTTTCCCCGCCAAGTTCCTTTCGTGCTTACAGGCTTCCCAGTTTACTGCGAGCTATGAATCAATCTTTTCCATATCTCGAGGGAGGACGTCACATGAGTTTGATGTCTTGCTGGGAGCACAGTGGGTTTGCAGCTTTGATGCATTGTCCTACGCTGGGTTTTGGTGGTGGTGGTGGATTTGGCTGCTGCACCTCGTGGTGGACGGTGACGTCTGCACGGGCTGAAGGTGGGAGGTCCGTCTGCCCGCGGCCCTGGCTTCGTTACTGGAGAAGGAAACTCCTTCAGAGCAGAAGCTAGCTTAGGTGCCATGGATGTTCTCAGGAATTGGGTCTCCTGCCGTGGTGTCTGGGGGGTTAGGAGGCCGCGTTTCCCAAGCCCAGTGTCAGAAGTCCCGTGCATGAAGCCTGTGCGGTGCCCTGGCAGTGTCAGTTGGAGAGGACCCCCACCCCGCCTGCTCCACCTCGCCGCTCCAAGGCAGGTTCCAGGTCAGGGGGTGTTACCCTTGCTGTGTGCTTCCAGTATTGCGGGGTGAATAATTTGAGCGATGTGTTAATAGCCGGTTTGGGAGGCTGATGTGGCACTTCCCATATGTGCGTCTTCTGGTTAGTCTGGAAAATCAGAGCATCCAAGCTTTCACCTCTTCCCTTCTCTGCTGGAATGACACTTAAAGGTTCTGGGTCTTTCTGGTTCTGTGCATTTTTCTTTAACAACCATCTCTATGCAGTTCTTGCCCCGTCATTTAAAAGCTGCCAGTAGTGTGGCAAATAAACGTCAGGTTTGCTGCAAAATGTTTTGTATTATGGATAAAACCTCGGTCTGGAACCCACTGGCCTCAGTTGGAAAGGAGGAAGAGGCAGGTGGCCAGAATGAAACTCCTGGGTTTGCAGACGCCAAATAAGAGTAAATCAGTGAAGTTCTGTGTGTGCTTTTTCCCCAAAGCCTGATGCCTTCAGGGCCCCTGCCTGGAAAGTGGTGATGTGTGAGATTTGTTCTGTCGCCTAATCATCCTTGCTCCTAAATTCACCAAAATATTCCTGAGGTTCCCACGCCTGGAGGAAGCTTTGTGTGTTTGCAGTGGGCACGAGGATGCTGAGGTGGAGAGAGGGAAACCGGGAAGAATTGTGCAAGAACGGGGAGGAAGGGAAATGTTTTGCTGACATTACCACGGTCTTTCATGCTTGCAGCTGGGAGAAGATGTTGCTTGGCTGTTGCGACATCGTGGGCTGAACACGAGTTTGAACAGAGACATCCCAAAGCATTTGTTCGAATCAAGCAGGGCTTTCGTTAGGATGCAGCGGGTGTCCGCAGAGCCCGCGCTGCGTGAGGCTGGTCACCTCTGAGCTGAGGGTCTCCTCGACTTGAAGGATCCTGTTGCAAAGGCCGTGGCACCTTCTGCAAAATATTTTTGGTTTCTTTATTTCTTACGTAATTAACGTACTTGGTCATCGTCTCCTCTTGGGTTTGAGGGCTCATTTAAGTCATTTAAGGTTTCTTTGTAGGAAAAGCTGGTCTTGGTCTTTCAGCTTTACATACTGAAGCACATAGCTTGGAAAATTGGGCAGAAGTCTTGTTTGGGGCTTTACTGTGGTGCCTGTGTACGTTACGTATGTGTGTGTGTTTGTCCGTGCATTGTACATACGTATATACAGAGATACACCCTAGGAAGGTGTAGTGTTTATTTAATTAAAGCAGCCCAAACTCACCGGGCTGGGTCCCAGCTCCCTGGTAAAATCTGCCCGCTGCGCCCCGGCCCAGCTGCGTCACGTCAGCGCAGATACCGACTTCCCGGGGGTGAACAAGGCACAGTTATTGGTGATTTAGCCGCGGAACGGAGACGCCTGCGCTAATTTAGACAGCCGAAAATAAGCACAAATGCATTCTGCTTTCTGTTCCCTTCCTGAGCCTTCCCCTTCCGCGGCTAAGCAGCAGATGGGGCTTGCAGGAACCCACACGAGCGTTCCGTAGGAATGGTGTTCGCCCCGCAGCCTCCCCTTGGGACGAGGCACTAGTGCCAGGAACGGGAAGATGGGGGGCGCGGAGGAGCCTCAGCCTGGCCGAGGACGGAGCGGAGCGTGCCAGCAGACCCTGCCGGCCTTTCGCGCCTGGGTCCCCGGGCTGCCACCGGGACGGTGGGTAGGTGACGCAGCTCGCTGCCAGGGCACCGCCAGTCGCTGCTGCTTCATCTGTCGCCCTTTCCTTCACTGGGATTTAGTCGGCATCAAATCAAGGACAGCGATGGGCAGGGGTTGTCTGTGCCAACGTACTTCTCCGTCTTGAAAATCAGGCCCAGCTCGTTTTTGGGGCTTGGCTGATGCTTATGAACCGCTCGAGCTGCGCTTCGGCAGAGCAAACTGCAGCCGTAGCTCCCTGCCGGGCACGGGGGGAACCCGGAGCCCGGCTCCCCAAACCATCATGGGAACGGAGCAGAATGTGCAGATTTGTGTTGGTTGTTAAATTTTACTGGGATAAAGCAGCCCCAGGGAATCCCCGTCTTTCCCCGCTGCTGGGACCTCCAGGCCAGGCTCTCGGCACGTTGCATGAACCGGGTGTGCCGCGGATGGAGGCTCGCCCCGCTCGCGTGTGGTGAGCTCTGGGTGAGGCTTTGCGCTCCTCGTACCTCTCAGCTCACCGGAGTTGCGTTTCTTTCCTGTTTTCTGTGTGCAGGGCAGCTTGGGCTGCATTTCTTCCTCTTCAGTGCACGTGACATGCAGTACACTGTGCAGTCTGCTCAGAGCTGGCGCTGCTGGTCCCTCTGTCGCTGCACCGTGTTGCTTTGTATCAGTCCTTGGGCTGCACTTAATTGGGGAAGTATTTTTCCCCCCGTATGCAGCAGCAGTGGGAATATCAGAGTGGAGTTCATCACTGTCCTGAGGAGGCCGATGTGCAAGAAGTCTGGTAGATGACTGGGTTGGCAGACGTGGTTGCAGCTTTTCCCTGGTTGAAGCCTGATGGGTTTCTGTGTGGAGCGGAGAGGAGATGGGCGAAGGAGTTCTCCCTCTCCGGAAAGTTTTGGTCCGAGCTGGCAATCCGGACCCATCCTGCAGCCGTGCTGAGAGGACAACAGTGGTGTCATCGGCTGTTCCACTCTGACTAATGGTGGTGTGGCAGGGCCGCATGCTGCTCCAGCCTTCCTGCTCCGCGCCGGCTGCTCCAAAGGTTTCCTCATCGCAGCTGATCCCGCTCCCAGACCGCAGCTCGGAGAACTGACTGAAACAACAGTTTTGTAACCTTGGCCAGAAACCAGATAATCAGCGGCATCCAGAAATGTAGCAACATCAAGAGGCAGCTGCATATAGATAATTGAGGGAAGGGTTTGTGGGAAAAACTGCTCCCGGAGAAACCACACAGGCAGAGCGGTTGCTTGTGGTTGCAGGGTACTGTCAGGGCTCGCTTTTATTTCGGTCTTCGTGCATCCCGAGAACGGTCCCAGCTGGAGTATTCTGAGTCACAGGGTAGTTGGGCAGAAATTTCCAAATATAATCTCGTTAAATGGTAGCGCTTAGTGTAGTAGAAAAACTCAAGAGTTGTCCTAATTCGAGACCATCGCCTGGTCCTCAGCTGCTGGGGCAGGAAACGACACTCGCAGGTTACATGCGTAGGGGTTGCGGTTTGAGTTTAACCCGTTAGCGGGGACGGTTTCGTGTAGCGAGTCATCGCCGGAGAACCGTTGAGGCGTCGGACTTTCCCGGTGCCCGGTGAGGCCTTGAGCATCATCTTGGCCGCAGTCCTTGGAGACGTGGGTGCGCGTCCGCGTGCACAAACCGCTCGGCAGGCTGAGCTGCTCCCTTGCATTGTTTTCTGCGGGTCCTAACGAACGCTGGGAGGGGGCATGCGTTCCACAGAGGGTGGAAATACTCGTAGCTGCTTTCATTCCTGTCACTAAGTCTGCTTGGCTGGCGTGTATTTGAGAGAGCAAGTGAGCCTTGCCTGAGCCCCGTGCAAACACCTCCAGCTGTGAGGAGTTACAGGCGTGTCGGGAGGTCAGGAAGCGCTGTGGGTAAAGGCGAAATAAATATTTGAGAAAGGCGGAAGAAAGGACGGTTGTTGTGGGGACCAGGTGCTGACTTTGAGAACAGGGGAGGAGAAGCCACGCAAAGAGGTGAAAAAAGATGTTTCATCTGGAAGAACTCCTTGTAAGGAGCGACACCCTCCTTCAAAAGGCAGGAACGGAGAAAAATAAGTTCCCCAGCAAAGATGTTGAGTTGAAGGTGAGGGCACGACGGAGCTGTGAAACGGGGGTAACCCCAGACGTGACAGCGCTCAGGCGTGCTTTCCGACCGGCTGCCTTCAGAGCAGGCACAGGCAGAGATCTCGCGATTTCCCTTCTTTTGGGTAGTGGCCGTAAGAATTAGCACCTCGCGCTGCGGTATCTCATGAATAGCTAATCTTTGTGATTACCCATTGTGAGGCTGCCGAAGGAAACGCACCTGTGTTTGCACTGCTGCTCCCGGGATTATGTACCCACGGTGGAAAAAGGTGGACTTTACTCTTCCGCAGCCGAGCTGGAGCACAAGGAGCAATTGTTCCTTGTTCCCCAAAGTGCATGTCCCACCGGTGCTCATGATTTTAGGTACTAACCATGGGTTGTGTAGGGCTAACAGGTACAGGAGAAGCTGGTGAAGAGCAGGTCTTTGATGCTGGGAGCGTGTTGGTAAAAGGGCACTAAGCAGGGTGCCCACGGGCAGCGCTGGGGTGAAGGTGTGGTGGTGGCTTTTTTTGAGCGTGCAGCCTGTTAGGGAAGTGCACCCTGGTTTTAGCGGGTGCCACCGTACTGCACAGCTCCGACATGGTCTTCGCTGGGGTGACGAACGCCTCGGTGAAGGTATTATCAGGGTGAGGGAGCAGGGCATGGCTCGGCATGTTGAAAGACCTGAACTTCTGTTTTCCTTCCCCTGCTTTCCAGTGCCAGGGGTGAGGGATCGAATTCTGGGTGTCATCTCTGTGACCTGTTATTTTAAGGCCATTTTCAAACCTCTGAGGACACCTGTTTTTCTGGGATGGAGTCCTCAAAAGGAGCCCGAGGTTTAAAAATTTTTGTGTTTCGATGGGGCTTGTTCGTATTCCAACCTTTTCAGACCAAACAAATGTGTTGGATTTGGGCAAATAATGCCTGCGCCTCTAATTGCCGTCCTTCCATTGGAGTTTTTTGTAACGGGTAAGAGCCTCCAGCCAGCTTTCCTCTTATTGTCTGGCATTTAAAGGAGTCTGCACGGTCTTTTTTACTCCAAGCTGGCAGGGTACGGGCAGGCTCCAATGCACAGATCTTGGGCATGAGCTAATTTGTTGTGGCTTCAGACCGAGATGGCAGGAGCCTGGCTGCTCTGCTCGCAGCAGGGCGAGAGAGGCTGTGCGGGCGCCTGTGCGGGGACCCGCAGGAGGGCAGGGCTGGAGGGGACGGGGCAGGCAGCCCGTGGGGCAGGCAGAGCCAGGGAAAGCTGTCCCTGCGCCTCGGGTCTGCATCTGAAAGCCTTTGAGGACGTCAGCGTGGTTCGCGTTTTCTCTTGTCACAGAAATGGGTGTTGCTCGCTGTGCCCGTGAAGGCAGGAGGGGTAGGGATGGGGGTTTAAACGTGCACCGGCTCCGTTGGGTTTCCTGACGAGGAATCTCCTCTCCTGTCAGGCACACCGTGCCCATTCCGACTTGCCGGTCGCCTTTGCTGGGAGCCCAGTCCTGGCTAACGGGTGCGACCGGCCCTGTGCTGCCTCCCAGCCAGCCCCACGGGGCCCAGCATGGAGCCAGCAGCGCTCTCCTCCTCCTCCTGCGGCTCAGAGGGACAGATGACCCCCCTCCTTCCCTTCCCATCCCTTTTGGGACCATTGCTTTTTGAGGCCCTCCGCAGAAGTGTTTGGTCTCAGTGTGTGGCTTTGGCTTGGCAGGCCCTGGGCAAAATAAAAACCCATTTTCAACTGGTTCCTCGCCCCAGCAAGGGGAGAGGAGCGGGTTGTGTGTGTGTGCACGGCCGGGGCTGGCTCTGCAGAGCCCTGCCGTTCCCAGCCGGCCTCGCTCGGCCTGGCTCCAGCCCCGCTCCTGGTCCTCATCCCCACAGCCCTGTTTCTCCACCCTCCGGGAGGGTGTTCTGGGTGCTCGGGGGGGGTTCTGCCAGCCCCTGCCGCGGGGGGAGGCAGCGGCCAGGAGGGCCCCAGCCCAGGCTGCCCTTCTCCCCGCCACGCACGGTGGCGGGGCTGGGTGTCATGTCCACTTCTCCAGCTTTCTCCCCGCAGGCAGAGGCGTGGGCGCGGTGCTCCGGGGGCTGGCACCACCGTGGCCTTCCCTGCCGGCACCTGGTGCCCGCTGGCCAGAGTCGGCCATCCCGAACCGGCGGGAGCTGCCATGTCCAGGCTGGCCGAGTCCCAGGACAGGCTCCCCCTCTCCCTAGCTGCTTTCCCAAGGGAGAGGCGTGGGACCCGCACCTTGCCGGCGGTGGCCAGGTGCCGCCGGCCAGGCCGAGGGGCCGCCGTGCACCGGGAAGGCGGCGCGCGCAGCCGGGGCTGGCTGCTGGCCAGAGGTAAACAGCTCCTTTGTCTTCCCGCAGAAGTACGGGGGATTATATTTTGTTGAGCTCACTCGGTCTCCCACTTCTTATTGTGCGGCAGACATGTAATCATCTAGTTCAAGGAGCTTAGTTAATTGTTTACAAAATAGGAAGGGCCATGATTTTCTCCTGGTAGGGAGGTGAGCTTGAGAAGGGGTGTCGTGGAAAGGGGGTGGCTCGTCCAGCTCCCAGCTTAGGAGGGATTGAAGCCAAACGGTAATTCTGCAGCCCTAGATTTGAGACTTTGAAATGCTCGGCCGTCGCTCCCACGAGCTGGGGATAGATAGCTCTTCCAAACCGGGAATTTGTACCTCCCCTCTGACTCTTATTAAATGTGCTTAAAAATGAAACGAAGACTGGGAGCCTTGTTGGTAATTGTTGTGCAAATGTAATACTCCCTCCAAGCTGTTAAACAGGCCAGTGCTCTGTTTACATGGAGAGGCAGCCAGCTTTCCAAGTGTAATGAGTCAGCTAGATGAACAGAAGGGGTGCAGAATTAATCTGGCATCCGTCTGGCCTTTTCTCAGTTAAACAGGTTTTCGAAGCTCCACGTGAATAGGTACCTACCCCGGTTACAAGCAGCCACAAAGACATCGGGAGCGAGCGAGAGGTTTTTTGAGAATAAATTGACAGCGTGCAGGCAGGCCGGTTTTAGCGAGGCACTGGAAAGGCCGTGTTTCTAATTATTGGCTGTTCATGGTCGGGAGCAGAGCGTGCCCTGCTCCCAGCCGTGCTGGTCCCTGCGCTCGTGACCAGCAGAAGCGAAGCTGCTTGTTTTTAATATCCTTTGCAAAGTGCAAATAAATTTCCGTTGCCCGGCACGTCGTCTGAATTTCCACCTCTTAGATTTGCGGCGAATATCGAAGTGAGTCTGTTCAGGCGGCCGACCCTGTGTCCTCCGCGCTGACCCAGTGCTCCTGCCTCCTTCCAGGCACGTGCTCAGGCACGGCTCTCCTTTATCTGCACCTTAATGAGCACCAGTAGGTGAAACCGAGGGGAAAAAACATTCTTAAACTTTACAAATTGGTTAACGACGGCTGACAGAGTGAGGTTCTTGAGGCTGTAAATGGCTGAAGCTGCTTCTAGAGGAAGCGATCGCAGTGCCCAGGACCCCATCGATGCGCAACACGGAGGGGACACCTCGGGTTGCGGAGCAGTGCCTTCGGTGGCACGTCACCGGTGCCAGGAGAGCCGCGGTGCTGTGGAGCGTGGCGTCCTGCTAGCCCGCGAACCCCTGGCTGGGCGTGTGGGAGCACTGAGGCCAGGGCCGCTCGTTCTTGGCTTCAGGTTGTGTGAGCTCCAGCCTCTCGGTGCCGAGCATGCCCGAGGACGGCCAAGCTGCCTTTTTAAGGTGCTGTTTTCAGTCAGCCCTTGTGGTGCGTGAACTTTGGTGCTTGTGCTGGGCTGCAGGCCCTTCAGATGATGAAGAGCAGAAATTCAGAGACAGGGATTTCTGCGGTTCCCTCGCTCTAACAGGAGATTTTCTTCTTTCCGTGTTCTCTTTGTGGACGTGCTGGGTTGGTACGCTGAATTTTCTGCGCTTTCCCCCCTGTTTTTGCATCCCAGCTGCAGCGATGAGGAGGGCTGATCAGCCTGCTCGTGTCTGTACCAGTTCAGGTCCGTTCCTGCTCTCGCATCTGAAAGGAAAGAGCTGGCTGGGTGTCCCAAAACTCAGCACGGCAGCTTGTCCTTGTGTTGAGCAGGGGGACACGAAGAGGCCTCAGTCCCCGAAGCCTCTGTTCCTAAACACGGGTAACCGTCCTCCCGTAGCCCGGGCGGAGGAGCTAGGGCGGAGGATTAGCTGCCTGGGAAAGTGCAGTCTCCTGCTGAAAACGCCAGCGCTGGGATGTCTTAGCCCTGTCTGTGCCTGGTGCCTTGGTCTGGGCATTCGTGCTGCTGCGGGGCTGGGGCCTGTGAACCACCTTTTTTTTAAAAAAAAAAACAAAAAAAGAAAATACCACAAAGCAAAGGGCCCTACAGCCTCTGAAGATTAAATGAAACATTTAAATTACGAAGGGATTTCCAGGGAACTTCTAAAGCACAAGGCTGATGAAAGCACCACGCTAGTGTTCCTCCAGCCTTTAACCCCCCGTCCTGCCCCCCGTGAGGCGGTGCTGCCCGGGACGGGGTTCGAGGTCCGCGCTGCTTCGTCCCCTGGCCCCGAGCAGGCCGGGAGGGTTTGGCTCCTCTCCTCTCCTCTGTTTTCTTTCTCTCTCCCCGCCCACAGAATTCCCATCTTGTGATGGAGCGCTGCGTGACTTTGTTCCTGGACAATTTCCTGCAATTGTAGCTCTGCAGAAACCCAGCCGCTATTATAAGAAGTTAATGGGTGCAATGTGTGGTGTTGTCAGGTGGCAATTAGCTGGGGAAAGAGTTTTCAAATGGTGCCTGTTTATGCCGTTTCAGCGTAAGTACAACGAGACCTTTGCTGTAGGGATTGATGTGGGTCACTTCTCGGAGATATACTGTTGCACGGATGCTTTTTAGCCTCTGGTCTCAGGAGAGGAGATATTTCTGTTCACCTAAAAAAGGCCTCGCCTGCCTCGGCTCCAGCCGGCGATTCTGATCCCTGTTGCAGCTCATGCTTCGCTGTATTTCAGATGTCAGTTGTCTTTTCAGCCCTGTAACCAGGCAACACATGGCAGGAGCAGGGAGCGCTTTGTTATTCTCCAAATTCTCTTACCTAGGCCAAGGCGCGGCGGCAGCGCCGGTGCCGGGGTGAGGAGGTTGTGGCAAAGCACTCCGGGAACGCCGGGCCCCCGTGGCGGTTTCTGGTCTTGTCTCGTAACAGCAAGGTGTTCAAAAAACGTGTTTTAGAAGTAGGTTCTGTGGTTCAGTGATGTGGCTGTTGGTCCTGCGAGCGTCTGGGAATTCGGCGCGAGAAGCCGGGGGAGCGGGGCTGTCCCTGCCCCGGACACCGACCCGCGGGGTCCGTCCCCGTGTCCCTGCGCTCTGGACGGAGCTGTAGCTGCGAGAAGCTTTATGGGGGCTCGCAGCGATGCTGTAGATGAAGAACAGGAGGGATGTTGCTCTCTGTTTGGGCACGATCCGTTTTAGGCTACCCCTTGCAGGTGAAACAAGTCACGTTTGCTGCTGCAGGTCCCAGCTTGCTTCCCGTGCGGAAGGTGGCAGAAGCCAGCAGCAGTTTTTCCCGCTCTGGTCTGCCCCGTGGCGCATTTGGAGGTGCTCTGCCGTCCTGGCGTTGTGTGGAAGAGCTCGGTGGGGGGTTTCTCCCCAGGGGAAGTGTCTTGCCTTTTTTTCCCCCAGTGGAAAGATCCTTTTGAGATGTCTAACTTCTCTTTTCCTCTCTCTAAACAGACGGTTGATGATGAAGCGATGGCAGCATAAATGAAGATCAAGTAAGGAAGGCAGAACGATGCCCAAGGGTGGGTGTTCTAAAACACCACAGCCAGAAGATTTCTCTCTCAGCAACGACATGGTGGAGAAACAAACGGGGAAAAAGGTAGCGTGTTTGGTTCACTTGCCTTCCTTTAGGGGTGCTGCCCCTTGTGCCTGGTGTCTTCAAGCCGTGGTGGTATTTCATGGGGCAGGAGGTTGCCGTGGGCTGTTATCACTGGAATGAAACCTGCCTGTTGGCCCTCTGCTACCTGGTGGGGTCCACTTTACTTCTCGGTGGCTGCAGTACTTCCCGGGAAGTGCTGCGGCCGCGCAGACCCAACTCGGCCGAGCAATGGGGGGATGTTTTGGGAGAGTCTCTTCTGCGAGTTCTGTGCATTTTTAAGGCTTTCTGCAGCAAGCTGTGGGAGGACCAAGTAATGCAGTGATCTCGCAAGTACGTGCTGTGCGAGGGAGGAGTTTCTCCTCCTCCTCCTCCTCCTCTGGCTGTAAATGCCGCGGCTGTGTCAGACTCGGCTGGTCTTGCTTCACCCAGAAGTCTGGGCTCTGAGCGTGACCTGACCAGGACTCGGCGTGTGAGCTGCTCTGCTGAAATGACTGCTTCTGGGGTTTTATTTGAGGTGTTTGGGTGTTGGCTGGGCTTGAGGTGAGGCTCATACCGAGATGAAATCGGAGTTGTTCATACTTCTCCTCTACATTCCCAAATTCTCGTTTTGCCCCAGACTTAAGCTCTGCCTCCTCTCATTCAGCTTTTTTTCATCCTTCTCAGTTTCAGTAGTTTCCAGTAAATAGTTTTGCAGAAAGCTGGGTACAAATGTTACTTTTAAATGAAAGTTCAAACCTGCATCTACCGTCTTCTACTAAGGAAACAAATACCATCCGCTTTCCTTTCATCTCCTTGCTCCAGTTTCCCAGCAATCCCCCAGGAGTTTTTGCCAGGCCCTGGGAGCTGAAGCCGAGCTTTGTGAGTGCCAGCGAGGCCGTGTCGCTTGCTCTGTCACATCCCCTGCAGTCCCCCCACCTTGGTGATAGTAACTCCTCTTACGATTGAGGTCACGTTGTGGCCAAAATGAGGAAAATGACAAATAACCCAACGGGAAAATCCCAGGCAGAAATTTGGTTATCGAGCACGCTGGTAGCGCCTGCCCCGTTCCCCTCTCTGTGCCGCCGTGCGCGCAGAGGTCGGGTTCAGGAGCCGTGCTGAGAGCAGGAGCATCGCTGGGGCACGGCGGGGGGCTTCTGGGAGCGGGGCAAGGGCTGGGAGCAGGGCTGCTGGAGCTGAGACAGCTGCCCTGTGGCACCGGGAAGATACCAGCGTTTACCCTGGCAAATGAGGCTGAGCCCGGCAGCACGGGATATGTAAATCGGGGGTTTTGTCTGCGCTGTGTAAGGAGCTTAATGTTGGCGCAGGTGCTTCGGGAGGGAGCGGATCAGTTATCATATGAATCGGCTCCCATTTTATTTCATCCACTCGCGGCAGCTTAAAGGCTGCATGTTATTTACAGAGCAGGTTTGTTGAGCGGCGCTAGGGACGCCGGGAACTGGAGTTATCTCCCGCTGGCTAAATAACTAGGACACAAATAATTTTATGCTTCCCATTCAAAGGCGTCAGCGCAGACCTGCGGAGAGTGGTGTGAGTGAGGACGGGGAAGAGCCTTTCTGCTCGCTGGATTCTGGTCTTCCCAACGGAGGAGAGACTTGCAGGCTCTTGTCCCCCCCGGGGACTGAGCTGAGATCCAGCCTAAGTGGCCGAAGGACGTGGTGCAGCAAATCGCCCCGGTTCTAGTGAACTCTGGAGCGTGAGCTGGAGCAGTGACTCAGGGTAAAAGCACTCGCTCGTTAGACCTCCTCCTTCCAGACGCTGTTGTACCTGCCTGTCAACCAAGCCGCTGCTTTTAATTTATCTTGCCTTTGTCAACACTTTCAAAGGCCCGAGCCTGCGACTTGGCACGGGCGTGCTGGCGGCGGCTGGCCGGGGCAGGCAGAGCGCGGCTGCGGCAGAGCCCGAGCCGCGCCGCGCGGAGGGGCCCGCGCCCGCCGGGGCTGCCTGCGGTGCTGCGCAGGGCGAGCGTGGCGCAGCGGTAGCTGCGTTGCCGCTTCAGTGTTTTCCTCTTGATCTCGACAGTTGTTCGACGTTAAAACAGGCTTTACATGTTTGGGCACTGGAGGCGAGCGGCGGTGCAGGGCGCTCGGTGGTCCCGGCGTGGCGGTGAGCCGAGTGCCTCAGGAAAGGTGCGAGTTCGGCGCCGGAACGCGTTACAGCCGGGCTCCCTGGGCGGCTGCTCTTTCTGCAGAGGGCTCGTGCTTTGTGGGAGAGGAGGTGAGCTGCTGCCTTTCAGTTGCAGAGCTAACGATGAGCGGGACCTCCTCCTGGCTCCCCGCTCCGTGCCCTGCCGTGGGAGCGACCGATCGACTAGCGAGACGTCGCTTGTGCTGCTGCAGCCGCGAGAGCGACGTGGTTTGAAGACCGTGTCTCTGTTGCCCTCGATGGCCGATGGCGTTAGATGCCTCATCTGCGTTGCCGCTGCTGAGCGAGGAGCTGTTTTTCCCGGGGTCGGTGGAGGCAGCGGGGCGGCCGGGCGGCCCTGCCAGCCTTATATGGCTGCGCTCAGCCTGCCCGGGGCGGGCGCTCGGCAGCCCCGGAGGCTCCGTCTGGTTGAGTTCAGTCTGAAGGGTTTTGTAAAAATATGCATGCCATATATGAATAATTCTCCTTTCTGGTGTAGACACGCAGATCCCCATACCAGAAGCAGATTACTCATGACTTAGGCTGAGCAGAGCACGAATTATATCAGTTGTCGAAACCATTTCCTGATGTGCCTGGGACCGCTTGCTGCGTGGTTACACCGTGTGCTCAGAGGCTGCGGCAGAGGATTTGTCTCGTTATGGGGAAACGCTCCCGCTTGCGTAGTCTAAATTGCGTTGGGTTGAACCGAACGCCAGGCAGAACTGCGCTTGACCTCTGGTTTTTGCTTGTAGGAGCTAGGAGAGGTTAAAAAAAGCTTTTGCTTTTTCTCTTCCCCCTTCTCCCAATTTCAGAAAGGGGAACAAAGTCCTTATTTCTCAGTTCTTCTTGAAACCTGTTGGACTGTTAGGGCTTTCCTGCGCCGTACGAACGAGGTGTGCGTCCAGCGCAGAGCTGCCAGCCAGGGGGGTGAATCGTGCAGGGGCACCGGGTGACTTAGGTACTGAGGAGCCGACGTTTCGGTGAAGATAAGTCATTGCAGGGTGGGATTTCTTACAGACCTCGATGCCTGAGGCACACGGGAACGGGGCATCAGTTCCAGTGGTCTCCACGCTTACAAATGTCTTATTGCAGCATTGATAAAGACACAAATTCAGACTTTCTGAAACTTGGCGTGCGTGCGTACGTGTTGTACTCTGGGTTTGGAAAGGCTACAGGAGACTCAGGTCTAGGGAATGCTGGGGTTTGGTTCCCACCACGTCCGGTGTGGGTAAAATTGTGTCCATCCCTTTTTGTATCGCAGGGTCAGAGCCCTTCTCCTGCCCCTTCTCTCCCCGCCCCAGCAGAGACCTGTTCAGGAAACGACCCGCTGCCTGTATCAGTGCGGGGAAACTCCCGCTCTCGCAGCGTTTGCTTTTTGCAGCGTGGGTTGTTCTGCCCCCGGCGGGGGCTCGGTGTGCCAGCTTGGCGTGGGGCATCGCCCAGGGGCCTTGGGAGCTCTTGGTCCTTCTTGGGCTTCTCCTCCCAGGCTACCGGCGCTGGTTTTGTTCATCGCCGCTTACTTTTTACTAGCACTGCAACCTGAAATACTTTCGTTTTGGAGAACAAAGGCCTTTGGGGATTTCCATTGCCGGTCGTGCAAGTCTTTGCATAAGCGGCTGGGATGTGAGTCAGGTTTTGTCGGTGTGGAAGTGACGGCACGGCTCCGGCAGGGACAGCGGTTCAGAGTTTGTGTGTGGGCACTGATAGCACGGCCCCGCTGCGTGCGGGCAGAGGGGAGGAGGCGGCTGCAGGTGCACGGCCCATCCCTTAAAGCAAGCTAGAGAGCGGCTCAGCTGCCCATACAGATTTCTGTGCATGGGTTTGTAGGTGGCTCGCCCTTGCAGGGTTTTGCACTGAGGAGAGCTACGTGGTTGGTTTCGCCCCGAGAGCCGCCGTTGGGGCAGTCAGCTGGCCTAGCTGGAGTTCTGCCTGAGGGTGCAAAGTGGCTTTTCTTTGTCTTAGGTCATCAGCGACCCGAGCAGATCGATATCGGGATCTCTCGTGCCGATGAGAGATCTGTGTCGTAAGGAGAAGTCAGCACAGACGCAGTTAAGCGCTCGCAGCCCGTGCGCTGCCTGCGGGGCTCACGTCGCCACCGGGCGCTGCTGGGGGCCAGTCCGCGGTGGGTCTGTGCTCCAAACCGTGACGGCTGGTAGCACCTCGGGAGGCGTCTTTTAGCTGCAGCGACGTCACTCACGGCGGGTTCGGTTATTCGTACAGTAAGTCTTACTAAGAACATAACGTGGCAGCAGGGGATTTTTCCTGAAGTCATGGGCTGCCATCTCCCCTTTGCCAAAGCAGCTTTTATTAGCACCTGTGAAGGACGGGGAGCTTGGTCCTGTTGCTGAGCTCTGGACAGCATCCCCCCTTCCCCAAGCTCCCTCTCTTACCCTCGGCAAGAGCTGTCCCGGCCTTCGAGAGCCCCAAGCCCGCCGCAGATGGTCGTACAAGTTTCTCTGCAACGTCGATTAATTTGGATTTGTTCCTTTTGTGAAACCAAGTTCAAACGAGTCTGAGCTTACTTTAAACGTGAGAAGACCTAAAAATGAAAACAGCTTTTACTCGAGAAAAGGACGGCATTCTTCATTACAAAATTGGAAGTAATTGGGGAAGCAGAGCTTAAAACAGGAAAACGAAAGCGCACGATACTTTCAGGAATTTGACTCTCCGAGCCGCCTTAAGCTCCCTGCGGTGGTTTCAGCGCCAGCTGCCGCAGGCGTCCTCAGCAGGGCGCTGCTTTCCAGGGGGGAGCAGAGGTTGGATCTTCCTTGCTCCAATTAGTATAAAAGGTTATCGTTGGGCTGCTGTACAAATTAATCTTCAAAGCAGCGCCGGGACTGCCGCCGCTGCTTTGGTGCCCTGGTATTTCATTTTGCTCAACTTACTGGCTGAGCAGCTCCGAGCGTTAGGGCGAATGCAAACGAAGCGCTGCCCGAGCGTGCCCGACGCTGGGGTTCACGCAGCCCTTTCCATCGCCGTGCTGGGCTCACCGGCTTGCCTGGGAAGGCTCTTTTCCCTGATTCCTCTGCCCTGTCTCTCCTCCAACACAGAGCTTTTAGCACCGTTGCCATAACTTCCTAGAATAAGTTGCATTTTTACCTCTCCCGCGCTTTTTCTTATTCCTGAGTGTGCAGAGATCCCGTGTGGCATTAATGCAGCAGGCGCCTGAGCTGGCTTGCAGGCGCCGCAGCCCCCCTGCGCCTGCAGGGTCGTGCTTGGGCACCGCAGCAGCCACGTCCGCAGATTTTAGAGAAGGTGTCACCGCTGATCGTTCACTTCTCAGTGGGGTGCAAGAGCAGCGGCGCTGCCAGCTGATGCCCGGAGCTGGGTCGCCTGTGAGGCAGAGGGCTTTTGGGGCAGCAGAGGGCATGACATAGCGGGATTGCTCCAGGTGAAATCTAATTTAACGTTACATACAGTGAAAAAAATGGTGGTTTTTTTGTGTTGAGCACAACTGACCTCTTGTTGGAGCTCTCACCGTGAAACCGGTGTCTGGAAGAAATGCTGGGAGGGTAGGAAATCCCACCGCGGGGTGCCAGGGGCTTGGCCGCATCCTGCCCCACCGCTGCGAGAGTGTCCTGGAGCTGAAACACCGGCTGGGACGGCCTGCTCGAAGGGTCTGGGCGGGGGAGTTGCGGGACGGACAGCGAGCACGGCGGCCGATGCAGGGAAGGGTCATTTTCGAAGCGTCAGCTATGGGTGACCCACCTCGGAGCCTTCGGAAGGCGTCTCTCCCACCGAGGACTGCCGCCGCTCGGGGCTGCCAAGCCTGAGCCGCGGGAGGTGCCAGTGCCCTTTCGGGGCAGGGAGAGGTGCCGGGTTTCACCGGCGCTTCGTGCCTGACCCCGCGGCTCCCCGGCGGTGGAGCAGCCCACCAGGCAGTCCTGGGAGGCGGTCGGTGGTCCCTGGTCTTACGTACACCTCGGAGCCGTTGGGAGCAGCAGCTGGCGGTAGAATTGGCATCATTTGTTATTGCAAACTATTTTTGTTCGAAAAAATAAGACAAAAGCGTTTAGATACGGAATGTTTAAACAAAATGCTGGAGTGTTTATTTTGGCTGTCGTGACTTTGTCCCGTTGCTTTGCTGGCTCCCGTGCCGAGGAAGGACTCTGGGCGGCTGCTCTCGAGCAGGGCTGCCCTCCTTCGGGCTCCGAACGGGCCTTGGCTCCCTCCAACCACGGGATAGGTTTGTTCAGCGTCCTTTCCCAGAAAAAGGGGTTCCCCAACCCATTTCTTAAGTCCCCGCTGGCGCGGCGGGTGAGAGGTGCCGAGCGTACGGGTGCGTGGCCCGCAGGGCTGTCGCGCTGCCCGTGGCGAAGGGGATGTGCAAGCAGAACCCGTCGGTCCGAGCACACGGTTTGTGTTTAATCCGCGGGTGAAGTCTGGTTGCCAGACAGAAACTGGGAAAGAGGAAGGAGCAGTGTACACAGTGACGCCGCCGTCTTGTGACTGCTGGCACAGGAGCCACCTGCCAGGGTGCTGAGTCTGATGCAGACAGCATGACTGGGCTTCTCTAAACAAGGGAATTTCTGTTAGATTTGCTCGTCTGAGTTGCCAGCGATGGTCTTGCATGATTTAATGTATTGAGATTCTTTTATTTAATCTAACTTTACATCTAAAGCTTAGGGTCTAGGTTTTGCTGGGTTATTGAAATCAGATCTGTCACAAAGCTGCTCGTTCTGACCTTGTTTTTAGAGCAGTGGCACAGTGTTCAAACCAGAAGCTCTTGCTTAAAATAATACCATGTCTCATGTACAAAAAACACTACTGCATGACTTCAGTCTGTAGATATTCTCAGCGTACTGAACTCCTGAAGTCTGAGTTACGTACCAGCTCTCGCTGTTCATGTGGAAGATCTTGCCTGTACTTGGTAACTTTGTCTTGCTTGGGATGTTTTTTCGAAATTTCCTCCTGCTGCCCGTACCGAGCCGTCCCCAGCATCGCCTGCTTCCCTCGCTGCGCGTTAAAATCCAGACCAACCCAAATAAACGGGGCACGGGTCTGCCTCTGAGCACGCTCAGCCAGCACCTGCATCGCTTCCTCTGCTTTTATGCACTGTTGGCAGGTTTGTTCTCAAGGTAGCTCCTCCTCTTAAAATCCCGGTAGAAACCTGCACGGGAGAGGGACAGCTGAAGTACCAACCCCTGGGAATGGTGTTTGCACAGACTTGGGACTCACTCAACCCCAAAACACAGATCTGGGGGAGAGCGAGCTCGGCTGGGGCTGCTGCTCCGCTGCTGGACGTGGCTGCTCTCGGACCCTGTGCCCTGCGACGGAGGCAGTTGTGGGAGCGCAGGCAGGGCTGGGGGAGGTTTGAGCTTCTCGCTCCCGGCGGGCGAGGGCTGCCTGTGGGTGTAGGCAGGGCTATGCTGGCCTTTCGGGCACAAATCGTTCCGCTGACTGTACAACGCCAGCCTTCTGAGTGCATTTGGCCGCGGTGCTGATCCTGTGAGCGGTCAGTAATGTCAGCAGACTTACCGGCTGCCAGGATATTCTCCAGAATAACATGTTCTCACGGAAACTCCGACAGTAATGCTGTATGCTCGTGCTGGAAGTACCGCGGGCCCCGAGGAGAAGCCCTCGGCTCCCCGCGTTGAACCGAGGGCTTTGACGCCGGGTTTTGTGTGTTCCCCCCCAGGCGTGCTCTCTGCGCTGCCCCGCATCCCGCTTCTCCTCGGGATCGGGAAAGGCTTCCCGAGTGACGGGGGCGGTTGTGTTCAGAAATCCTCGGGTCCCCCAGCCTGCCTTCCCTCCGGCGCTCGCAGCCGGGCGCATCCCCAGCCGCACGCAAGGCGTCGGCTCCGGTTTTCCCATGAATTGGTTGCAGGTTTGGCACCACGCGGAAGCCAGGGTTGGCCTCACTCTTCACCAGTAACTTTTCTGCCTGGTGAAGGCTGGTTTCTGCAAGGTGCTGAACCCCAAAACTGGAAACCCACGGTAGACAGCAGAGGCCAAGTGCCGCGTGAGGCTGGTGCAGGACGCTGAGGGGTTGGGTGAGCACAGTCTGGGAGAGGCTCTTGTTAATCTGCTCTCTTCTCTTTCTAGGATAAAGATAAAGTTTCTCTAACCAAGACTCCAAAGTTGGACCGGAGCGATGGCGGCAAAGAGGTGAAAGAGCGAGCGACCAAACGGAAGTTGCCTTTCACTGTTGGAACAAATGGAGATCAAAAAGACTCGGATACAGGTACAGAAATGACGTATTCCGCCCTCAAAGCAGGAGCGGTGGGGCTGGTGGGGAGCGCGCGGTATCCCCTGTACAGGCGAGCCGTGCTGAGGCGTCGTGTCCTCGTTCCTGCATTTTGTTATTGAAGGAAGAGGCACGTGGACGAGAGGATAACTGCTGTCCTATGGACGTCCTCTTCGGGAGCTGAGTGCATTAAGGCTCTTGTGTTCGTAGTAGTGTATTTAACTGGACCAGGAGGTAGCTCTGGGGGGAGGCACCCCTTCCTTTGGCCAGTGGTCCCTTCTCCTCCTTTTCTAACTAGTCCAGTTTATGAACTGCAGCTTAGACAAGCCAAGAAGCAGTGCTGGGCCTGCTGCTAAGAACTTGGAAAATAAGAGAATAACGCTGAGTACTCTTTAAAAGAAAAAGAGCTCGCGTGCCTCCGCCTGAAGTAAACCTGATCTGTACGTGTGTGTCTGTGTAAACACATATGCTCACCTCTCTAGCTGTGTTTTGTTGGTTTGGGGCTCAAAACCTTTAGCTGTCTGAAAACTGTCTGAAAACTGAAAAATTATTTCCAACGGGTGCGTGCACCGGCGTTGTCAAACACATGTAACACTGGCGGTCGTTCGGGTGGCCTGGAGGTGTGTGACTTCGGTGATGTGGCCGTGGGGGCCTCTTGGGGTGTTTCGGTCGGCTCTTGGGGGCTGGTGCGGGTGGTCCTCAGGACCGTGAGGACGTCACGGTGACCCGTTCGCCCCTGTTCTCGGGACTGCCAGGGTTGCTTGGGTGGTTGCAGCCTGACTGAGCAACGCGTCCTCAGTACGTGCCTGGTGTCTGGGAAGCGTTGGTGCTGCTGTGGGTGTTTCAGCCCGGCTGTGTCACGGTCGGGCAGGCTACGTCTCGTGGCAGAAGAGCGGCGGGTACACGTGGCTCCCGCATGCCGCGGCCCCACGTAGCTGCAGAGACGCTGAATGGGCTGTTCGGTTTGTAGAGCAGTGGGGAAGAGCTGGTGCAAAGCTTTGGCGTGGAGAAAATAATGCTGCTTGGTTGTTAAGGGGCTTAGCTGTGGCGTTGTGGGCAGAGGGTGGCGTAGGTCCTTTCTGTACGCTTCCAGGAAGTCGGCACTTGGAAATCGTCCTGGTCAGGTAAGGGTCACAAATTGCACAAAGAGCTAAAACGGGCTGAAAGTTGTGAATGTGCTTAAAAACGGTAAAGAAGATGGATTTGCCGTTACCCTCTGGTGAGCGCATGAGGTGGTCTGACGTGGGACGCGGTGCATCAGCCCGCCTGAGCTGTCGGCCGCTCTCCTCTGGTTCTGGGGTGGGGAGGGCAGAGTTTAAAACGTCACGAGTGCCGCCTGGGTCACGCAGCCGCCGCAGCGGTGGGGGCTGTTCCGCAGGCGAGGCCGTGCGGTGGCGTGTCCTGGGGCTGGCCCGGCGTTTCTGTGGGTTTCCGTGAGCCGAGTGGCAATTTTCACCGTTGCTGGACTCCCTGTCTGGAGAGAAGGTTTCAAAAGATGAAGTCATGTTGTTACGTGATGCAGTGATGGCCGTTGGCAGGGATGGAGCGTCGGGTTTGTGTTCGTGGTGTGCTGATGGGCGAGCGCGTCGCAGAAGGAATAAATTAGGGTGTTTTGCAGTTGTGGGAGAAGGGGTGGCCCCTGGCCGTCGGGGAGCAGATGGGGTCACAGCCCGACACGGGTCATCTTCGCTCACTGGGTGCCACAGTTCGGTGCTGTAGTGCCTCGCTTGAATAAATTAAGGGACGTCACCTTCGGAGGGAGGATGGCCAGGGCAAGGCCGAGCTGAGCAGCCAGAACCACAGCTTCTGCTTTTTGTCAAGGGTGTTTCTGCCACGTTCGATACTGGGTTGAGAATTTAAACCCAAACGCGCTTCAGGGCTGCCTGACCCTCGTGACAGCTCAAATGTCATGGAAGGGCTCCACCAGCTCCCTTTCCATGTCTCCCAGCAGCAGTTCTCTGCTTTTCAGAGGGCTCTGGTCTCTCTCTGGCTGTAGAGATGTCAGAAATATTTCTGCTGGTGGCCACGAGAAGGAAACCAAATGAAAAAGGGAGCAGCAGGGTAGGGAGAGCAGCGTGCTGCTGGGGGAGAGGCTGTGGCTGCTGCAGGGTGCGGAGGAGCAGCAGCGCAGCCCGTGAGACGCCCCTGCCCATCGGCTCCCACGTTACCCCTCTGCTTTCAGCAGGGGTGTGACTCTGTCTTCGGACACATCTTGCTCTTCCGAGCTCGTCCTTCCTGGGGAAGCGGGCGTGTGAGCGGCGGGGCTGAGCCGAGGGGTGGCACGCAGGATGGATGGACACCCAGAGGTGGTCACTGCGCTCCGAGACACGTTTGAAAACGAACGGGGCTCGGCGAACGCTGGAGAGGTGCAGGCGAGTCTCCAGCAACCTCTTTGGTGGGGACTGAAGAGAGGAAGTGACTCAGGCGCTGGGGAGGAGACAGACAGCAGCAGGGAGCTGCAGATCAGCGTGCAGAGAGAGTCGGGCTGATACTTACCCGGAGCCCGTTTCTCTGCTCTTGAGATCTTTTACTCCAGGAAATCAGATGCTTGAGGTGGGAGAAGCCTTACTGGCACCTTGCCCTCCTCTTGCGCCACCCCAGTGCAGCCACGGGGCGTTTCAAGCCCTGCTGTTCCCCGGCCTGGCTCGAGGCCGGCTCCCGTTGAGCAGGTAGAGGCGTGTTTGTAGGTGCCCAAAAGTTGCCCGTGTCCCGCA
This sequence comes from Leptosomus discolor, assembly GCF_034619465.1. Classification (NCBI taxonomy): domain Eukaryota; kingdom Metazoa; phylum Chordata; class Aves; order Leptosomiformes; family Leptosomidae; genus Leptosomus; species Leptosomus discolor. Next base: position 60,414,808 of record NC_141398.1, on the reverse strand, counting down.
GGGGCGGAGGGGTGCCCCCGCGCCCGGGTGACCGGTGGCCCTCGTCTAACGACGCACGTCTGGCTGCGCGGCGTGCGCGGCTCGCAGGCTGCCGGAGGACGGGCCTTTGTCTCGAACAAAGGGGCTGCAGCTCACCCACCCCGCGGCCCCTACCGCCCGGGCAGACACACCACTCGCCCGCGTCCCCGGGGGAGCGGGAGGCTGCTTTTTTCTTGGTTTGTTCCTACGTTCTGATTTCAGCTCTTGTGAGAAGTGGGATTGCGACATCGGCGGTGGCCGTGCCAGGGGCAGAGTTGACCTTAGGTGATCTCTACAACACAGTGGTGCTTCCCGGGCTGCTGTACGCAGGCTGTCGGGTGTGTTTGAGGGTAGTTTTGCTAGAGCATTCCACAGCCACGTGGAATTGAGCTGTGAGGATGTGGGAGCTGAGAGCTAGGAGAGCTCTCTTTTTGCCTGTAGTGGGATGTTTTTTCCCCACTTTAAATATTTAAACAATAGCGTGAATCCTCCTGACTTGTTGCAGGGACTCGCTTTCCGCAGCGCAGCGTATCTGTTGCCTTTTTCCCCGAGTAGCTCTGGCTCAGCTTTGAGGCCTGTACCCTGCACGTGGAGCAAGAAGGCACCTGCGATGGGTTCCCCTTGCCGTCGAAGGGCGGTGAAGCCCACCCTGGCCGGGTGTCCCGCAGCAGCCGGGTGCTGCTGGAGCCATCCTGTGTTTGCAAGACGTGCTGCGAGCGGAGGCTGCGGGCTGTTGGTGTGCCAGCCTGCGCCGGGACAGCCGGTCAGAGCCCACGGGCCTTCCCGCCTCTGTGGGCCTCCCCGGGGCGCGGGCGGCACCGTCCCCTCGCCGGCAGGTTGCAGGCGTTCACCTACGTCCCTGCGGGCTCCCAGCGCGCGCCCCGAGCACCCTGGGTGGCTCTTCCCTTTGCACCCAGACGTGCTGCAGACAGGCTGCCAGGCTGTCACTTGAGTCCCTTGCCTCGGGTTTGTTGGGGGGCAGAGCTCTGCCCAGGTCCTTCGCCCGTGCCGGAGTGGGGCAGCCCGCCTGCCCTTCCTTTGCCCCTGCTCTTGCCGCCCATCCCCGAGCTGGCTTCGGAGCGTGCGCTGCTGGCAGAGTGCTGATGCGTTCAGAAAGCGAGCAAGTAAGCGGTTTCCTTCTTGATCTGTTTTTGTTTGCAGCAGCCCGTCGCCGGCGCAGCGTGCCTTTACTGCGCCTGGATCCCGAGCGAGCGCTCCCGGGGCTGCTTGGGGTTTGTTCCCGTACGGCGACGGGCTTGGCGTGGGCTGCGGGGAGTTTTAAAGCGTGTGGTTTGGGTACGGTAGGTTCAGTGCTAAATCTTTTAGAATCATCTGCCTCAAAATGGTTTCTAGAGCAACAACTCTGGCTCTTGGGTTCCTCAGAGTTAACTAAATAAACTGTCTTTAAGTAAAAAAAAATTGCATAAAGCTGTTGGCCTCCAGACTGTGCGTGTTACAGATCCAGCACTGTGGGAGAGGCATCTCTCTGCCTGAGACTTCTCCTCCTTCCTTCTCCTTTCGCTGCTGCGGCGTCCCCCCACATCCACAGGCGTTGCCGAGGGCCTACGTGCTGCCTGACAGCCGCCGAACGCGTACAGCCGGCTTTTTTTCCCAGCCATTTCAGCAGCTTTGCGAGGCTTCGCGCAGCTCCTCCTCTGTGCGCTGCGCCGCAGGGAGGTTAGGCGTTTCAGAAAAAGACATATTCGAAAACGGTAATATTAAGAAGCACGTGGAGGAGCATCCTGCAGGGAGAAGGGGACGGTCCTGCTGGGAAGCCACCTGCGGGGAGGTAGCGGGAGAGGTGGGCAGGGGCGGCTGGCGCAGAGCGGGGCGCAGCGGTGCTCCTCCCGGCGCTGGTGCCTGCGGCGCTGAGCCGCGGCTGACTCATGGGCTGACTCAACGGCACCGGGGCCGAGCGCTCGCCGCCTCCCGCGCGGGCTGCAGCTCTGTGTCGTGCCGACCGGATCCGGTCGTGCCGCTCGAAGGTCGGCTGCGAAATGCGCGGTCCGGGGTGCAAAATGCGTTATAGCCACTAATGCTGCGGGCAGCTTCTGTAGCTGGATGTCGGGCTGCCGCTTGAGGCCCTGGGCTCGGGCTGGAGCTGTGGCTTCCAAGCCTTTCTTCCTCATCGGGGAGAGTTAGGACTTAATGCAAATCCCTGAGCGCTGTGAGGTGATGTTGGCCTCTGAGAGCCGCTCCCTGGGAGCTGGAAAGGTCTGAGCAAGGCCGGGTCGAAACTGCGGGTCCGCAGCAGTGCTGGGTGCCCCGTTACCTCCCTGGGTGCAGAAGGTCTGTCTCCTCTGAGGATTCATTTGGGAGAAGCGAGGAATACGCTGGAGTTTATTCTGCCTTTGCAGGGTTGCCGCTGGTTTTTTGTGCCTCCGGCCCCTCAACTTCCACTGCCGCTCCTCGGGCTTGTGCGAAATCTGGAGGACTGGTTTTGTGTGTGTTTGGTGGCAAAGTCGGTGCATGCAAGAGAGGAACTCAAGTTTTGTCCAGGTCGCGTCCAAACCCTGCCATTGCTAAATTATACCCAGGCTTAAATAAATGTGCTCTTAAAAGCAGAGGCACTGCTGTGCTCCTGCTCGCTGCCGTGGCCGTGCAGAGCTAGCAGGGGTGCCCAGCCCTCGCCTCAGCAGCTTTAGTCCACAGTCAAATGCCTCACTCGTGTGAAGTTCCTCAAACACCAGAGAAATCCTAATTTTGAAGTGTTTTGTCACAGAGACTTTCGTGTCTGTGACAGCTCTTGAGCCGAGTGCTTTGGAAACTTCAGCTCTTCCCTACGGCCTCCCCGAGGAGGGAGCAGGGGAGGCAGGAGGGTTTGTGTGCCCCTGAAAGTGCCACAGGAGGAGATCAGCAGTGGGTTGGATGCCATTTAAACCCGGTGGGTGGCAGCCTGAAAGCTGGAGCGCTCGGGTCCGGCAGCGATGGCCAGCTGCCTCCTCCTCCATCAGCCCGGCAGCGGCTCGCAGCCGAGCGGGAGCCCGGTTCTCGGGGTGGGAGTGGCGATCGGCGCGTGGTTTAGCAGCGTCGTGGCATCGGGTCATGGGATTTCTCAGCATCGTTTGGTATTTTTGTTGTTGTTGTTGTTGTTGTTGTTGCTGCTGCAGTTGTTCGAGTTGAACCGAATGTCACGGCAGGCTGTGCTGCCGCGGCGGGGCGGGCGGCGGCGGCGGCGGTGGCGATGCCGTGCGCGCCGGGGCTGGAGGAGTTGTGGGACCCGCCGTGGTGCAGGGCACAGAGCAGGAGGAGGCTTTTGTTCTGGAGACGGGGAACAGCAGCTTCCCAGGCAGAAAATAACAACGGCGTCATCTGCGTCGGTTGTGGCCTCGTGGCATGTGACGGTCATCTCAGCTCGGGGGGGCGGGGAGGGCTGGCTGGACTGTGGATGGGGAGGAAAACTGGAAAACGTGGCCGGAGAGCCCGGCAGGCCCCGCAGCTGAAATGTGAAAGTCCTTACGCTGTTCCTGTCTCCTGCTGAAAAAAAAAAAGGATAAACAAAAGCAGTGCCATGCTTTTAAGTTCTTGAGTCGTAAGGTGGGTGTAGGCAGGGCCAGGGCAGTGTCCATCCGTCCGGCTCCCCGACTTGGGCTGTCCGGCAGCTTCCTTGCTCCTACCCTGAGCTCCCTTCCCGACCAGGCAGCGGGTTTCGGAGGTTTTGTGTCGCAGCTCCCACAATTTCCTTAGGCCCCATGACTGATTGATTTAGCGAGCAGCCGGACCCCACAGCAGCCGCCGCAGAGCACCTGAGCGCTCGCCCCGAGGCTCCGCCTCGGCACAGGAGGGTTCTGGTTTTTTACGGGAGAGACAAAACCCCATCCAGCCCTCCAAGCCTGATCTGAGCCCCCCGACCTTTCCCTGGCTCCAGAGAGCTGTCGGGGAGCCCAGGGGCTCATCGCTGGCTGGGGAGGTGCTGCTGGTGGATCGGGGTTCGAGGAGCTGGCCTTGGAGCTTGAAACTTCTGCCGCTTCGCAGCCTCCTTCGTGCCAATCCCCCGAGTATGTTACGTGACGCTAATTACTAGGTTAGAAAACGCTCGGTGAATCAGATGACCTAAACCATCGTCCTCTCCTGGAGCTGGCTGTTGGGTTGCCCAACGCCGGCGAGCGTTTGGAGCGACGTTGCATGGGAACGGGCTCGTTAGTCGCCGCGTGGCGAGGCTGGCGAGGGGATCCGTGAGAAGCAAATTGCTGGCTTGTTCAAAAATGCACCCGCGTACGAAACTGTTATTTGGGCGCGTTTTCCGTCGCTGGCTTCGGTCTGATGTGTGCAGCTGGGGGACTCTAATGGGCTGCGCTGCATTGGGTCTTTCTTCGCTTGTATAATTTCAGTCCTTTTACTAAAATAGTCAAGAAACTGTTCTCACCTAGCAACCAGGGAGAGAGTGAATGTCAGAGCTTCTCCGTTTCTAGCTGGGCTCCATAATGCCGGTACAGTGTGGATAGACTGGCAAACACCAGCCTTCAGATCACCCTTAGAAACTCCCCGTGTGCATCAGCCATCTGGGAAGTGCTGTGCGGAAAAGCAGGTCGTTTTATGATGGGAGCTGCCATAAATCTCCTTCCTCCCCCCGCGTCACCTCCTTAACATGCAGAGTGAGAGGTTGCAGTGTGCTGTGTCTCTGTGAACCAAAAATCTATCAATGATGGCTTTTTCCTTAATACAAGAGCTTTTATCAGCGCTGTCTGCGGAGTGTCCTGCCCCCGGCTCCCAGGAGGGGAGGGCTGGCCGGGCGGCTGTGCGGAGCCTTCCTTCCCCATCCTCCCTCCTCTGGCTCTTTCTGGTTTGTGGGAAACGAAAGGTCTGGACCTGAAAATTGGTCTGTCTTGGAATTATTCGTGTTTAACGTGGAGATGGTTGTTCCTGGTGTAAGCCCCCCGCTTCCCATCGTGGCACTTTGTTAGCCAGTGGCCACGCCGGTGAGAAGGTGCGTTTACACATGCGTTTCTGCACAGCGGTGTTGTCTGTCCTGCACGTCTGGGTTTGGGTCGCAGGCCCTCACTCAGCATTAAACCTCTCTAGCTCTGAACTGTGTTAAAAACACGGCAACCACTGGGGTCAGGGCCTGCGGACCCCCTGTCCTCGGGGAGCCGGGGTGAGCGGTGGGGACGGTGGGCTCAGCTCCACGCACAGTGACCTGACGTGGTTATACACGGGCTCGTTCCTCCTGCCAGCACCGCTCCTCCGCTCCTGACTGTCGAAGCCGGCGTCTCCCCCATCCTTTCCGCTTAGCTGGGCAGGGTGAGTCTCTGGGCCCTCTCCATCCTTCAGTTGAGGAACCAGCTCACTGCTCTACGGGAGCGGCTCAGGGCTCCTTCTCGCCGTTCTGCCGAAGCAGACCCCGCCACAGCTTTTCCTCTCGTTTTCCTCCTCGTTCTCCTTTTTTTGGCCGATGAGCCGGACATCATCTCCCGTCTCTGCCCCCGAGTCCGTTGGCGCTGCAGGCTCTGCGGCGTGACCGTGAACTCCTGGTGCCGAGCGTGCCTCCTGCCTGCAGCAGCCCTCGGGTGCAGCTCTGCAGCCCGAGCGCCGTGCTCCTCTGCTTTACGGTGGTCTCCGTGCGGTCCCACCAGCCCTGCTCGCCCTTCCTGCTGCGCTCTTCGCAGCCTCCCGTTCGCCCGGCTCCTCTCCCGCTCCCCTGCTGCCCTCTCTTGTCGATCTCCCCGTGCCGTTGTGCTGCTTCCCATTTCACGCCGCTGCTGCACTTAACCTGCTGCTGCTGCTGCTGCTGCCGCCCTCCCTGCAGCGCTGCCGCCTCGCAGCCTTCCCCTCGGCACCGTCCTGCGTGCTTGTCCTTCGCTTCTGGGCTGCCCGCGGAGCCTTGGGACGCGGTTGTATCGTGCTGCTGGAACCCTTCCCACTTGGGATCAGGCTTCTTCGGGTGCTCCCCATCTGCAGATGCTCTGGGGGCACGTGGGAGCATCTTGCACGCTGGGGCTCCGGGCTGCCCGCGCTCGGGTTAAACCTGCTTTTCCCCCGGTTTGAGCTGACGTGCTCCAAAACGTTTTATGCCCAACAACTTCTGCAGTAAAAATGAGTCATTCTTGCGCATGCTAGGCTGTGGATGGGGAAGGCAGAGGCTGGTGCGGTCTCTCGGGGGTGCAATGCAGTCTCTATTGCTGTCTGTGCTGTTCTAATTTATTCTTATCGATCTTTTGTTTGTGTGCTTGCTCGGCAAATAAACTTGAAAATCCCGACTCATCGGCAAGCCAGCAGGCGGTTTCTCCGGGCGGCGCTGAGGTGTTCAGCCCGAGCTGCTTATTTGGAAATGGTATTTTTCCTCAGGGTACCACCTTAGATGCGTGTGTTGTCATGTCGGGGCAGTTTAAATAGATGCTTTTTGCATTACAGGGTACGATGCGTTCGTGGGGAGCGAGGAGCTGTGCTGCTCAGCCGCAGCTCCGCGTTGGAGCTCCCGTCCTTACAACCTGCCAGCATCTCGCTGTGCGTGTCTGAGAAATCTCAGAAGGATTTTCCATCACCGCCCTTTTCTCTTCCCTTCCCTGCCCTGCCTCTCTTCTCTCTCCCGTTTTGGCTTGGGCCGGGGGTGCTGCCCCACACGCAGAGCCAGCCCAGCAGCCCTGAACGCCTCTGTGCAGAGCAGCGCCTGCCCTGAGACCTCCGCAGAGCCGCCGCCGGGCTTCCAGCAGCCCCAGATTTGTGCTCCCCGTGGCAGCAGCGCAAGCGTCGCGTCACCTGGAGTCTCATGTGGGCACGAGAACCCACCTGCGGGCTAAGGCTCGAACCCCTTTGTCCCGGGAACCTGCTCCTGTTCTCCTTTTCACGAGCCTCTCGGGTTCAGTGGGCTGAAAGGAGGGAGAAGCGGTTCCCCGGCTGCGTTCGGCCGCCGCAGCTCTGCTCAGATCCCGCTTTCCCCTTTAAGCTGGTGCACGCGGTTGCTGCTGGCGTCAGCGTGAGGGAAGAGCCGAGCAGGATCCCCAAATTAAACCACGGCAGCGCCAGGCTGAAGCTTTGCTCCGGAGGTTCGCAGAAGGCTGAAGCAAGGCGCAAAGGAGCTGCTTTAAAAATAGCCCAACGGAGGTGTGGCTCGTCCCCGGGCGGGCGCGCAGCTCGGCGCTGGGTCGCTCGCTGGGGTCTTTCTTCCAGCCGGGATCAGCGTGCGCCCTCCAGTCACCACCTCTGCTGATGGGCAGTGGGAGAACAGCGGCAGGGGGGCTCCTTCCCTGCACACCCCCTTGTGCCTCTGGGTACTTTCCTGCTTCCATGCCGGGGCTGGCATGTGCACAGCCTCGCTAAAGGCAGGTTTAGTGTAAAATAACCTCTGTTCCTTTTGGCTGAGGCGTATTTACCCTGTGTCAGCCTTTCTCTTAATTTGCTCTGTGTTGCTGCAAGGTGCTACAGAAGAGCATTTAATTAGAGGCGAAGGAGCAGCCTGCGGTAGCCTGCGGCACTCGATGCCGTTGAGCGGAGACCTTCGTGCAGGTGCCCCCTTAAAAGGGGGCTGAGTAAAGTCTCCTGGATTGAAATAAAACCCATGTGCAGCTCTGGGGACCCGCCAGGGCCGGGGAACCAGCCCAGAGCCCTCCCGGCGCTTCGCTCACGCGAGGCTGAGCAGGGCCCTGCCGGGCGCTTCTGCTGCGGCCGAGGAGGGGAAGCGGAGCTGCCGGCGACACGGCGCGCGTGGAGCAGCTCCTTCTCCATCCTTCCCGCTCGCGTTCCGCACCCACTTACGGGCCTCCCTGCGGTTGCCCAAGCACGGTGCCACGCAGGGAGCCTGGGGCTGCCGCGCTGCCCACCTCGGGGTGCCGGCGCTGGGGGCCGGTGGGCGCAACGCCGCTCCTTATGCAACCGGCGCGGGGAGCGCAGCCGGCGGCCTACTTCCCTCCCGAACGCCGCAAGAAGTCGGATTAACCTCGGCGCGGCGGCAGCCAGCAGACCAGCATCTAATTGCAGCGGGGACGGGGCTGCGTTTCTCTGCTGCCTTCCACCGGGGAGCCCTCGGGGGAACGGGTGAGCGAGGCAGCGGTGCCGGAGGGAGAGAATTCCCTTCGCTGCCGGGAGAAAGGAGGCGCCGAGGAGCGAAGTGAGGCGGCACGTGAGCGGGACTGGGTGTGATCCCCCAGCGCCGGGGACCTGTGCAGCGCCGGGCGATGCCGCCCGCCTGCCCGCGGGGAAGCACACGTGAGCCCCGAGTCCTCGGCTGCCTCCGCCGGCCCTCGCTGCCTCGCCGCGGCGAGCGAGAACGCGGCAGTCGCTTTCCAATTTATTTTTATCTTGTTGATCACATGCTTTTTAACGTTAAATGTCCTGTGGAGGAGGAAATTTCTGCAACTGCAGAATTAATAGGAGTTTAGGGGTTTTCAGCTGAACTTGGTAATCAATTTTTGCAAATCACAGGCTCACGCTGACAACCCGCAGCAGCCGGGTAATATTAATGAAAACGTTCCCGTTCTAATTGTGGCTCCCTCCCCACGGAGCAGCCCTCTACCACGCACAACCCTGGTGCCTCGCTCGTGCTTCAAAGACGCTGCCCGGTGGCACTGGCCCCGGGGCGTGATCCCCTCGAGCGCCTTCGCAGCGCGCAGCTGGATGCGGCCAGGAGCTGCCTGCTGAGCCGAGGAGAAGCCAGGCCTGGCTGAGCGGGGCCTAACGAGCCTGCTTGGAACAGCAGCTCCGGAGCCTCACCAGGAGCGGGAAGGTGCTGCGTGTGCCCTCCCCGTGCTCGGGGGGAGCGTGCCTGGCTCCGCAGCGCGGCTCCTGGGACCGCCCGGGCTAAATGGTTTTCTTACCGTAAGCACGTTGGGTCTAATTTTATTTGAAGCCATTAAAAAACTATCCACTTTCCTGTGATCTGATTTCATCTTCTAGCTCTGTTATGGCTGCCAGGGTGACCGAAATGTGGCTTTGGAGAATTGAACTGGGGAGGGATTCTCCTTCAATGCACACACGTGTTTCCAGGGCTTGCAGAGGGGTGGCCTGTGCTGCCTGGTTGGAGAGGTTCCCTGCTCCGGAATTATTGTTTCTTCAGTGTACAGGATCCCAGGTGAAAGGGGTTGGTGGAAGTAGTCCGCTCTGGATGAGACCTTTGCAGCGGGAGAGCAGCAGAGGATGGCACCTTTGTGCATGGAGGAGGTTTTCGGAGCTGCCTGCTCATCATCCGAGGGAGCGCAGATGATGCAAGCGGCGCGAATCGAGCTGGAGCAGCGGAGACATCCCCACGCGCTGCTGCCCTCGTCTGCCGGAGACTTTTACTCTGCTGGTGGCTTGGTGAATGAAGCGGGAAACCTGCGCTTCGGCGCAAAGTCCGGTGGTGGAGTTTAAACCCGGCGGTTTCGCCCGACCTGCTGGACTTTGCGGGCTCTGTCCCGCCGGTGGCTGCCTACCGGTGACCCGCGTTGACTTGGACGAGTAGGCGTGGGTGAGCAGGGCTGGGTTAGGGGTTGCAGGTTGCAGGATTTGCCTGTTCCCGGGCTGCCAGACCCTGCCCTGGCAGAGGGGTGGTGGTCGGGAAGAGACTGGGGGCAGCCAGTTCGTTAGAGCGTGCGTCTGTGTGACCTGTGGCAAATCCTCTTGGACCTCCCCATCTCCACCCGCACTTTTGACTCCCAGTTTCAGGGTGCTGAAGCCAGGGGCTGGGTAGACACTGGGTGGTTACTTGGTGGGGTTCCCCCTCCCTGGCTGCTGGGGGTTGAAGCCCTGTTTTCTTGGAGGGCGTTACCAGACGTTCACTTGTTTGCAAACCTCCTGGTATCATCCCGCTAACGTTTTCTGGGATTCTCAAAATATCTTCAGCAAAATAAGCAGCATGTTTAGAGTCAGACGTTTGAGTAGAAGAGAGCCCTTGCCTATGGTACCTCCCTGGAAGACTTGGCCTACCACCTCGCAGTGTAGCCAGCCCACGTGGAAGTGCTCCAGGTCGCGGCATTTCTCTCCGGGGGCAGCAGGTACTTGCAGGCTCGCTGTGATAAATCACCCCCTCGACTCCTCTGCGTCTTCTGGCAGCATCCTGGCGAGTACCAGTCCCTGCTGGGGCTGAGCCTGGCAGGACCCGGCGGCTGGTGGCTGTGCAAGTCAAAATTCCTTTTCATTAAAAAGATTTTAACTTTGTGCTTCAGAGTCACAGGCGGGATTTGCTGTCTGGGGAAGCAAGTGCCATCGCTTTGAGAACAGAGGTTTTGAGCAGCCTTTTCGTTACGGCGGGGCTGCAGCGAGGTGTTTTAGTGCTCGGGTTTCTCGAGCAGCATCGAACCGTCCGTGATCCAAGCTGGCGCTGGAGCATGCGCCGCGAGGGCAAGGGGACGCTCGCCTGCGTTTGGTAACGGTGGTCGCTGTGGGGCTGCGAATCCTCCCCAGCCCTCCGCATGCCGCGGGGGCCCTGCCGTCAGCCTGGGTACAGACGGGCTGCGTCAGCACTTAGAGATGTGAGCAAAGCGGGATTTGCCGCTCGCACCCGCCGTGTCTTCCTTGAGCTTCTCTGTGGGCTTGGGACAGTTGCCTGGGAGGAGGGACGCAGCTTGGCCGCGGGCGCGGAGTTGCCGTGCCGCTCTGCAGACGGACGTTCTGTCTCTCTTGCTTGTCTGGCTCCGTGAAAGAAAACTTGATTTTGGTCTCCTAAACTGGCACCTCGAAACTTGGTTCGCCGAATGCGTCCCTGCGGTGGGCCTCTGGCGCGGCTGCGGCTCCGCAGACCCGCTGGAGAGCGCGCAGCGGGAGCTGTGCTTTCGCCGGACAGCAAGCAACCCAGAGGAAGGGCTGCCGGCTCTCCTGGCGTGAGAAGAGGATCGATACCTGCGTAAAGGCAACTGGAAAAATACTTCAGAAAAGCTGTAGAGTCAGGCTGCTCGCAGAGGTTAGGTGTGCGGGGAGGGAGGCGGCAAGTTGCACGGTGCTCGGCAGGGTCCAGTTCTCCCCGGCTGCTCGGCGGGTCGCGGGGAGCCAGGCTGGAGGTGCAGGGAGAGGCTGGGGTTGTCTCTGGTTCTTGTGCACGTGGCATGCCAGCAGCAGATCCGGGCTTCGGAGGAGGTTGCGCTCAGTCCCTCAGCAGGAGCTGCCTTCGTGGCGGGACGAATGAGGCGACCGAGTGTCAGGCTGGCGTTTGGGGGATGACAAGCCGGGCACAGGGGTTTCTTCCTCCCCTCTGGTGGTTTTTTGGAGGGGTGCGGGAGTAGACGTGGCGCAAGCCGTCGTCGGCCTGACTGCAGGTGGGTCTGTGGGCTGGGCTGGAAGCAGCCGCTTGGGGAGGAGAGGGCCGGCCCGGTGCTCCCCGGGGCCAGCGCACCCGTTCGGCTGCAGGGTCCTTGGTTTGATGATGACGAGGGGGCGAGATGGCAACGTTTCCGAGCTGTCAGCCTGTATCTCGTTAGCACTCCTTGTCGATGCTTTTCGAGGCCTCCAGTTCAGCCCGTGCTGTGGCGGTGTAAGGCTGCGTTGGCTCCTCGGAGCACCCCGGCATGAAATGGAGGCTCCTGGAAGCAAGATGGAAGGTGCCGTGCTGGCAGTGGCCCCACGAAGGACCCGCTCCCTCCCTCGTGCGCTGTTTTGATGGTGGGGGGCAGAACTGGTAGAAGCCTGTGCTGGCAGAGGCTGCCAAAGGAGCCGGTGGGCAGCAGGAGCGGCTGCCCCGCGTACCGGTGCTCCCACTGCAGGGACGCGTCCTTCACCATCAGCTTTTCAGTTTGTAGAGGTTCGGCGATGGAGTTGGAGAGCCCTTGGTGCTTTGCTGAGGACCGGAGCTGGACACTCACGGTTTGTGTGTCTGTTGTGTCTCCTTGCACTACAGAAAAGCAGGGTCCAGAGCGGAAGAGGATTAAAAAGGAGCCCGCCACCAGAAAGCCTGGCTTGCTCTTCGGAATGGGCCTTTCGGGGATCCGGGCAGGCTACCCGCTCTCCGAGCGCCAGCAAGTCGCTCTCCTTATGCAGATGACAGCAGAAGAGTCTGCGAACAGCCCAGGTGAGGTCTGGAGGGCAGTTTTGCTCAAGAGGGGCGGGCAGATGGGTGTGAGCTTGCACCGAGAGGCTTGCCAGGACCTGGGCTTCTCGGTGCCCGGCCCTGGGGTCACTTCAGGCAGCTCCTCGCCGGCGGCAGAGGTGAGCTGCCAGCCCCGGTGCGGCGCAGGGCAGCTGCTGTGCTGCTCCGGGGGGTCTCCCCGCTCTCAGCACCGTAGGTGAGATGCCGGAGCGGGACAGTGGGACACCCGCTCCCACGGGGGCTCTGCAGGTGACCCCAGGCACGGGTTGCTGCCGGGTTTCGCACGTGGCTGCGGCTGCCCTGCCTCCTTCCAGTATAAGGCAGTAGCAGGAGGTGTCCCACGGGCCAAATCCAGGCCACCACGGGGCCTGCCCTGGCTGCTTAACTCGAGCTTCAGTTCCGCGGGAGCCTCCTCCACGTCAGAGCTTCGCGTTTTCCGCTGGTGTCTCAGGCTAACTCGGTGAAGGAGAGCTGTGAATAAAGTTAACACATCATCCTCTGTGGGTTTTTCAGTGTTTCTTCTTGTGGAGAGGGATGAGACGTGTAACCGCTGCAGCTGTAACTTGGGATGTGGAGCAGCTGGAATGTGTTTACCGCGGATTTTGTATTTCAGTCATTTTTATCTGTTGCGTACATGACCCCCCAGGGTCTGTAGAGGCACTGTGCTGTCTGTGTGCACACATCTGCATCCTACACACAAACATCGCAGCTCTCAGCCACCTATTTTGTTGTTCTTCACACCAATCTAGCTGCTTATGTTGGTGTTACTCGGGGCGGGGGGGTGGGAAAAAGAAGACAAAAAGCTTTTTAGTCTTCAGAGCGCTCAGATGTTCTCCCACGAATTGTGCAGCCTCCTCCCAAGGCTGTCAGACCTCACATGTACTTGGTAAAAGGCCACCTCCCTTAGGAAACGAGGGTTTAGGGTAAGGAGCTGCATTGTCTGCTCCTAAATCATGGGATTGCCTGCAGCCTTTGCAAGGACGGCAGTTCTCTCCAGTGGGCTTTGGCAGCCTGCGATTAATAGCTGCTTTATGCACACACAGGCTTTCCTCTGTCTTCACATCGGCTTCAGAGGTTGGGTTGCCTCTCGGTTGGTGAGCCTGTCGGGGAGAGGCGAGATGAAACGTGCTGCAAGAGCTCCCTCTAAGGGCTTCGGGCTTCCTCTGAGTCGCGGCTCTTGACTCTCTTTCTCTCCTCCGCGCAGTTGACACAACACCAAAGCATCCCTCTCAGTCTACAGTTTGTCAGAAGGGAACTCCTAACTCTGCCTCCAAAACCAAAGATAAAGTAAATAAGAGAAACGAGCGAGGAGAGACTCGGCTGCATCGAGCTGCCATCCGAGGAGATGCCCGGCGCATCAAGGAGCTCATTATCGAGGGTGCAGATGTCAATGTGAAGGACTTTGCAGGTAACCAAGCCCGCTGGCGGTACTGGCGGGGCAGCCCACGGATCCGAAGCTTTTCCCGCCTCGTTGCATGTTCCCCCTCCGAGAAGGGCTCCCACCAGAGAAAAATAGTTCCTTTAGAACGTGGGTTTGCTCCCTGTAAAGAGGGGATTGACCAAAAATAATGATTTTGCCCTTTGGGGAGGAAAAAGTCTCGCGGCCCTTTAAGACAAACACAACCTACTGCAGATGGGGCAAAATCATAAATCCCTGAAAAGCATCGGTTCCCTTGTTGGGAGCTCAGGAGATTCCCAGGCTGTCCTGTCTGCTCTGAACCTGCTGCCGCTCGGGGAGGGAGCGCTGGGCTGGCCTTGAGCCGTAGCGATCCCTGGGGCTGCCGCAGCTCCAGGCCCTGCAGCCGTGCCCGGGACCCTCTGGTCCGTTTTCTTGTGCCCTTCCACGTGGGTGCTGTCTTGGAAGTGTGGAGGGGGGTTTGCAAAGGGAGGTGGGGCTGGTTTAGCTCGCTCTTTGGGTTTTTTTTAACTTAAAATATAAGCAACGATGTGCACAAACCCACTGAAAAGGGTGGGTTTGTAACATCACGGCTCCAGAGTTGAATGGCTGCTGCCTGCAGCGTTCTGGGGTTTGCTTCTAAGCAGAGCCTGGGCTGGGAACAGCCCCGAGTGCTGCGGCGAGATGCTGAGCGGTGCCGTTCCTGCACACCCCTGCCAGGGATGGGGCTCAGTCAGCGTGAGGCAGCCTTCCTTCCAGCACGTCCGAGAGCTTGACTTTGCTCTTTGCTGTTCTCTTCGCACGATTTTGGGGCTATAAATAGATAGGCGTGTTCCTCCGCCCGTATGATTAATATCGGTGCCAGACTGAGCTATCAGTGGTGATTAATTCTGGTCCCAGGTGCCCCTTTGTCGCGCTCCAAGGGAAGGTAACGGGACGAGCTCCCACGGCGCTATCAGCAAAACACCGAAGGAGCCGCGCACGTTTGCTGGGAAACTTCAAAACAGTTTCTGCTTAAAAATAGTCTTGTTTGAACGTGATAAAACAGTTCATTGTGTGTTCTTCGGAGGTTTGTTTGAGAACTAGAGCCGTTGTCGCTGCGGAGGCCTGCCGTTGGGTTCCTCCCCGAGCCGGGGGCACGGCTGCTTGCTTTGGAGAGCACACGGGAAATATTTGTGAGGTCTGTGTGGGGGATGTTTTGGAGAGGTGTCTGCAGCTCAGAGCTCAGTCCTGATCTGGGTGACAGCACTTCCCCCCCCCGGCCTTTACAGAGGCGTTGGAAGGGGGAAGGGTCTGAGGCCTGACTTCCACGCAGCATCAGCGATTCTCTTTCGTTTCCTACACAAAACTTTGCCTTTCCATTTCGTGGGGCTGCGCCCGTGCTGGCAGATGATCTGTCTGTAGCACGTTGGGTGAGCAGAGGGAAGAGCGGGCTTGATGGAACTGCCGCCTGGTCGGAGCAGCAAGGCAGAGCTGCAGGTTCCTTCCTGCTGTGGCACGGGGAGCCGGGCAAACGCGACCATCTTCTTGGCCATGGGAGCCGCGGGCCCCTTGGCGCGCCGCGCCTGCGGCGTCCGTGGAGGGAGGTCACTCCTCGCCGTCTCTCAACCTTCTCCGTGAAGGCGACGGCCGCGTTCTGAGCGTCTGTTTGCCCGCAGGCTGGACGGCGTTGCACGAGGCGTGCAACCGGGGCTACTACGATGTGGCGAAGCAGTTGCTCGCCGCGGGCGCCGAAGTCAACACGAAGGGGTTGGACGACGACACCCCGCTGCACGACGCGGCCAATAACGGGCACTTCAAGGTTGGTTTTCGCTGGATTTCGTAGCTGTGTTCCGAACGACTTGTTTGGTTTTTCCCCCCCCCCGTGCTTCAAGCAGCCAACTGTGCGATACAGAGACTGCAGTTACTTTATTTCATTACCCTTTGCTGCCGATAGCCGTGTAGCGGGCAAGAACTTCCCTGCCCCGGCGCTGTTGAGTGTTTTACTTGCTGTTCCCCTGTGCAGGCGATAGTTCATTTTTCTCCTTCTGGAGTCAAGGAGGGAGCATGGCTTTGTGTCTTGTTCTTCTCCCTGATTTCCTGCCCAGGTTGGTTCACGTTGCTGGTTTTTGTCTGCTTTCTTACTGGTGACTGTTAGTACCGTAAGGCGTGTCCTGAGGGCAGGCTGCTCGAGGCCATCCCCCTTTCAGTTACGTACGAAAGTCGTGCAAAAAGCCTGGGATCGGAACGTCACGAGCATCTTCAAGTCTCGATTTCTGTTTTCAGGTGGTGAAATTGTTGTTACATTATGGAGGGAATCCTCATCAAAGCAACAGGAAGGGCGAGACACCTTTAAAAGTAGCTAACTCTCCCACCATGGTGAATCTGCTCCTGGGAAAGACCACGTACCCCTCTAGCGAAGAGAGCTCAACAGGTGAGATTGACCTTTACGTGAACGTGGGAGTGATGTTTGTGGCCTGCAGCTGTCTGTTAATACAGAGACGTTAAGAGGACAGTGAAGGTAGACTCTTGTCAGAATATCCGCACGCTGCTGCCACGGTCAGGAGTGCATCTGTAGCGGTAACCCAAATTCAGACAACATAACTACCAGCCTTTAGCTCCGGGAGCTCTAGCTGTTTGCCCTGGAAGCCTCCGTTGAGATCACTTGCCTGGTGCAATCGAGATGTAGGATTGGAAGCCAATTGCAGGTAAATGGCTGTCTTACCTTTCAACTGTGGGTGTGGAGAGAGGAGGAGGTTTGCGTGCCCGTTCCCGTCCCTTCCCGGTCGGAGGGCGCCGCGCTCGGCTGTGCCAGCGCGGCCGTTTCAGGCCGCGCTCCCGGGCTGTCCCTGCTAGAGCCTGCCCCGCGAGTGCCACCGTGGTGGCTGTGCCAGGTGGGAAACGCCGCAGGTTTGAATTAAGAGTTCCAGTCTTGGGGGGAGGGAGGGTCTTGACCTACGCTGCGTGCCGGCGTAACCCCGTGAGAGCGCTCTGCTCTTGGAACGGCCGGGAGGTCGTTTGGAGGAGCGTCCCGTGCCGGTTTGAGGCGGGGTAGCTGCTCCTTTCCAAAAGATCTCCCGACCTGGCGTTTCGAGCTTTCAGCTGCAAGCTTGGCCGAGGCTGGGTGAGGCAGAGGGGCGGCAGGGCACTCGGCAGGGGTTCACGTCCGCAGCAGACGGCTGATGTTCCCTCCCCGCAGCCCTTAACGCGCCGTTCTTCTCTCTCTGCAGAGACCTCAGAAGAGGAGGACGCCCCTTCCTTCGCTCCCTCCAGCTCTGTTGATGGCAATAACACAGACTCCGAGTTCGAGAAGGGTTTGAAGCACAAGCCCAAGGCCCAGGAGCCCCCCAAAACCATCACCCCGGTGAAGGATGAGTATGAATTTGATGAGGACGATGAGCAGGACCGGGTCCCGCCAGTCGATGACAAACATTTGCTGAAAAAGGATTACAGAAAAGAGACTAAAGCGAACAGTTTCATTTCCATACCCAAAATGGAAGTGAAAACTTATACTAAAAATAACACAATTACACCAAAGAAAGCTGCCCACCGCATCCTGTCGGACAGCTCGGATGAGGAGGAGACCAGCGTCGCTGTGGGGACGGGGGAGAAGCTGCGACTTTCGACCCACTCGATATTGCCCAGCAGCAAGATTCGGGAGCCCCCCAGCACGAAGCCGCAGAAGGAGAAAAGCAAAGTAAAAAAGAAGCGGAAGAAGGAGACGAAAAGCAAAGAGGTTCGGTTTGGCAAAAAAAATGACAAATTTTGTTCCTCTGAATCAGAGAGTGAAAACGTGGAGAGTGAGGAGGATGACAGAGACTCTCTTCAGAGCTCTAGCTGTGTAAAGGACTCCAGGCTAGTGCTAAAGGAATCCTCCTTGTTTAACTCTCTCTCTGCCTCATCGACCTCTTCTCATGGGAGTTTAGCGTCCCAGAAACATAATCCTAATCTTACAGAGCAGCACTCCAAGCACTGGAGGACGGACAATTGGAAAACCATATCTTCTCCAGCTTGGTCAGACGTCAGTTCCTTATCGGACTCCACCAGGACGAGACTGACGAGCGAGTCAGACTACTCGTCCGAGGACTCGAGCTTAGAGTCGCTAAAGCCAGTCAGGAAGAAACCAGAGCACAAAAAGAAAAACACCCCACACAACACTGTTTCTGAGAAAAAGAATTCATTCCATAGCAATGTGGATGGAGCAATTCCAAAGCTGGACAAGGAGGGGAAGGTTGTTAAAAAGCATAAAACAAAACACAAACATAAAAACAAGGAGAAGGGGCAGTGTCCCATCAGCCAAGACATTAAAATAATCAAAACGTTTTCTTTTGAGTTTGAGGACTCTAAACAAAAGCCTGAGAAAGGCTTGATAGTAGAGACAGAAAATCCAGTCGAAAACAAATTGAAAGTGTTAAAGCACGAGCGAGACCACAGCAAGAAGGAGGAAAAACTCCCCAAAAGTAAAGGGGAGGAGAAGGAGTGGTTGTTTAAAGATGAGACTGGAAAATCCTCGAAAGAGGAGAAATCATTAAGAAAAGTCAAAGATGGCAGTAAAGACATGAGCAAATCCTTCAGAGAAGGATTAAGTAAATCAGAAAAGGAGAAACCTGTAAAGGAGAAGTCTCCCAAAGAGGAGAAGCCAAGAATACACAAGGAGGAGAGAAAGAAGAAGTCAAAGGACAAGCAGTCAAAATCTGAAAAGAAGAACGAGCTGAAGGAGGAGAAGGCTTCTAAGCTAGACAAGGAGAAATCCTTCAAGGAGGAGAAAGAAAAATGCAAAAAAGAAAAACTCTACCGGGATGAGTCTGGGTTTGATGAGTTTAATAACAAAAACCAATTTCCCGAAAGCGAGGACACGAAGTTCAGCCTTTCAGATGATCAGCAAGAGAGGTGGTTTTCCGACTTGTCTTCGGATTCGTCCTTCGATTTCAAAGGGGAGGATAGCTGGGATTCTCCGGTAACAGATTTCAGGGAGATTAAAAATGACACCGTGGCAAAACTAATCATAGAACCCGTGAAAGAGGAAATTAAAGACAAGAAGAAGGAAAACAAAACGAAAGAGAAGAAGGACTACAACGAGAAGCGTAACGAGAAGGACACTTTCTTGAAGAAGAAAGAGCGGGACTATGTGGACAAAAGCTCCGAGAAGAAAAAGGACCAAACGGACAGACACAAAGTTACCCCTGGTTATTTGCCTGAAAAGGATAAGAAAAGGAAGGATTCTGCCGAGAGCGTCAAGGAGAGGAAAGAAAAAGATAGCGGTGAAACCAACAAGGACAGGAAAGATTCCTCTGATGGCTCTAAAGATCGAAAAGAACCCAAAACGAAGCAGGAGGAGCCCTATCGAGATGACTTTAAAGAATACGGCTGCGAAACGTTCTTCAAGGATAAATCTGACCCCGAATTCAGTGGGAAAACGCTGGAGAGTTGGGAAAGGCACCATTCTGGGAAGGAAAAGGAGAAGAAAGACGCTCCTGATAAAGAAAAAAAAGAAAAGGTGAAGCCGGAAAAATACAAGGAAAAATCCAAAGAAGGCGACAAGGAGAAAAATGAAAAAGTCGCTCCTGAGAAAATCCTGAAAGACAAAGAACTGGACAAGAGTTTCAAAGAGAAAAAAGACACGAAAGAGAAGTACAAAGACCTGCACAGCAAAGACAAGGAAAGGAAGAGTTCATTCGACCAGGTTAAGGAGAAGAAAGAGAAAAACTTCTCGGCGGATCGAGAGGACTTCTCCGAGAAAAAGGATGAGAAGAAAGGCAAGGAGAAAAGCTGGTACAGCATTGCGGACATCTTCACAGACGAAAGCGAAGACGAGCGGGATGATTACAGCTTGACTGGGTTCAAGGTCGGCGACTCTGCTGGGAGTGAAATGCATCGTCTGGACAGCCTGCAGGAGAAGGACGACGGCGCAGCGGCTGAGAAGGAGCTGTACCCCGACAAGCACCGCAAGTACTCCTCCGACCGGCAGCATTCGGGAGAGAAGCAGAAAGAGAAGGACTCCAAGGAGAAGAAAAAGGACAAGGGAACATCGGAAGGGGGAAAAGAGAAGAAGGAGAAGAGTTCCTTTGAAAAGCACAAGGAGAAGAAAGAAAAAGACTCTGCCGAGAAGTACAAGGACAGGAAAGACAGAACGTCCATAGATTCCACTCAGGAGAAGAAAAACAAGCAAAAGCTCCCGGAAAAGGTTGAAAAGAAACACGCCAGTGACGACAAGGTGAAAAGCAAGCATAAGGAGAAGCCCGAGAAAGAGCATTCCAAAGAGAAGAAGTCTTCAAAAGGAGGGGAGTCGGAGAAGAGCCTGCTGGAGAAACTGGAGGAGGAGGCTCTGAATGACTATAGAGATGACTCCAATGACAAAATCAGCGAGATCTCTTCCGACAGCTTCACAGATAGAGGGCAAGACCCAGGACTGACCAGCCTCTTTGAGTCTTCTAACCTCTCGCTCGCCGATGCCGCTGAAGAAAAGTTCAAGGACTCTCTCCCTTTACCCTGCTTGCAGGACAAACTCAAGGAGAAGGAGAGACACAGACATTCCTCATCTTCGTCAAAGAAGAGTCATGAGAAAGAGAAGGCAAAGAAGGAGAAGACAGAGAAAAAGGAGAAGGCGGAAGAATTCAAAGACTCCAGCAGCAGAAAGGATTCCACTCATTACGAAAAAGATTTCTCTGTGGACGGGGAGGCTTTCAGCGCTTCCTACAACATGAAGGCAGAGCCTGATGAGGAACCAGAGAAAAGCGTTGATTACTTATTTTCTGAAAAGAAAGATAAAAATGATTCTGAAAGAGAGCTGTCAAAGAAGGCGGAAAAAGAAAAGACTTACAGTTCCAGCACCATCAGCACAGTTAAAGAGAAAAAGAAGCGAGATAAACACAAGGAAAAATGGAAGGAGGAAAAGGAAAAGCACAGAGACAAACATGCAGATGGTTTCTTCAAACACCACAAAGACGAGCCAAAGTCAACGCTGAAAGACAAGGACAGCCCTCAAGTGACCACCTTTAAAGACAAATCAAAGGAGGACAACCTCAAATTCGGTGAGACCAAACTGAAGGAGAAGCTGAAGGAGAACCAGGAGAAAGACAAATCGGAGTCGATCAAAATAAGCAATGGGAACGAAAAAATAACCCTTTCCAAAGACACTGGCAAGAAAGACGCCAGGCCAAGGGAGAAACTCCTGGGAGACGGTGATTTGATGATGACCAGCTTTGAGAGGATGCTGAGCCAGAAAGACCTGGAAATCGAGGAGCGCCACAAAAGGCACAAAGAGAGAATGAAGCAAATGGAGAAAATGAGGCACAGGTCCGGAGACCCCAAATTGAAGGACAAACTTAAAAGCTCGGAGGAGGTGCGCAAGAGGAGCCTGGATCTGGCAGCGAAGAAGCCCTTAACGCTGGATACTCAGCTCAAGGACAAGAAACTTAAAGAGCTGGGTCCGCTGACTCCTATCCTGTCACCCGAAAACAAGGCACAGCCTGCTGTTGGGGCGGACTCCAAGGACTGGATCACGGGTCCTCAGCTGAAGGAGATCCTCCCGGCGTCTCCCAGGCCGGATCAGAACAGGCCGACGGGAGTCCCGACCCCGGCGTCTGTCGTCTCGTGTCCAAGCTACGAGGAGGTGATGCAGACGCCCAGGACTCCTTCCTGCAGCAACGAAGACTACACGGACCTGATGTTCGAGTGCGCGGACTCGCAGCACTCGCTGCCCATCTCCACGATGTCCATGAACGCCTGTTCCCCGTCCTTCTTCGACAGATACGCCAACGTTTCCGGCGGGCTCCCCGAGAATCCCAGTCAGACCCCGACTCGTACCATACCCTCCACGAACCTCTATCGTTCCATCTCCGTTGACATCAGAAGGGCGCCCGAAGAAGAGTTCAGCGTCGGAGATAAATTCTTCAGGCAGCAAAGCGTCCCGGCGACATCAAATTACGACTCTCCAGTGCAGCATCTAATGGAGGAGAAGGTTCCCCTTCCCTCTGTTCCTGCTGAGAAGTTCCAGTGTTTGTCACCTGGGTATTACTCACCAGATTACGGGGTTTCGTCACCGAAGGTGGAAGCTTTGCACTGTGCGCCGGGAGCCGTCAGCGGCGTCGCCCAGTCCCCTGAAAGTGTCTTTTCTGGTTTACAAGCGAAATCCTCCCCTTCGCACCGAGATGAGTTGCTGGCTCCTTCGGTGGAAAGTGCTCTTCCCCCCGACCTCGGCATGCCCTTGGACACCACGGAAGAGCAGCAAGCCACCGCCTCCATTATGCCGCCAGAACCTACCTACTTGCCGCCGATTGAAGAAAACCATTTTAGCTCGGCGATGCCAGAGCAAAACAACATAGACTGGGATAACCCTCCTTCCAGAAACCCCGACACCGCCATTCCTCCCAGCCTGATGGGGAACCCAGCAGAGCACTCTGTCAGCTGGTCCATGGGCTCAGAGCTTCTGATGAAATCTCCCCAGAGGTTTTCCGAGTCCCCTAAACCTCCGCTCTGCTCCCTAGAGCCGATTCACCCTGCGCCGGTAGCCTTCATCCCCACAGACACTTCCTACCCCGTTTCTCCCATATCTTACCCTCTGTCAGTGTCCGAACCGGGGCTCGATGAAGTCAAGGAGGACGCCGAGGAAGCGGTTCCAGGAGAGATAGCGAATGCCGAAGAGCAAGCTCCGTACATGTCCCCCACGAGGTTAGACACGTTCTTCAATAACTGCAAGCCTCTTCCAGAAGAAGCACCTGAGATACCTCCAGAGCCCCCGTGTATGCCAGCAGAACCTCAGGCAGAAGCCGTCAGCGCGCCCGAAAACAGCTACTTGGAAAACAGCAGCGCTGCGCCTGCGAATGCAGAGGAGGCGGTGACGTGGCCTGATCCCTTCACCAACACAGAGGATGACTTGGACCTCGGCCCCTTCTCGCTACCGGAGCTGCCGCTCCAGCCTAAGGATGTCGCGGAGACAGAGGTGACGGAGGCAGAAGCGGCGGAAGAAAGCCCGGCGGCGGCCTCAGAAACGAGCGCTGGGGCCGGTAAAGCCAGCGCGCCCGTGGTAGCGCCGGGGGAGCCGGAGGAGCCGCCAGCCAGCCAGGCAGCTGCCGTCCCGCCCGTGGAGACGGAGCCACCAGCCGAGGAGCAGAAACCAGAAGCGGCCACCCAAGAAGCCGCCTCAGAGGCGCTGAACGTCGCCGAGGACAAAGGAGCGGAGGACTCGGAAGCGCAGGTTTTCCCGCAGACGCCGTCCGAGCCTGCCCCGGCGGAGGGCAGAGAGGCGGAGGCCGCGCACGACGACCTGCCGCCTTCCGCTGGGGGGGCAGAGAGCAGCTCCCAGACCTGCCCCCCACCCGCGGCCACCGCCGAGGGCGGCGTTTCGCAGGAGGGTGCTGCGGCGCGCGGTGGCAGCCAAGTCCCTTCCTCCCAGGCGGACGCGCCTCCGGGCAACGCTCAAGCCGAAACCATTGAACCAGTACAAAAACCAGTAGCAGAAGCTCCCAAACCGCCCAAAATAGAAGAGATTCCTCAGCGGATTACCAGGAACCGGGCTCAGATGCTCGCCAACCAAAACAAGCAGAACGCCGCCTCTTCTGAGAAGGAATTTCCTCCTGTTTCGGCGCCCGCCACACGTGCCAAGGGCCGCATTACGGAGGAGGACGATTCCCAGGCTCAGCACCCGCGCAAGCGCCGGTTCCAGCGCTCCAACCAGCAGCTGCAGCAGCAGATCAACACGTCCACCCAGCAGACGAGGGAGATGATACAGCAAACCCTGGCAGCTATCGTAGATGCTATAAAACTGGACGACATCGAACCTTACCACAGCGACAGGTCCAACCCCTACTTTGAGTACCTCCAGATCAGGAAAAAGATCGAAGAGAAGCGGAAAATCCTCTGCTATATTACTCCCCAAGCTCCGCAGTGCTACGCCGAGTACGTCACCTACACAGGTTCCTACCTGTTGGATGGCAAACCTCTAAGCAAGCTCCATATTCCAGTGGTGAGTCACCTTCTCTCTCTTAAACCGCAGCATCAGGGGCTGTCCCCTCCCCTGTTGCCACAGGCCCGGCCAGATTGTCCCCTGTGTGCCACGAGCGCCCTTGCAGCGCCCATGGCACCCCAGCCATGGCTTTAGCCTACTTGTAGAACTCGTGATGGTAAATCTAAGCCTCTATAGGTGAAGGGCTGCGTGATAAATGCATCCTCTGAGATTTTTGCAGAGGAGACCTTGGGCAGTGCTTAGGAACCTGAGATTTGTTCCGGCTTTAGAGCAGGTTTGTATGAATCCGCTGGATTTGAGGCTGGAAGGCAAAGCTGCTTTTACAAGCAGTCTAGTGATTGGGTAGTGAACCCAAAAGACTGTAGGGAAAAGGTGGCTCTTAACTCCTGCCTTCGTTTTCCCAAGCTCTGGCGTTTGGCTGGCCGAGAGCGCTCGCTCCTTGGCCGTGGGGCCTGTGTTTCGCTGCCGCCAGGCACGAATGGACTGGCTATCACGAAGGCATCCACAAACCTAACGCTGCAGGCAGTAAATCCGGGATCCAGCCTGGGGGAGGAGGGTCGATACGACCGGCCCCGTCAGGCTTCGTCCCCTGCTCTGCCGTCCCCGGCTCTGCGGGCGTTTGGGTCGCAGCGTAGCCCTGCAGGGACTGCCGTCCCCGGCGCCGCGTTCCCACCAGCCTGCCCCTTCCTGGGCTAACCCAGACCCACCTGCGCCTCCGTTCCGCAGCCCAGGCCGTGCTCGAGGAGCACCTCGCCCCCCAGGCAGGCGCAGGACCGATGAGGACCCAGACTCCCTTCCCCGTGCGCAGCCGGCGCTGCTCCCGGCAGTGTTTCTCCGGCAGCGTCATCCCCTCAGCCAGACGCGCTCCGGCCCCTTCGCCGTGCGGCACGTGGGGCGACGCAGGCTCGGGCTCTGCAGGCCGAGCTCGCCCCTCGGCGCTGGAGGCGTCTCGCCCTGGTGTCTCACCCCTCGCTGTGGTCTGAGCCCCGGCACGACCTTGGCCTTCGCCGCCCGCCTGCTGAGGAAACGCAGCCTTTCTCCTCCGGCGAGCTCCGCGGGGTGACACCGACTCCCTCTCCGAGCCCTCGGCCAAGGAGCGTTCCGGCTACGTGGCAGGGGGAGCAGGCAGCCCCCCCGGGCTGTGCCCCCGGCGGCGGCGCTGGCTCTAACCCTCCGCTGTCTGTGCCCGCAGATCGCCCCGCCGCCGTCGCTCGCCGAGCCCCTGAAGGAGCTCTTCAAGCAGCAAGAAGCCGTCCGGGGGAAGCTGCGGCTCCAGCACAGCATAGAGCGGGTAAGGGAGCGCTCCGGGGACACTCCCGCTGGGGAAGAGGTCCCGAATTTCCTCTGCGGGGGAGACCGAGGCGGCCGCGCTCACTGCTTCGTTTGCCCTTCCTCAGGAGAAGCTCATCGTCTCCTGCGAGCAGGAGATTCTGAGGGTTCATTGTCGGGCAGCAAGGACTATTGCCAACCAGGCTGTGCCCTTCAGTGCCTGCACCATGCTGCTGGACTCCGAGGTCTATAACATGCCTCTAGAAAATCAGGTCAGTGCCTGCCGGGGCGGTGGAGAAGTGCCTCAGAGGTGCTGTGCAGGACCCCGAGGGAGACGGTGCTTTTCCGGAGGGAGGGAGGGAGGGATACGGGCAGGAGTTCCTAACGCTCTCCCTGCTCGGGTGCCCAGGTCGCCTGATCGGACTCATTTTCTGGCATGGCGTGTTCTGGGGTACCCCACGTGTGTGCTGGGGAAGGAAACACGGCCGGGGACGTGGGGACACGGGGACCGTCGTGTCTCTTTAGGCACACAGGTGACTCACGTCTGTCCGTGAGTCTCGGGACCCTCTGCTTGTCGTCTTGATCAGGATCGTCTGCACGGGGAGCGGTTTGTTTTACTGCCCTCTGGGGTCTCCTTTCCTGTTGAGGGAAGGGGATGGAGCCATTCCATTGATTTGTGTCTGGAAGAGCCGGGCTCCGTCTCGCAGCCCACAAGCAGCGGTCGTTTCTTCCTTCGATTCCGTGTCGTCCTGTGCCGGAGGAGGGGGAATCGTGTCCGGTTTCCGTGCGGCTGCGGCGGTCCTGAGCCGTCCCACCAGCACCCGCTGCAGCCAGCCCGGCTGCTGTGCTCGGGGCAGCACGCCGCTGCGTGGCGGGAGGGATCCTGGGCCGGGACGGGAGCCTGGAGTGGATCGGTGACCTGGTGAATTGATCCGGGGGCCTGGATTTATCGTCCCTCAGCGTTTCCCGGCCGGGAGCCTGTGCTTCTGCAGCGAAGACGCTGCGACCTCGGGCGTGAGGCGGAGGTGTTGGGGACCGCGTGCGCCTGCGCGTCTGCCTGAGCTGAAGCCCCTGGCGAAGGGCTGCGAGAGCAGCGGGCAGCAGCGGGCTCTGTTCCCCCTCCCTGCAGGCCCCTCTCTTGGGTCTGATGAGCGTCTGCCCCCCGAGGGGTTTGAACGCGGCCCGTTAGACCTGTGAGTGCTTCAGGTAAGGAAAAACATCTCCCTCGTAACCCCCTTTTGCCGTCTTTTCCTTAGGGAGACGAAAACAAATCGGTCAGGGACCGTTTCAACGCGCGCCAGTTCATTTCCTGGTTGCAAGACGTGGATGACAAGTACGACCGGATGAAGGTGAGCGGCGCGGGGGCTCCGGGCTTCGCCGCGGCACGTGGGGCAGCCGCGG
Source organism: Leptosomus discolor (assembly GCF_034619465.1). NCBI lineage: Eukaryota > Metazoa > Chordata > Aves > Leptosomiformes > Leptosomidae > Leptosomus > Leptosomus discolor. The sequence continues at coordinate 60,388,852 of NC_141398.1, read as the reverse complement.
GTCCCGCCGCTCCGCCGCCTCCACGGCGGGTTTCCCCGGGAAGGGTCCCGGCTGTCGCTGTGGCCTGGAAGCTGCCGCTGGGGTTTCCAAAAATCTGCCGGGAGCGGGTGTGCCGAGGGGGTCCGGGCAGCGTCACACGAGGGGAGGGACGCTTCTGGGCACGGCGCGGCGGGGAGGTGGGAGCCTCCACTGGTTGCGAAAAGGGGAAAGGGAGACACGTTCTGCGCGGGGTTGCCTGGCTGGCGGTTCCTCCGCTTCGTGCCGGCTGCTCTGGAGCTTTCTCAGGCAGCGAAACCCTCGGGGCCTGCCCAAATCCTACGGCAGGAGCCGCTGCGGCGGCTGGCGGAGTGCTCTGCAGGGCGCCGGGGGGCAAAGCGGGGCACGGCAGGGAGCAGGGGCGGCTGGGCCTTCGGCTGGGAGCACGGAGGGAGCGGGACCCGGCTCTTGGGCTCTCCGGGGGGACTGTCTGCCACGGGGCCAGTGCTCGGGAGCGCTTCTGAGCCTTTAAAAGCCGCTCCACCAGGCCCTTTTTGGGTTTGCCCCCGCTCCCCCTGGATCTGGGCTCGGCAGACGCCCCAGCTCCGGGTTCCCTTCCCGCGCGCGGCGTCCCTCGCTCCGTGGGCTGCTCTGCCCACCGCCGTGGCTGCGGGTCCCCGGTTTTTGCCGGGTGGGGCGGGCGGCCGGAGCCTTTTCACGCCCTCTCCCGCTCACCCCTCATCTCGGCTTGGTGGTTTTTTTGTTCCCCCCCCCCCCCCTCTCCCCGATCCAGACATGCCTGCTCATGCGACAGCAACACGAAGCTGCCGCCTTGAACGCGGTGCAGAGGATGGAGTGGCAGCTGAAGGTGCAGGAGCTGGACCCCGCGGGGCACAAATCCCTCTGCGTGAACGAGGTGCCCTCCTTCTACGTGCCAATGGTCGACGTGAACGATGACTTTGTGCTTTTGCCGGCATGACAGTTCCACACCGGGAGACATCACCGAAAACTGGCAAGGACGGGAGCCCTCCGAGGTCGGGCGGTCGAGCTCACATTCACCCTTACCGCTTGCTGATGAATCCCTGGTCAGAGGAGGAGGAAGCAGCTATCGGCAGAAAACAAAACAATAAGAGAAATAATTGCACTTTCTTCACAACGCGTCCCTCGCTCCCGGACTGACGGCGGCTCCGCCGGGCGGCGGGCCGGGGCGCATCTCCTTTCCAACCGGCTGCTGCGGCAGGGAGGCAGCCGGTCTGCGCGGGCAGCGGGCACTCACCGGCCGAGAGACTGGCGGAGGCGCGGAGGGAGGAGGCCAAGGACACCAGTGGTGTGTTGCAGAAGCTGCTGAGCGGGGCCAGCAACCACGTGATTCATGTACTTGTGAACACCGTGATTTCCAGCTCTCTGTTTTCCACCGGGGATCTCCTCTCGGAGAAGCTGCAGTAGGAAACCATGGGGGGAGGGGGGGGTGTTTGAGTTTCTCGTTCCATCCTGGGTATGTCTAAGGAAAAAAAAAAAAGAAAAAAAAAAAGAAAAAAAAAAAGAAAAAAAAAACTTTTAAAAAAAATAACGAAAAAACCCCACACAAAAAAAAAAAAAAACACCAAACCCACAAACGACAACAATTAGAAACAAAAAGACAGCGTCCAAGTCGGGCGGACGCGGCTCTGGAGGTGTGGACGGAGGCGGGGGGCGCCCGCAGCAGCCGCTCGCCGCCGTTTCGGAACAGCGGAGGAGCCGCCGGGGCGGCACGGCCAGCGGCGGGCGGGGAAACGGCGACGCAGAGAAAGGACTTTGCCAACTGTGTTTTTAATGGAGTAAAATCCATGTGGTTTATATATTTTTTTTCCTTTAATCTTGGGCATTTCGTTTCTCTTTCTGAGAACATAACTTGAAAACACTACAGAGCCAATACTCATATAAAGAAAAATTGTATCCCATAAATGCTGTACAGTTTTTATATACATTAACAATGTACTTTTGCTGCCTTCTAGATAATTTATTTTGCAACACATTACTGCACAGTTGTAAATAACTTATGTACTGTAACATCACTTTCAGTTATGTGTAAAGAAATAAATAAATTAATTAAAATTACCTTTGTATGTATAGCTCACCCGAGGCAGCAGTGACTTCCCCTGCCCAGTCACAGGGGAGGCTCCGGACGGAGTGTGGTGTCACCTGGAAGCCGTCTGACGCGCTCAGGAGCACTCGGGGAGTCCGTCCCGCCGTGCTGCAGGGATCTCCGGACGCTCACCCCGTTTTTCTCCTCATTCCCCTCGGGCCCTTTGCCTTCGGTGGAGTTGGGAACCCGGCGGTGCCCACCCTGCGGCGGGGCGGACCGTGGGAGAGCCCCCCCCACCACCCCCCCGCGCCAGCTTGGGGGCACGGAGCGATGCGACGAGCGACGTTTGGGCTCGGGCTGCCGACGGACCCCACCGCGGGCGCGAGTCGAGGAGCTGGCGTGCCGCGGCTGCCAGGTTTGGAGAAGGACGGGGGGAGCCCAGCGCTGCCCTGGGGTTGCAGGTTGTCGCGCTGGGGCGTCTGCTCGGGGCTTTCTGGATGGAGAGGCCGGTTGCTGGTAGGGCGGGCGGGGAGGTGGCGGCCTGGCACCGGAGCCGGTGCCACCGGGGCGAGCTGGAGCCCAGGAGCCCGCGGCGGGGCTTGCCGCCGGCGGGGCTTCGTGCTGGGGGGCTGCGTGGTGGGGACACAGGCAGTGTGGGTTCATGGGGCTGCTCCGTGGTGGGAAGGAGCCACTGGTTTGGCCGTGCCTGACTGGTTTTTGGGTTGGGAGCCAGCTCCTCCATCCTGCCGCGGCCTGTTCCCGCAGGCGCTGTGCCGGACGCGCGGCGCTCGGCGGAGCCGTAACCCAGCCCGGCCTCAACGCCCTTGGCAAAGCCGCTCCTCAAGCACAGGCTCGCAGGGGTGCGGCTGGAGACCAGAGTCAAGTGCCTCCTCCAAGACCTCGGTGCCGCGCTGGCGCTGCTGCCCGGCCTTGCCCGGCTGGCGGGGAGCCCCGGCTGCCCGCACCGCCTCTGCCCGCAGCTGCCGGCGCAGGGCTGGCCCCCGCGGGCCCCCGCTCTCGGCGCCTGGTTCTCCCGCTTCTTCTGTTGGGTTTTGCCGGGGGCACGTGCTCCTTGAACGCCTCGGTGGGTGCTTTTGGAGGGGGGGAGGTTCTCGACGCCGTTTGGCTCCTCTTCCTCGGCTGGCACGGCTCGGCCGGGGGCACCGGCGGGGACTTGGTGAGTTCACGGCTGCTTTTCAGCCCCTCTTTGGGCAGCGCAGGCTCTCGCTCAGCCCAGGCAGCCCCGCGCCTCGATGCCCCGCAGCCGAGGTGCTCTCGGCGGAGCCCGGGCAGCGCAGGCTCACGCCGCCGGCACCCGGGCAGCCCCCAGCAGAAGAGCACCCACCGCGCCACCCGGCTCCCCCCTCGCTGCCGCCGGCTTGGCAGCCACTTGAGGAATTTTCCACCGTCTTCGCACCGGGGACCTCGAGGGTTTCGCTCCAACCGCGGCTCCTGCCCGACCCCCAGCTCCGGCCTTGGCTCCGCGGGCCCGTGGCCGGAGCAGCAGCCGCAGCGGGGACCGGGGCTCACCGCGGGCAGAGCAGGACGGGATGTTTCTCGCAGCGGCCGTGCCCCGGCCGCAGCCAGGGTGGGTTTTCCCCCCCCTCCATCCTCACCCAGGGCCACTGGGGCAGCGTGGGCGACTGGTGTAAGCGCCAGCGCCAGGGAGCTGGTTCTGCTTCAGGGGCTTCGTTCCACAGCACAAGCAGCCGCAAGTTTCGCTTATTTTTTAACTGATTTCCAACCCTGCTCTTTTCTTTGGCTAAATTAAGCTCAGAGAGACCTTTTAATCAGCCGAGTGAAGCCAGAAAAGCCCCGCGCTCCCTCCTGACCCCGGCGCTGGGAGGCTCAGGAGTCCCCCTGGGGTGAGTTTTCCTCCCAAGCACGTGCGTTGGTGCAGGGACCCCCCAGCCCGGGTCTCACCGGGTCGGACCCGGCGTGGGCCGAGCAGCAACGAGGCTGCCCGGTCTGTAACGCACCAATATTGGGGTTTTTTTCTAGCGGTGCAGGTGCAGAGCTGAGCGCCGGAGCGACGCTGCTGGCCCGCGGGGAGAAGGGTTGGAAATAAAGTTTAAAAAAATAGAAAAAAAAAAGGAAAAAAAAAAAGAAGCTGTTTTGCGACTTGGCTGCTTCGTTGGCTCTTCCCGGGGGCTCACTGCGGCGCTGGGGGCAAGCGGGGGCTCTGACCAGTTCCGGGGGGGGGGGAGCTGCAAGACCCCACAGCCCCCCTTTGAGGTTTAGAGGCCCCTGGGTGCATTTGGGGGGGCATCCTGGCTGTACCCCAGCACCAACCAGACCCGGGGGTCCCCCAGTGCCAGGAGGGTGTCTTGGCATAGAGCACCATGGAGAGGGGGGGGCTGAACTGGGCTTGGGAGGGAGGAAGTGGGTGAGGGGGCTGAACTGGGCTGGGAGGACTGAGCCAGGGCTGCCGGGGGTGAACTGGGCTTGGGGAGCCAAACTGGGGCTGGGGAGTGGGGGGAACAGGGGTTGGGGGGGGGCAAACTGGGATAGGGGGGTTAACTGGGCTTGGGGGACCAAACCGGGCCTGGGGGGTGGGGGACACGACTGGTGCTGGGGGTGGCGAACTGGGCTGGGGCGGGGGGCAAACTGGAGTGGGGGGTTGGACCAGGCGTTAGGACATGAACTGGGCTGGGCGGGGGTGAACTGGGCTTGGGGGCCGACTAGTGCTGGGGGTGGTGAACTAGGCTTGGGGGAGCTAAACTGGGGCAAGGGGGAGTGAACTGGGCTTGGGGGACCAAACCGGGGCTGGGGGGGGACGGGGGGAGACACGACTGGTGCTGGGGGTGGCGAACTGGGCTGGGGCGGGGGGCAAACGGGAGTGGGGGGTTGGACCAGGCTTTAGGACGTGAACTGGGCTTGGGGGGGGGCGTCAAACTGGGGCTGGGTGGGGGTGAACTGGGCTTGGGGGACCAAACCAGGGCTGGGGGGCCGACTGGTGCTGGGAGTGGCAAACTAGGCTTGGGGGAGCCAAACTGGGGCAAGGGGGAATGAACTGGGCTTGGGCGGGGCAAACCGGGGCGGGGGGGGGGTGGGGAAGTGTGTGTGTGAACGGGGCTTGGGGGCTCGGCGGGGCTTGTGGGGGCGAACCGGTGGGGAGGGAACCCGGGGTTTACGGAGCGGGGGGGTGCCGAAGGCGGGCGGGGCTGGGCGGGGGAGGGGGGGCGGTCCGTTCCCCGCGGGGGCCGTTCCGCGCCGGTGCCGCCCCGCACCTGCCGGCCCCGCTGCCGCTCGATCCCCGGTCACGTCGTCGCCGTCGTCGATCGCCGGTCGCGGTGCTGCTGCTGCTGCTGCTGCTGGTGGTGGCGGCGGGGGGGGGGGGGGGCGGGGCGCGGTGCGATGGCGGCGGCGGCGGCGGCGGCGGCGGGGGAGGGGGAGGGGTGTCGTCCGCGGGGGCGGCGGGCGGCGGGGGGGTGGGCGCCGTGCGCGGCGCTGGCGCTGGGCTGGGCGCTGGGGTGGGCGCTGGGCGCCGCCCCCCCCCACCGCTGCCGCCCCGACGCCGCGCTCCTGCCGCCGCCGCTGCGCCGCCTGGCGGGCACCGCGCTCCTCCGCGCCGCCGTCCCCCGCCTCCGCGGCGGCTGGAGCCCCTGCCAGCTCTACCGGTACCCCCCGGCCCCCGCCCCCGCCCCTGCCCCTGCCGCCGCCGCCGCCGCCCGCCCCAACGGCACCGGGCCCTGCACCCGCGGCTGGCACTACGCCCTGCCCGCCGCCGGCCTCCGCGCCAACCTCGTCACCCAGGTTGGGGGGGGGGGCACACGCGGCACCCCGGGGTTGGGGAGTAGAGGGGGGGGGGGGTTGGGAGGGTTGCGGGGAGGGGTCCCAGGTTGGTGGGGATGATGTCGCCCCGGGGTTTGGGGGGGGGGTGGGGGGTGGGGGGGTGGGAAGGTTCCTGGGGGTTGCCAGGGTCGGGGAGGGGGGGGGGGGCGGACACGAGACCCCACGGTTGGGGGGGGGTTGGGAGGGTTCCGAGGGGTTCTTAGGTTGGGGGGGGGTGATGACACCGCGGGGTTTGGGGGGGGTTGGGAGGGTTCCTGGGGGTTGCCAGGGTCAGGGAGTGGGGGGGGGGGGGGGTTGGGGGCGGACACGACACCTCACGGTTGAGAGGGGTTGGGAGGGTTCCGGGGGGTTGCCAGGGTCAGGGAGTGTGTGGTGGGGTACATGATACCCTGGGATTGGGATTTGGGAGGGTTCCGGGGAGGGGGTCCCAAGTTGGTGGGGATGATGTCACCCTGGGGTTTGGGGGGGGGGGGGGGGTGTTGGGAGGGTTCCTGGGGGTTCCCAGGGTCGGGGAGTGGGGGACGCACGTGGCACCCTGGGGTTGGAGGGGTTTGGGAAGGATCCTGGGGGTTCCCAGGGTCGGGGAGTGGGGGACGGCACCCTGGGGTTGGAGGGGTTTGGGAGGGCGCCGGATCGTTCCCAGGGTCGGATTTGGGAGGGTGCCGGGGAGTTCTCAGGTTGCGGAGGGGGTGATGACACCCCGAGGTTTGGGAGGGTAGGGAGGGTTCTTGAGCGTTCCCAGGGTTGGGGAGTCGGGGACACACACACGCAACACCCTGGGGTTTGGGAGGGTTCCGGGTGTTCCCTGATTGTTCTGGGTGTTCTCAGGATGGGGGGAGGGTGGGGGACCCCTGGGGCTGGCAGGGGAGCGGGGTCGCTGTGGGTCTGGAGGGGACTGTGGGGGTCCCCTGGGTACAGGAGGGGTTAAGAGCTGTGCGTTGGGGGGGAGGCTGTGGGGGTGGATGCCGGGGGGGGGGGAGGGCAAGTCAGGGGGAGCACCGGGGGGGTGTCCTGGGGTGTGTGTCTGTGAATTTGCTTGGGGGGGCACCAGAGATTCTGGGGAGGAGAGAGGGATCCTCAGGGGCAGAAGGTGGGAGACACCCATGGAGGGGCTTTGGGGGTGTCTGGGGGGAGCCCCGGGGTGTTGCAGGGGGCAATAAGGACCGTCAGCCCTGTCCCTCCACATCCAGCCCCAGGGCTTGTGGGCTGGGGGCTGGCCAGAAGCCCCCCCCTCCTACAACTCCTGGGGTTCCTGACCCCATCCGTCCCACCCCTGCGGGCAGTGGCAGGGGGGTCTGCTGGGACCCCCGTGCTGATGTGTGTCCCCCCCGGCCCCCAGTGGGACCTGGTGTGTGCTTCGCGCTGGAAGGTGCCCCTGGAGCAGACCACGCACTTGCTGGGCTGGGCACTGGGCAGCGTGGCCGCCGGCATGGCCTGCGACAGGTAACGGGGGGTCCCGGGGATGGCTCCCCCCGGGCAGGGGGGCACCGTGCCCAGCCCCGCTCACGGCCCGTCCCTCGGCAGGTTCGGCCGCCGGCTCGCCTTCGTGGTGTCCCTGGTGCTGGCGGTGCCCCTGGGCCTCGGCGTGACGCTGGCCGTGAACTTCGTCATGGTCCTGGTGGCCCGGCTGCTCTTCGGGGCGGCGTTGGCGGGTGCCTTCCTCTCCCTCTACGTGGCACGTGAGTGTGACGGTGGGGGTCTGCGGTGCTGTGGGGACCGAGGGTGCTCCGGGGTGCAGGATGCTGTGGGGTGCAGGATGCTGTGGGGTGCAGGGTGCTCTGAGGTGTATGATGCTCCGGGGTGCAGGATACTCCAGGGTGCAGGATGCTCCAGGGTGCACGATGCTCTGCAGTGTATGATGCTCCAGGGTGCAAGGTGCTCCAGGGTGCAGGGTGCTCCAGGGTGCACGATGCTCTGCAGTGTATGATGCTCTGGGGTGCAGGATACTCCCGGGTGCAGGATGCTCCAAGGTGTATGATGCTCTGGGGTGCAGGATATTCCAGTGTGCAGGATGCTCTGAGGTGTACAATGCTCCAGGGTGCAGGGTGCTCCTGGGTGCAGGATACCTGCGGCTGTGGCACCCACAGTGCACCCCTCACCCCCTTCTCCCAGGGCTGGAGCTGTGTGACCCCCCGCACCGGCTGGGGGTGACGATGGTGGCCGGCTTCTTCTGGATTGCCGGGGAGCTGCTGCTGCCGGGGCTGGCCGTGCTGTGCCGGGACTGGCGGGTGCTGCAGGGTGCCGTCACCATGATCCTGGCTCTGCTGGCTGCTTGTTGGTGGTAAGGACCCCCCCCCCGGGCCGGGGGGCTGCGGGCTGAGCTGTGCTCCGGGCCTGGCACCCTGCCCTGAGGCCACAGTGGGGACCGAAACCTGCCCAGGGCTCTTCAGGTGGGGTGTGGGGACCCCCAGCCCTGGGTAAATGTTTGCTCAGGTTTGAAGTTGAGGATTTCTGGGCAGCTTTGAAGCCGGGAAAGGGGGTGGGGGTGGGGTCAGCGCTGGAGGGGGGCCAGGCCCCTGGGGAGCCCCGTGACACCGCCACTCGTGCCCCAGGTGCCCGGCGCTGCTGCTGGAGTCGCCGCGCTGGCTGCTGGCCACGCTGCAGCTGGAGAGGGCCAGGAAGACCTTGCAGGCACTGGCCGAAAGCAGTGGCCCCTGCGACAGCTCCTGCCACCAGGAAACCCTCCTCAGCGGTGCGTGGCCGGGGGCTGCCGAGGGCCATGTGGCCACCAGACACCACCACCCCCCCCCCTCCTCCCCAAAGCCACGGTGCTGGGGGGGCAGCGGGATGGTGCTGGCTCTAACCCGTGTCCCCCCCCGTCCCAGCAGAGCTGGAGTCCCTGTCTGAGGGGTCCCCGCAGCCCCGGTACCACGCCGTCTGCGAGATCTTCGGCACCAGGGTCATCTGGAAGAACGGCGTCATCCTCGGCTTCGCGGCGTGAGCAGGCGGTGGCGGGTGGCGGTGGCAGCAGGGTGGACCCCCCCCCCCCTCACCCCGTTCCCCTGCAGGTTCATCGGCTCCGGCATCCGCCACTGCTTCACCCGCAACCTGGCCCCCCACCTGCCCCGCTTCTTCTCCTCCTACTTCGTGCTGGTGGGCACCGAGGCGGCCGCCTGCCTCTTCGTCTGCCTGACGGCCGAGCGCTTCGGCCGCCGCGCCGTCCTCCTGCTCTGCACCGTCCTCACCGGCATCTCCTCCCTCCTGCTGCTGGCCCTCACCCAGTGTAAGGGTGGACGGGGGACCCTCCCGGCGGGGGGAGGCAGCCCCCAGCTTGGGGAGGGGGGTCTGTGGGTGGGAGCAGGAGTGTGTGTAGGGGGTGGGTGTGTGTGGGGGGGTGTGTGTGTGTGCAGGATTTGACCCCTGATGGTGCTCCCACCCCCTGCCCTAGACCTGCTGGACCTCATTGTCCTCACCCTCTCCGTGGTGGGCATCACCGCCTCCCACGCCGTCACCATGCTCAGCATCTTCTTTGCCAGCGAGGTCCTCCCCACCGTGGTCAGGTAAGGGGTGGCGGGGGACACACCACCACCCTCCCCGTGCTACCCTGGGGTCAGGGTGGGGGGGCCCCCAGGCACCCGGGCCCCTCTCTCTGAGTCTGTTTTCCACCCCCCGCAGGGGTGCCGGGCTGGGCCTCGTCGTGGGGGCCAGTTTCGTGGGCAAGGCGGCCGCCCCCATCACCGCCATCCCCAACAGCCGCGGCTTCTTCCTCCACCACGTGGTGTTCGCCTCCTTCGCCATCCTCGCCGTCCTCAGCATCATGCTGCTGCCGGAGAGCCAGGGCCGCAGGCTGCCCCAGTCCCTGCGGGACGGCGAGAGCCAGCACCGGCCCCCCCTTTTCCACCGGCCCCCCCGCGAGGACCACTTGCCCCTTCTCGCCCCCCAAGGCATCCCCCATGACTACTCCCGCCTCGCCGCCTCCACCAAGAGGATGCTGGGCTCCCCGGCCACCCCCTGTGAGACGTAGCTGTGCCCCTCACCCAGGCTGCTGGGGGGCTGAGCACGGTGCTGGGAGTGTCCCCCTCCCCACTATGGAGCACTGGGACCACCAGGACACATGTGATGGCTGGGCTGGGGGCGGGGGGGGGGGGAGCAGCGCCCCTGCCCCACGGCGGGGCCGGATCCTGCCCCGGGAGGAGCTGTGCTGGGAGTCCTGGGGTGGGGGTGATGCCCCCCGCGGGGTGTTGGCGGTGGGCGCTCGCAGGCTGCCAATAAAAGTGCCTTGTTTCTAGGGCGGCTGGTGTGGTGGGGGGGCCCCGCACGGCGTCCCTGCCACCGGCCCCCTTCGCTGGCATCTTTATTATGGGGGGGGGAACCGGGGGGGGGGTCTCCTCGCCCACATCCCCCCCCCTCCCCGGCTCCGCAGGGTCTTTCCCTGGGGCATGTCCCCCCCCTCCCAGCTCCCAGGGCTGCCCGTGCGCTCGGCCTCTGCCTTCCTGGGGTTTGCTGGGTGGGGGGTCTGCAGGGGTGTGCGGGCGTGCAAAGCCCTGCGCTGAGCCCCCTCTTGGTGCACACGCGTGTGCAAAGCCCCTGCATCTGTATACTTGGTGCACAAGTGCGTGCAAAGCCCCTGCAGCTGTACACTTGGTGCACACACATGTGCAAAGCCCCTGCAGCTGTACACTTGGTGCACACGCGTGTGCAAGGCCCTGCATCTGTACAGTTAGTGCACAAGTGCGTGCAAACCCCCTGCATCTGTATACTTGCTGCACAAGTGCGTGCAAAGCCCCTGCATCCGTATACTTGGTGCACACACATGTGCAAAGCCCCTGCAGCTGTACAGTTGGTGCACAAGTGCGTGCAAAGCCCCTGCAGCTGTACACTTGGTGCACACGCGTGTGCAAAGCCCCTGCAGCTGGGCGTCTCGTGCGCGTCCGCAGGCAAAGCCGCTGCATCTGGGCCCCTTGTGCACGCGCGAGCCCCTCGCTGCCCGTCCCCTGCCCCAGCCCCTCCGTGGGCAGTGGGGTGCCCCCCTCCCGCGCCCCCTCCCCGTCCCCGCTACTGCCCGTAGAGGTCGGCCAGGCGTCGGAACCGCGGCCCCCACTCGCTCAGGTAGTCGTAGTCCTGGTCCTCGTCCGTCAGGCTGGAGACGATGGAGCTGAGGGGGCTGGCGACGGACCCCGACCCCTCATAGTCGTAGATGAGGGCCGTGTCGTAGGGGGGCACGCTGGGGTCGCTGTCGGCCGCCTCCAGCCCCTGCGGGGACAGGGGGGTGCCCCGTCAGCCCCGCTGGTGATGTGGGGGCTGGGGGAGGGGGGGGGGGCAAGGAGGGCGCTGGACCCCGTCCCCCACCTCGTTGATGAAGTCCTCGATGTCGGAGGGGCTGCTGGGCAGCTTGCGGGGGGCCAGGGGGGTGGCGGAGCTGAGCGGGGTGTCCCTGCGCGTGGGTGGCTTGGCGCGGGGCGAGAAGAGCTCGGGGTGCCGGAGCTGGTTGATGTCGTAGGCGTCCTGCGGGGACGGGAAGGGGTCAGGGGTGAGGGGCTGGGGTGGACACCCCTCGCCCTTCCCCCTGGGACACCCATCCCCGGGGGTCCCGCTCACCTGGTCCTCCTCGCCCCCGCCCTGCTCGTCGTAGTTGAGGATGTTGTCGCGCATGTCGTCCCCCGAGCGCTGCAGCAGCCCCTTGCGCAGAGCCCGCCGGCGGCCGTGCGCCCGCGCAGCCCCCAGCCCCACCAGCACTGCGGGGAGAGCGAGGAGGGTGGGGTACCGGGGGGCGTGGGGCGATGGGGGTGCTGGTTGGGTTGGGATGCAGCTGGAGGGGCTGGGAGGGTGGGATGGGGATACTGGTGGGGATTTGAGGGGGGGATGATGGGCAGTGGGGGTGATGGGGTGGGGTGGGCGATGGGGAGATGGTTGGCGGGGCCTTGGGAGGGGTCAGAAGGGGTTGCTGGTGGGGAGGTGTTGAGGGTCGTGGGAAGGGACTGGATGGGGTGGCCAGGACCAGGATAGGGTGATGTAGGACACAAGCAGGGAGAGGTTGGGGTGTTCTGGACCGGGATGGGGTGAGGGGGGCCACAAGTAGGGAGACGTTGGGGTGTTCTGGACCGGGATGGGGTGATGAAGGACGTGGGTAGGGACTGGATGGTGTAGCCAGGACCAGGATGGGACGATGTGGGGCATGAGTAGGGAGATGTTGGGGTGTTCTGGACCAGGATGGGGTGATGAGGGACGTGGATAGGGATTGGATGGGGTAGCCAGGACCAGGATGGGACGATGTGGGGCACAAGTAGGGAGACGTTGGGGTGTTCTGGACCGGGATGGGCTGATGGGGCTGGACAGGGCAGCCAGGACCAGGATGAGGTGATGTGTGGGGTGGGGGACAAGGTGACAGACCGTGCTGGTGGGGTTCGGGATGGGCGGCCAGGACCAGCGCTGCCTGGTAGAGCACGGGGCTGGGGTGCTGGGTGGGGGCAGGATGGAGGCACCGGGAGGGGTGGGGGTGAGGGTGGCCGGGGGTCTCACTCACCGAGGAGGAGGATGCTGCTGCCGAGGATGATCATGAGGGCCCCGAGGGTGATGCCGGTGCCGGCGGTGGCCGCGGCCAGGACACCGTCCTCGCAGGTGCCATCCCGGCCGCAGCGGCACACCGAGACGTTCAGCAGCTGCTGCTGCTCCCGCGGGGGGGTCCCCGAGTCCCGGAGCAGCAGCGGGAGCGAGTAGAGCCCCTCGGGCAGCTCCACCAGCACCGCCAGCACCGCGTGGGTCACTGTGGGAGGGACGTGGGTAGGGGGTGAGCGGGCCCCCCCCCCCCCCCCCCCGCCATGCCAGCAGCCCCCTTCCCTGCCAGCCCTCACCATTGAAGCGGGCGATGCTCCAGTTGCGGGCAAGCTGGGGGTGCTGGGGGCTGAGCTGGAAGTGGAAGGGGGCACCGTGGGGGGGCCGGTCGTCATCTGTGGCCCCCAGGAGCAGGCTCCCCCCGCGGCCCGGCCGCCCGCAGACCACCCCGGCCGACGGCTGGAGAAGGGGCGCGTGGTCGTTCACCTCCAGGATCTCGATGGAGAGGGTGCCGGTGGCGGAGAGCGGGGGCTCGGCTGGGGACACAGAGCAGAGGGGTCAAGAGGGGGGACGGTGGGAGTCGGGGGGGACACGGCAGGGGGGGGTGCTGCTCACCGTCATCGCGGGCGAGGAGCAGGGCGATGTACCAGCCGCCCTGCAGGAAGGCGGAGGGGTGCAGCAGCTCCCGCTTGGTGCGGACGGTGCCGGCGTGGGGGTCCAGCTGCAGCCAGTCCGCCGGGTCGTAGAGCAGCGCGTAGCTGTGGGGGTTCACGCCGTCACCCCCACCCTCCAAACACCCGCCGTGGGCTGGCGAACACCGGAGCCCGAAGGCGGCGGGTGCCGGGAGGCGATGCCAGGGGACTGGGTGCCGAAACCCGCAGCCTGGGACTCACGTGAGGGTCTGGAGCTGGCGGGTGTCGGGGTCGCTGGCGGTGTAGGTGGTGACGGGGGTGCCCGGGGGGGAGCCCTCCAGCACGCTGACCCGCCGCGGGTTCTCGCGGAAGACGGGAGCCTCGTTGACATCCCGCACCCGCACCCGCACGGTGGCCAGCGCCCGGGGGCTGGCGGGGGCCGCGGGCTCCAGCGGCCGCTCGTTCTGCACCGACACCGTCAGCTCGAAGCGGTCCCGCACCTCGTGGTCCAGCGGCTGCCGAGAGGGGCCACGGGTCAGCCGAGCCGTGGGACAACCCCCACCCCCATCCCCCTCCGGCTGCCCCGCGCCCACCTTGGCCACGGAGAGGACGCCGTCGTTGGTGTAGGGGTCGGTGCGGATGGCGAAGGCGCCCTCGGGGTCGCCCTCCAGGATGGTGAATTTGGCCAGCCAGTTGGGCGAGCCGGCCAGGTCCTTGTCGTGCACGAAGACCTTGCCCACGTCCACGCCGGCCGCCTGCTCCTCCACCTCCATGGAGAACTGGGGGAGAGCGGCGTGGGGGCGGGTGTCTGCTCCCTCGGGATGCTGCTGCCCCCCGGGGGGGGGATACACCCTCTTCCACTACCGCTGACCCCCGCATGTGCCCCCCCATCCCACCCCGGCCGCTACCTCCTCCTTGGTGAACTCAGGAGGGTTGTCGTTGATGTCCTCCAGGTAGATGACGGCCGTGGCGGTGGTGGTGAGCCCGTCCCCGGACATGTCGGCTGCCTGTACTGTCAGGTTGTACACCCCCACCGTCTGTGGGGAAGGAGGGGGGGGGGATGTCACTGCTGAGCCCCTCCAGCCACCCCCCGGGAGCCCAGACATCCCCAAGGTGCTGCCCATCCACCCTGTCCCCACGCCTGGGTCTGCTGATGGCTGGAGCTGGGGTTTCACCACTCGGGGGGGGGCTCCGGCCGCCCACAGTGTCCCAGTGTTGCCCCGGTGCTGCCCGTGCCCCCCACCCCGTGCCGGCTACCTCACGGTCAAGGCCGGGCGTCGCGGTGCAGATCTCGCCGGTGGTGGCGTTGATGCTGAACATGCCGGCCGTGCCCTGCTCCAGGATGGAGTACCGCAGCGCCGCGTTGTCCGTGTCGGGGTCGTCGGCGTCGGTGGCGTCCACCGTTATCACACAGGTCCCTGCGGCCACAGGAGAGCCCCGGTGGGTGTTGGCGTGGGGGCTGGCTTGGTGTGTGTCCCCCCCACCACCACATCCCCGGCGCCCCCGTGGCTGGACCCACCTGGCTCAGCCCCCTCCACCACGCGCCCCGTGAAGACGTCCTGTCGGAAGAGCGGCCGGTTGTCGTTCTGGTCCACCACGATGATCTCCAGGTCGGTGGGGTCCTCCAGCGTCACGCCGCCCAGGTCCAGCGCGAAGGCTTTCAGCTGCGGGCGCAGAGCAGGGGAGGCGGGGAGGGGGGTCAGGACCCATCTGGGGGGGGCTGGGGAGGGGGCTGCGGGCAGCCGGGCAGCATCCTTACCCGGAAGCGGTCATTCTCCTCCCGGTCCAGCATGGCGTTGAGGAAGACCTTCCCGCTGAACTTGTCGATGGAGAAGATGCCCAAGGGCTCCTCGTCCACCCCGGGCCCCTTGATGCTGTAGATCACCCCCCCGGGCTGCTGCTTGTCCGACTTGATCTGCCCCGGGGAAAGCAGGGCTGGTGGTCCCAGGGCTGGGGCAGGGGGGCTGTCCCCTCCTGGGGTCCCCTGAGCCTCCCCCTCCCATGCCATGTCCCCCTGCTGGGGTGGTCCCATGCAATCCGTCTGCCCAGGGTGCCCCCCACCCCGCCACGTGGGAGAAGGGGTGTGTGGGGGGGTCCTTGCCTACCTGCACCAGGAGGTGGGGGATGCGCTTGTGGTTCTCCGAGACGCTGATGGGGGGGATCACCCAGGCA